>NW_026542602.1:81149385-81650938 GCF_028750875.1 Macrosteles quadrilineatus | reverse complement strand
TGGACTAATGAGATAGACTACAAATACAATCAAAATTATGAGTTTGGTTACATTTTAGAAGTTGATTTAAAATATGATAAAAGCTTACATGATTTACATAATGACTATCCATTGGCACCAGAGAAAATGAATGGGAAATTAATACCAAATTTTAATGACAAAACTAAATATATTTTACATTATAAAGCATTACAAAAATATGAGGAATTGGGGTTGGTTGTTACAAAATACCATAGAATTTTAAAATTTAGACAATCAAAATGGCTTGCACCCTATATTAATTTTAATATTGAAAAACGAAAAAGTGCTAATAATGATTTCGAAAAAGACTTTTACAAATTGTTAAATAATAGTCTCTTTGGTCGAACAATTATGAATCAACGAAAGTTCCGTGACATATATCTCAAGGATGAGTCACTATTAACAAAATATGTCACTAATCCAAGGTTTGACTGTAGCAAAAAGTTCGATAACAATTTACATGCTATACATTTAAATAAATTAGTTGTAAAGTTTAATAAACCAATATATTTAGGAATGACAATTTTGGATATTAGTAAAGTAATAATGTATGATTTCCACTATAATTATATGTCAAAATTTAAGAATAAAAGATTTCTTATGACAGATACAGATTCATTAATGTATGCTATAGTTACAGAGGACTTTTACAAGGAAATAGAATGTGACTTGCACTATTTTGATACCTCTGGATACAGTAAAGACCATTTCTTATACTCTGATAAAAATAAAAAAGTCACTGGAAAGTTTAAAGATGAATTAGGTGGTCATATTATGTATGAATATTGTGGTTTAAGACCAAAGTTATATTCTTACATTCCTCTAAAATGGTTATATGAAGAAGACAAGCAAGCTTTAGAGGTGAAGAAAGCTAAAGGAGCTGATGGTGCCACTGTTAAACATCTCCTCAGACATCAACATTATTTGAACTGCCTTGCAACTGGGCAAGATTACTATGAGAATGTGACAAGAATTAAATCTACAAATCATCATCTTCAAACCTTGACCATGAATAAAAAGTACTATCCTTTGATGATGACAAGAGGTTTATTCTGGAAGATGGTATCAATACTCTTGCACTTGGTCATTATAAAATTGATCAAACATAGTTATGTTCAAATGTATGTAGATATATAATAAATACAAATGTTAAAAAACTCCAGTCTTTTATTTATTTACCCTTACCATCCTCTTGATAGAATTGGTCAAACATAAATCTATATTTGCCATTATTCTTTGACCTTTCTTTGTCTATTACGAAAAAGCCATATTTAGTTTTATCCCAACATTGATGACAGAGATTTTTAAATTGGTCAAATGAAAAGTCATTACCAACATGATTGTGATATACATGTTTTAAATTTAAATCATCTTGTTTGAATAATATTAGGAAATTTACATTATCACGTAAATGTTTGTGTACTTTGCTGTAAGATTGACACAAGTAAAAACAGTTAATATTTTTGTGTCGACCCATTGAGAAAAATTGTGTAATATTTGGACTATTTATGTCATCAAATACAACAACTGACTGTGATTTTACATCATTTGGTGTGATTTCACAGTCAGTAAACGTGTGTAATTTCACTTCGTCACACAAACTAAATATTTCAATTATTTTTTTATATTTTTCTTGTTCTAAAGATTTAGATATTAAATATAAGTTTGTAAATTTTAATCCTTCCTTTCTTACAATTAAATTGTAAATTACAACCGTCTTCCCACTTCCACTTGGACCACAAATAAACACATCGAATATTGGTAGGAAATAGACCCAACTTCTTTGTATATTTTCCTTAGTATGTACTATTTTAAATTTATGTTTTTGTTGAATAAAAGACATTTTTTATATAATAAAAATGGTAAAAAATGATAATAAGAAAACATGTAAAAAGGGCAAAGGTTTATTCCTAAAGCCTTACAGGGGTCGAGGGTTATTGAATACTCTTATAAATAACCTTCCATTCCCACTTCACATACCATCATATCAGTACTGTGGACCTGGAACGAATATACGTGGGAATCTAGCCAAAATGTACCTCCAAAAAATAACTAGACTCTTATTGTAAAGAGCATGACATATTCTACATGAATAATCCCGATACCGCTGCTCGGAACAAAGCAGACATGAGATTAGCAGACTTAGCTTGGACTAGAGTTACGGCCAAGGACGCAAGTCTTGCTGAAAAAGCTGCTGCTTATGCCGTGACAAATTTGATGAAGGCAAAAGCAAAATGGGAATGGGATTAAAATTTAATAAAAAAGATGGACAACTACCAGCTGTTAGAGGCCGCAAAAGACGTGCCTCACTTCAGGGGGGTGTACCTAAAAAACGAGCTAAAAAATCTAAAACCAAGAGTAAAAGAATGCGGAATAGTTAATTTAGATAGCTCATCTGGCACACATTGGACAGCATATCGTAAAAAGAAAGATATTGTAATTTATTTTGACCCATTTGGAATCCAACCTCCAAAAGAAGTAATTAAATATTTTGAGGGATATAAAATCTTCTATACAACCGATCAAATACAAGATTTAAATAGTTCTATTTGTGGAATTTATGTTTATCATTCATAAAAAATTTTTGTTATAAAAATGGATTCATTTACTATAACATTTTCGGGTACAGAGCCAGAGCTTAAGTCAGTGTTCTTTCCTCCCATAGAATTAAATGATGATTATGTAATTGGATTAGTAGATTTTCAAAGTTATAATTCTATATTTAATGTTAAAAAACCTCTAAATACTTTAACATATTATAAAGTAGAGAAAAAAAACATTAACAAAAGGAGATATCTCAGTTGATGATTTAAACCAGTTATTAGATGGTAAACTTAAAGTTATAATAGATAAAAATGGAGACGCATTAATTAATACTAAATCCAAACTTTTATTCAAAGGGCTTATTCCAAAATTAAATCAACTTAAAGGCAACAAATTAACCATTGGAGAAGGTGATGATGTTTTCTATTATGATCACAATGCTCCAGTTACAATAGAAATTTCTGAAGGAACATATGAGGTGGTTGAGCTTGCAAAGGAAATTCAAAAGCAAATCCCAGACTTTTTCCTTACAGCTAATAATAAAACTATGAAAGCGACATTACTTTCTAGCCATGTGTTTGATTTTACAAAACCATGTTTAGGGTCTGTCTTATTGGATTTAAAGGTGTTTCTACTCCTGGTGTTCAGTTTGAATCTACAAATAAAATAAACATTAATAATGTAAATGTGATTAGAGTAAAATGTAATATTGCAAACGGGTCCTATTTAAA
Source organism: Macrosteles quadrilineatus (assembly GCF_028750875.1). Lineage (NCBI taxonomy): Eukaryota > Metazoa > Arthropoda > Insecta > Hemiptera > Cicadellidae > Macrosteles > Macrosteles quadrilineatus. The sequence continues at coordinate 81,647,642 of NW_026542602.1, read as the reverse complement.
TGGCAACAAATCACACACCATACATAGCTTTTATCCAGAAGCTCCTCCTGGCTACAAAATTATTGAAGTTCCAAGAAATATTATATATTTTCCTGTAAATAAGAGAAGTTTAGATGTTGTCAGTATTACATTTGCCGATCAACATGACAAGGCAATTGACTTTAACGGAGAAGAAACTACAATTACTTGTCATATAAAAAAGATATGAGAATTTATAAGAATTTATCTATAAGTGTACAAAATGCTAGGTTCCTAAAGTCAATAGGACTAAAGTTAAAATTTTCTATTAATAAAAATGGAAGATTTTCTAGACGTTACAGGGAAATCCCAATTCGACGATAGTGTGGTTAAAATTACAAATCACTCCTATGTTCCCCACAACACTTTGGCAATAAATAATTCTGATGAAATTCGAATATGTATTAATAATCAAGATTTGCTAACTCTCCCATGTAGGAGTTATCTGTATATTAAGGGAGAAATTGAAAATCATGATAAAGGTCATTTTATAAATAATGCATTTGCGTTCTTATTTGATGAAATTAGATACGAAGTTGCAGGTAAAGAAATAGACATTGTAAGAAACCCAGGAATTTCTAGTCTTATGAAAATATTGAGCTCTTACAATAAAACTACTAAATTGTCAAATGTAGCATTTGATTCTGACACGAATTTAAAAGAGTTCCATAAAGGTGGCAAGTTCAGTACTTGTTTGCCATTAGAGTTGTTAATGGGTGTATTCGAGGATTTTAATAAGGTATTAGTAAATGTCAAACAAGAATTGGTGTTGAAAAGATCCAAAAATGATTTGAATTGTATATTAACAACCACTAGTGCTCCAGCCAGTGGCACTGCTGATACAATTCCCAAAATTACACTTAACTCTATTCAATGGGTCATGCCACATGTGATACCATCAGATGGGGAGAAGTTACAATTACAAAAGATGTTATTGCAAAATAAAAATTTGCAAATTGCATTTAGAAGTTTAGAGTTGCATGAACTTCCATCATATCCCAATACCACAAGACATACATGGTCAGTAAAGACATCTTCAAGTTTGGAGAAGCCTAGGTATATTATATTTGGTTTCCAAACAGCTAGGGATAATAGTGCACGAAAAAGAACTGACGAATTTGATCACTGTAAATTAAAAAATCTCAAAGTATTTCTAAACTCTGAATATTATCCTTATAGTGATTTAAATCTTGACTTTGAAAATGGAGATGTCTCTAAAGCTTATGAGATGTTTATGAGGTTTAGAGAGACTTACTATAATACTATCCCAGATCCTATGATTAGTAGGGCTGAGTTTATGAAGAAATATCCACTAATTATAATAGACTGTTCTAGACAGAATGAAACAGTGAAGGAAGGAATTGTTGATATTAAATTAGAGATTGAAACTGCAGACAATGTGCCAGCAAATACATCTGCATATTGTTTGATAATACATGATAAAGTGTTTGAGTACAATCCTTTGTCAAATGAGATAAATAAAATGTAAATAAAAGATGAAAAACATTCAACAAGAATTGATTGACTCTGCAAATCAAATACGAGAGAAATATAGAGCTTTAAAACGTGGCAAGTTTCTAGAGGCTGAAGAGAGGTTCCAAACATTCCAACCTTTAATAGAGCCATTACAAGAATTAAAAAAAATCACAGCTATTGGCAAAACAGAGAGGCCTCAAATGGAGATACTCCCAATGACTCCATCTAGAATATCAATGATACCAAGATTACAACCATTACAACCATTACAGCAATCCACTCCACAGAAATTAGATTTTGGTCTTTTAGCATCAGACTATTTAGGAAATTACCTCAGTAAAAGTAGTATGACAGACACTACATATGGTATTAGACGAGAAGCAAATAAATTTTTTATTGGAAATAAGGAAGTTGATATTGCCAATGATGATGTCACAGTTGCAAATAAAACCTACAAGGGGACAAAAGGCTTGTGGCAGTTGTTAACTTTAAAAGAACCTGAGGATTATACTCAGGTTGATTTGCAAAATTATAAAGAGATTTTGGAAGCCACAAATGGACATTTAAAGAGTTACAAAGATGGTGCACCAATTTCAAGTAATAGACATACTAAATATCTTAATATAATTAAACCTCTTTTTAAATCTGTTGGTGAAGGTTTGAGACAAGTGACTGGTAATAAAATAGACTATATTTATTGGGATGATCCTAATGAGCTTGTAGATAGGTTAAGACTTCTTTGGCTAAGTCGCCAAGCCGGTAACTCAGGAGTGGATAATGAAATAGATTCCATTATTGAGGAATTAAGAGAAAGTGGAATTATTTATTAAATAAAAATATGTTTATAGATAAATTTTATCGTTTATATAATCCATATAATAAGCCTACAGAACCCAGGGCTAGTAATGAACCTACTTTAAATTTACAAGACGATAGTTGGAATTGTTTAAACCGTAAAATTGGTAATGTTAAAGATGGGGAGTTTGTAGATGATGTATCAACTTTGGGTCAGACATTAACTAGAAAAGGTGATGTATTTTTACAAGGTAAAACTAAATATGAGTTTTTAGAATCTAAGAATAAAAATTGGAATGCTAAAAAACAGAAAATTACTAATGTGGAAAAGGGTGAAAGTTTAGATGATGTGCCCACTTTACAACAGACTTTAATACGAACAGATGGTGGTACATTTGTACAAGACAATAAAAATTATGAATTTTTAGAATCAGAGAATGGTGTTTGGAATGCTAAGAAACGGAAAATTACTAATGTAGAAAAGGGTGAAAGTTTAAATGATGTGCCCACTTTACAACAGACTTTAATACGAAAAGAAGATGGTAAATTTGTACAAGACGATAATAATTATGAATTTTTAGAATCAGAGAATGGTGTTTGGAATGCTAAGAAACAGAAACTTAGCAATTTGATAGAAGGTACAGATAGTAAGGATGCTGTGAATGTTTCACAAGTTCCAAAAATGGAAGCAGGCTATTGGGATTTTAATAATAAAAGGTTAGTACGTGTTAAACCTGCCGTTGATGACACTGACTGTGTTACAAAAGAACAGACTATAACTTTTGATAAAAAAGAAAAATGTTGGGATGCCAAAAAACAATATATAAGAAATCTGCCAATGGGGGAATATTTAGATGATATTTGTTTAATGTCACAAGCTATGTATTATGATGGATCAAAATTTGTATATGGAGGAAGAAAATTTAATTTGATGGAATACAATCCTGATTTATTAGTTGCCGACCCCACATCTTTGAGTGGATTTAAGTATATAGATAATAGACCATATATACCAGAAAACTATGTATTTAAAAGAATGGAAGATAATCTATTGATTGGGGCTAATGGTAATATATTTACAGTACAAGGAAAGAGTGATGTTATAAAAAATGAATGAAATTGCATACGAACTTCATAAGCCTGCAAGAAAGAATTTCATTAGAAGGTCTTTTAAAGTATTAGGTATAAACGAAACTGTACAAATAGATTTAATTGATATGCAAAACTATGCTAGAGAGAATTCTGGCAATAAATATATTTTAACTTTAATAGATACATTTTCTAAAAAAGCTTATGCTGCTCCGCTAAAGAATAAGACGGGTTTGGTGGTTACAGAAGCCATTAAAACCATTCTACCAAAGGGGGTTAAAAACATTCAATCTGACAATGGAAAAGAATTTTTTAATCAATATTTTAGCAAACTAATGAAACAATTAAATATTAATCACTATCACACATTTTCTACAACTAAGGCTGCAATTGTGGAGAGGTTTCAGAGAACTTTAAAGAATTGGTTATATAGGGAATTTAGTGCTCAGGGGAGTTATAAATGGTTGGATTTACTTCCAAAGTTAATTCGAAAATATAATAATAAGGTGCATAGATCTATAGGAATGAAGCCTAACCAAGTGAATATTAAGAACAGTAAATATGTGCATGAGAGGTTGACTTCTAAAGTAGTGCAAGTTAAAAAGCCAAGATATAAGGTAGGTGATAGTGTGAGAATTTCCAAGTATAAACATGTTTTTAGTAAAGGATATACCCCGAATTGGACAGGGGAGCTATTTACAATAGCAGAAGTAAAGAATACAAAGCCTGTGACTTATATCTTGAAAGATGAAAAAGGTAATATAATCAGGGGAGGCTTCTATACAGAGGAATTGTTAAAGACCAAATATAAAGACATGTATTTGATAGAAAAGGTTATTAGGAGAAAAGGTGATTTATTATATGTCAAATGGCTTGGGTTCCCAAGTAGCCAGAATTCATGGATTTCCACTAAGGATGTCCAAGGGAGCACGACATGAGCCGGGAGCGCGCCCGAGTTCGCGTGCAAACCTCGCACTGTCAAGTTGATGATTTTGAGAATGCATGTGGATTTGAAATAGTAATAGTGTTATACAATGGTATTGAACATTTATATAGGCTTGTATAGGCCGAGAGCTGGATTTTTAAAAAAGTGGTCAAAAAAAGCTCACCATGTTATTCTTATGGGGAAAACGTGCCTAAAGTGTCATAGGACCATCATATTGCCACTACTCGTATGTGATAAATAAAATGTATACTCTGTCTATTTAATGCCCAATAAGTAGAATAAAAACCTTATTCTTCGAACAAAATGTTATTGTGCACCCGATCCACAACATGGGTACAAGTATGTTATGATTTTATTTTAATTTGATCTTTATTTAGTTACCACATATGCTATGTTAATCATAAACATTGTTTAACTTTACACGCGTATTTTAGGTTGATGGACCCTATTGTTCTATAGATGTATTTTCTAAAGTAATTTCTTTTGAATAATATTGTGTAAATTGCTAACACTACTAAAATATACGACACGAGGTAAAACCTGCAATCAACGACGTTATGTGCTATGTTTTGTAAGGAGTCATAAATAAGGGTTTCGTACGAAAAACTGTAAGTCATAGAAGAAAAGTCATTAAGTCAGAGACTGATAGATGTTACCGCACGAAGCAGACAGATACAAATACTCTGCAACCCAAAGTGTCTTGTTTCTTAAGTAGGTATTTGCGGTACGTTCGACCAATAATTTAAGAGAACTTCATGGTATTTAGATTGTTGGCTTACCTCTTACTGGTACTTCTTACAGCTGAAAGAGCAGTAAAGATTTATAGGTGGTTAAAATTTTAAATACATGGAACTTTTTTTGGCTAATACCATTGACTATCTATACCTATACGGCTACTACTTAATACTTAACTATTTCGCTAAACATATTTTAATCTATATAATTTGATTTCCTCGATAAAAAAACAAGTCATTCAGAAGTCTTTTGTATGAGTTGCTTTTAATAGTACACTACTACACACGCATAGAAATAAGGTAAAATTTCTTTATTATGTTTACGTATAATACAAACAATTTCTCACCAAAGGAAATATATTATTTATACAATCTCACTGATTTGTTAAAAGAAACAAGACAACCCTGAGAGTGAGAAGGTTTACGAGATATATTCCACAGTAATAGCCACTCTGTCTCTTGCTGCATTATGTATCATGGAACTCATTTCTGTGAAGTTTAGACGATTTAAGCCTGCGGTTCTTGAAATTTTAATTCAGTACAAACTCAGGGCAGGCAGAAATTATGTATTTCTCTGAAATTATAATTACATTAAACTTCTTGACTTCAACATGAGGTGATAAGTAGCGACTTAAAAACTACTTGCAAATCAGTCTCTTAATGAAGGCAGTATACAATATGTTCAACCAGAGACATTATTTTAATACTTTATTTGCAAAACTTATGCATTATAGTAACATGAAAAATTTTTCAAGAGCTGACAGCAAATAGTTCCGTAACTGTAGCCTAAGTCAAAGGTCAGTAACGCAACCGACTAAGACAACGGCCCACCAGTACTCTTCAATTTTATATAACGAATCGGTTCCCTTATATCGGGCTTAAAGAAGAGTTTTTTGTCGTACATGGAAGATTCACAAGCCATATCTCTCTTACAATTTCAAACGTCTATTTTGTTACAGAAATTTTACTTACATAAAAACCCGAACCAAAATCGATATTTGTGGTCCATATCAACTGATAAAATTGTGTTATAAACATTATTTTGGTTCACTCACGAAAAACATTGAACCTAGAAGCATTGTGTTTGCAGTGTTAACAGCCTATTCGTTATAAGTAGAACCTGTTGTTTGTTTCCACGTCACGTTTCAGCAATATATTGCGGTTCGCTTGCACTCGACACTTACAAGTCTAAATGTGTGGTATATTACACTAACCTTCCATTAACGAACAACAAATATGTTTAAAATTATTATTGTTAGCGTTTCAACTACTAACCATACAAAAGAGATTGAAATAAAACACGGGTTATTTGTAAAACAATAACTAAACATTTTAATGATAATTTTGTTACCAGCTCAAAACACCATTTCTTATTTCTGGAATGAAAATTGCAACAAATTAAAATAAAGATCAGACGTATTTAAGCTCTCTTAAAAATATAATGGTGTTAAAATAGTTTAATGAATATGAGTACTCAACTTTGAACTTTTGTGTCATGCTGTGACCTTGTTGTGATCTTGATATTGACAGTGGTTTATAATGTTGTCAGAGTTTTGCCTGGAGTTACATCAACACAAGGCATGGCACACATTATATGATGCCCCACAAGACATGCCATCAACACATAACATGTCTACTGCAAGTCATATCTCTGTGGTGCACGCAGGATATCCCTATCAACCAATGTTGAACAATCTATCAATCAATGTAGTAATGATTGTGTGACATTATTACGTTGTCTACACTGCCAAACCATTATAAGAACACAAAAAAAGAACATAAAAAAGAGGGCTTGACTTCAGACATTGCTTGTCATTATATTTCTTACACATGTTAAATTATTTAACAGCATCAAGGCAAGTTGGCTTGTGTGGTTATGATGTTAGATGTTAGACGTCAGAACTGTCAATTCTGAAATGACAGAAATCGAAGGCCGATATCAGATTGCAGAGGACATGTCATCATACATCAACACAAGACATGACATCGTAGTAGGCCTGCTACCGTATACGCCATTGCAGTTAAATTATTAACTGAATATAAGTATGTTTAGCTAGTAAAACATATTGTAATAGTAAAAACCCCGGTATTAATATAAAGGTAAAGCCATAGCTAAAGATCTTTGATTTAAGATTTTGAAACTATAGGGTTCCCTGCCAATAATTAGGTAATGATAAATGTATGACAAATGATTAAAGTATCATCATAACTCAACAAAGATTTTGCACTAAAAGTCAGTGCAACGTTTGGAATGTACTTAAGCTCTTAAATAACAAGACAAAGAGCCCATTTTTCTCACAAGTATGCAATACAGTTAATTAGTTTTCTTCGTTTGTTACCTTAACCAGAAACTTTTCATATACATAACTTTTCATTATACACTACTATTTTGTGTAGATAATTTACATAAAAAGATTCGATAAAAAAAAACTCTATTCATCAATATAGACAGTTTTAGGAAAATGTTGCATCGAAAACCATAAACTCATTTGAACAAGTTATTGATCTTTAGTATAAATTCCTATCACTTGTATCAGAATTTTTAATCATTTTATCAAATTTCATGAGTTTTGACAACCATTCCCTGACTTGAAAGTATAATTTACTGTTCTACCTTCACTAAATCAAAAGATTGATACAAATATGTTTGCAGAATTTAAAAAACCAATGAGAGAGAAAGAAAAACTGGACTATGTTTGTATCTTATCTTCTCATAAATCTATTAAAAATTTGATGAAACCTCCCAAACAAGTTTTGTCATAGAAACTCTAAACGATTACCTACTTTAGCAAAGTTATTTCACCCTAGTGCCTTAATAAAAGTACAGAGCCAGTGCATTATAGGGGTGATTTTCACCACCTGTCTCAGTTTGGGCCTAAATATAGTGACATCAGTTGTGGAAATGGGACACATACTGCCCTGGTGAGAAATTATTTCGTTTACAAAATTTTCTGAATCTTTTTGCTGCCATTTTAAAAAAGTGACAATTGAAATTACAATTATTTCAACAAAGGTTATGAAGCTACAATTTCTAAACATGATTACTTATACGTTGGTATACTATTTAATATTATCAGAAATATAATAACCTAATGTTTATTAGTGACAATAAATTTATTTACATTTTGCAAATTAATTCTTTAGAGCATACACGACAAACGTAGACTTTTCCCCGCTGTTGTTAAAAGAAATTTTCCTTAGGAACTTTGAAAATTGGATGTTAGCTTTCACGTTAAATTAGAAGAGTAATATTTATTTTTTTTATTTGTGACCTAAATTGAACTTGAATGCACTGAAACCTTTCCATTTTAATTCATGCAAGATAAAAATATTTGAAATTTTATGTAACAGATTTTGCAAAAATGCTATCATGTATCTTTAAATCAAACATTTTTTTATGCTTTTGGTACAGTTTTCTTTTTCATCTACCATCTTTTCGTATTAAGAGCTAATTTAAATGCTTGGTTCATTCTCAGACTTTTTTAGAATAAAGATCCTAGTTTTAGTTTAAATAGCTAAAGGTTTTATCACATTTTCAACAAAGGCACTGACACAGGAGTATTGCTAAAGAAAATATCAATCGGTTCAATCGCAGGATCTGTAAAAATTCTTAGGTACTTCTTAAAATTCAAGATAAAATTTATTGAAGTTTACAATCAAGTAAAAATGTCGTAAGGAAATTTTTACTTTGAATTTTTAACAGGTCGGTAGTTTGCTTACTTGAAAATAATGAAATACACTCTCTTCCTAAAGTAACACACCTCTAAGCGATGACAGTCTGTCTTCAAGTAGCATAATATCTTCTTAATTTCTATTTCCTTCCGCTTGGCTTCTTCCTCTACTCGGGCAAGTCTCTGCTTCCACTCTCTTGGCTAGGGCTGCTGCCTCCGCCACCGTCTTTGCTTTAGCACATGATACAACCAGGAACGTTTCTCCTTCCCGTATCCTAACCAGTTCGTCCACAGCCTCTAAAAAACTTTTATTTCTACTCCTACTTGAGCTGGTTTTATGAGTTTTACCAACATATGAATACTCTTATCACGCCTCATAAGTTTTATCATCAACATCCTGAGATTTTATAGCAGACTTTTTGACTTTGGACCTTGTTAATGCTCCTGCAGTCAACAGTTGATTCGCAGGAGTTTCGGCACCAAAAAGTTAAACAATTATGTCAGTAAAGTAAATAAAACTATGTTCCTTGGTGAAGCATAACAACCCACAACAACTTTATTTAATATTATAAACTGTAATTCAAACATATTTAAAGTATGAAGTATTTCTATTTAGATATAATCATGTGTTTAAAGACAAAATGAAGTACAATTGAACATTTAGCTATTTATATAACAATAGGACTATTTTAATGTTAGAAAAAAATGTATGCTCTCATCTAGTGTTAGAATTATCTTTTCTTTTACAATTCGCGAAAGAATAGTATTTTCCTAAACAAATTGGTAAAAAAATCAGCCACAGTATTTTTCCATAACAGTTTAATAAAAGTTTATAGCCAGGCATTATGAGGGTCATTTTCACCACCCGACATACTTTGGGCCCAAAGTAGGGACATCAGCTGAGTAAATAAGCATATTCAACGCTAAAACAGTTTATTAATTTACACCAGTGTTTAATTTTTTTAATAATATTGTTTTGTAAAATATTTTTTGGGTAATACACAAAATAACGTCTATTAGAGTGTGTAGTCACTGTAAAATATAATGTTTAGTTGTCATCATAGTTAGTTTAATCAATCGTCAAAATCATTGATCTAAAAAGAATTTGAACCGATCCGATACACTGAAACACTACTACTATTATACCCTTGGGCAATAGCTAGCTTAAATGAGGCAATTAGGCTGGTTAACTCGACAGCTGATTAGAGCCTGATTGGTAAACTATAACACTAACATCGCTAAATACAGTAAATAGAATAGGACAACAGTGTGAAAAAAAAACAGTTGTTATTTAGTCATTGATCATCCAGTTTTGTTATTTATACGCAACTTTATTTTAAATTTTAGGCCATCGTGGCATATGGATGCAATAACTATCAATAAGAATTATTAATTATCAATCATTGTTATGGGAACACCACTTCCTAAGTGCGTATTGTAACCCAAATAAGAGTGAAAGATGAGTCTAGAATGGTGTGAGATGATCTTTGTAGCTTCATTACTGACTAAGATAAGCTGTTTCATCAGTCACTATTATTTTTTTAAACCCCAATGATCAGGAACAGCTGGGTCCAGTTTCGAAGCACCAAAAAGCTACTGACCTTTCTAAGGATCGAACCAGCGACCTTTTGATTGTAGGTGAGACCCCTTTACCTCTCGGCCACCCTGACGTTGAATTAATAAGTGGATCTGTTAAAAGTAATCTGTTAAATCCCATTCTAACAATCATTTTCTCTTCTTTGTTTGAAGTTCATTGTTGGTGATGGTGAGTTAATGTTGTTCAAAGGTTTATTGCGGACATTTTCCATCACGAATGTAAAAAAAAACAATACACAACGTTTTCCGTTGTGCCTAAATCAGTTAAAACGCTGGATTTTGTGACAGGGATTGAGTCTGCTGTTTCTCAGTTACCTGAGTCTCAGGGGGATCAGTTCCGTTGTGAAGCTAGTATTTTACTAAAGAAAATTCCTACTCCTAAACCTAATCTTAGTAAAGAGGAAACCAAAGCAGTATCAGTCCTTGGGAAAGACGGTACTGTAAAGATTTTGCCCGCGGATAAAGGGAATGCCACGGTAGTTCTTGATACTGTGACATACGAAGAAAAAATGTTAGAAACTTTGCAATCTGGCCAATACACCCAATTGAAAAAAGACCCCACAGAAACTTTCGAGCGTAAAATCGCTAGTACTCTAAGAAAACACAAAAAGTTTTTTAGCGACAAACAAAGGACTCGGTTGACACCACACCATTCCAAAATTCCACACATGTACGGGTTACCTAAGATCCACAAACCTAACGTTCCTCTGAGACCAATAGTTAGCTCCCGTGATTCTGCTTGTAGGGAATTGTCTAAAGTCCTTCTGGACATTTTAAAGCCTTTAGTAGGAAACACTGATTCGTTTATCAAAAACTCCAAAGATTTTGTAGAAAAGTCTAAATCTATCGTACTGGCTGATACTGACAAGCTGGTCAGCTTCGATGTTGAAAGTCTGTTTACGAATGTCCCCGTTTCGGAAACCCTAAAAATAATTGAGACCCGTCTCACAAACGACGATACTTTAGCAAACAGAACTAAACTCCCTGTTAACGTCATAATGGAACTTTTGGAGTTGTGTACTCAATGTAACTATTTCCAATTAGAGGGTAAATTATACCGTCAAGATGGGGGTATGGCCATGGGGTCACCATTGTCACCTATCTTTGCCAACATCTTTATGGAGGAGTTTGAGCAAAAAGCTTTGGCTTCAGCTCGGCTCAAACCGAGGATATGGTGGAGATATGTCGATGACACTTTCGTGGTTTTCCCTCATGGAGATGATAAATTGAATGAGTTTTTAGAGCATCTTAATAGCGTTTCATCCTCCATAAAACTAACCATGGAGGTGGAATCACAAAACAAACTCCCCTTTTTGGACGTGTGCGTAGAAAAGCATTTGAACAGTCTTAGAACATCTGTTTATAGAAAAAAGACACACACAGGGCAGTATCTAAACTTTCAATCAAACCACCAAATTTCTGTCAAGGAGGGGGTTGCTTACTCTCTGTTTGACAGGGCTAAGAGCATTTGCTCCAATCAGGATGAGTTAAAGGATGAAATTAAGAAAGTAGAACAGGATTTGGCTAGTAACGGATACCCTCGATCCATTATAAACAAATGCAAGAAAGATAGGGCTACGCGTGAACCTTTACAAAATCGCAAGGAAAAACTCGTCCACATGTCAATCCCGTATGTGTCAGGACTGTCGGAAAAAATCAGAAGGGTTGCTAGGAAATTTAATGTGCAAACAGCATTTAGGACACAAAACACACTTAGGCAGAGTCTCGTCAAAACAAAACCCAAAAATGACACTCAGGATACTAAAAACTGTGTTTACAGAATAAATTGCAATGATTGTTCCAGGCCTTACTATGGCGAGACAAAAAGACCGTTGAACATTAGAATCAAAGAACACAGAGAAAACACCAAAAAAGGTTTAGTGGAAAAATCTAAGATCGCTCATCATTGCTGGTCCGAAAATCATCGTATGAATTTTGAAGAGGCAAAAATTGTCCATAAGGAACCTCATTTTTTCAAACGTAAACTCATTGAAGCCTCATACATTAAATTAGCAGACCAACCAATCAGTCAGTCATCGGTTGAAATAAGGCCACTTTGGCTACCCATTTTGAACAAGGAACTAAAGGATAGGGAACTTAATTGTTCAATAAATAGGGAAATGACGAATTCTCCTCAAAATTCGCACGTTATGTTAACTCGTAGTAAAACTCGTGATATGAATAAACATAATTAACACCCATCTTGCGGCATCGTACATCGCTCCGCCATTTTGTTGGTTTTACTTTTCCAGGGACCGGAAGCCATTTTTGTTGTCTCCGTGTTTCCGATTGGTCAGCCATGTTGGTTCAGTCTCATTGGTGGAGTCATAGCGTACGGTGTTGTTAGTGTTCCATTGTGTGAGTTTTTTGTACGTAAACCTTTTATAGATTATAGTGTTTTGTGATTTGTTATTAATTGCATGTTGTATCATGACTTGACTGCTATACAGTGCATATTTTTTGACTACTACCCTCGGTAGTGTATTCCAACTTAGGTTGGGCGTTTGTGTATTGTTAGTTGTAATGTGTTAGTTAAGTTTTTTCACCTGAAGACGGGATCAGATTCCAGATCCCGAAACGTTGTGTATTGTTTTTTTTTACATTCGTGATGGAAAATGTCCGCAATAAACCTTTGAACAACATTTTCTCTTACTCGTATGATTTTTAAATACCAAAAATATCAATGTTTAAAAAGACAGTATTCCAAAAACTGTTTTGGATCTTAGGGAGATAAGTCAAAAACTGCTCATAGATATATAAAATCAGTTTCCACCCTGTACTCGTACTGTCCTATTTGTTAAATGCATTTGAATGTAAAACGCATCATATGAATTAAGGTACAATAGATTTTAATATTTTCTGTAAGATGTTTAATCCCAGAATAACAAAAGAGCTATTTTGTTTACTTTATTCATCCATGTGTAAGGACGATGTTTACATTGTGTCTCTTGATCACAGAGCCTAATCAAGAATTTATTAGTTTCCATTGTAAATCATTCAAACAACAGCGTATTGTTGCCATAGTCATGATTGAGTGAAAAACAAACAGCTGAAACATTTAACAGAAATAGCAGAACAGCAGTGGGATATTAATTATTCAATAGATTTCTCGGAAACAGTTATACAAACAGACTGCCAATGACCTCTAGTAGAATGTAGCCAGTAAATAAAGCAATTCATAATGGAATGGTTTATAATGTTGTACCTTTAACATCAATCGTGCACTAATTGCATTTCGAGCTTTACAAATAATTAAATCGTTAAACACTCACCTGGTTAGAGTAAATTGTGTGTTTCAATAAATCCATTACAGGTAAAAATTGCCGATTCCTTTATTATTGATTTTTCAATGTTTTAGGGTACACACGATAGAAGTTGAAACCAGTCTGAAACTGAATGCATGTTAACTTGAAACCAATAATTTTTACTTAATTCTTAAAAACTGTAATTATATGTTCTAGAAGGAGATGCCTTAAAAGTTCTACTATTAAGTCCACTCTTAGCTAAATTATTTGTTTATATTTTATAAGATTAGATACAAAACAGGTTTGTTAAGAAAAATAAGAGCTCTAAACGAATAAACCTACTAGATAAAAAGATCGATGGGCTTTTTCATATTTATTTTTTAACTAGCAAAGCTATATATTCAGATATTTTTATGTTATGAAATTTTTATGTAAGTTACAAAATGAATTTTATCCTCTTCAATAAGTCATACAAATGAAAGCAAAAACAACAAAAAATATATAAAAAAAACCTGAAAAAAAAATTATGGACCAATCAATATTTTCCAGAAATAAATAGCTAACAAAAAACACTTGTTGATCTGTAAACAGTCTGAAGAGTCTGACAGTGAGTAACAACTTGATTCTTTCACAGAACTTGCGGCGGAAAAACTATATAATCGATAGATCGTTGAAAGCTCATCCTTCTGTTGTTTTATTTATTTGTTTTAACATGTGTTTAACGTTTCATTAGCTTTCTCCAAACTGTTATTGGTATTCTAATTAATTGTGTTTAGGCTATAAGCGGATCAATTTAATTTAAAAATATATTTTTATTATTTTTAGCAAACATGACTATTTTAAATTTTGATTCAGATTAATTTTTAAGATAATGATTTTATTTTAACATAATTATTGTAATGCATTGTAGGAGTTCAAAACTTTATTTAAGTCTAAGTTGTAATAAAGACTGTATTTATTATTGTTAATACAAAATCGCAGGAATTCTCAGCTAAATCATAAAAGTGCCTTATGTAGGTGTCAAACTATGCTTTAGTTAGTAGCATTGTGTTAATTTTAAAAAGGGGTCTTAACTACGTATCATCAAAACTGTTTTCAAGACCACGATTTTATGGGTATACATTACTTTCCACTTTGCAGTTTCAGTAAATGTCTGCTCCAGAGTTGAAAACAATCATAACTCACCTGTGTTATTTTGTTATTTTGTTATACTGGCTTTTAAACCTCAAGCTTAACAAAGTGAGATTTTACTGTTTAAAACAAAAGTGATCCGATATCTCTAAAAGACAAAATATTAATCTAAGTCCCAGAGGAGCGCTAACTGAAACTTACTTCTTGGTGAAAAATAGCTTCTCTGTCTTATCAAGAAAACACTTTACATCAAGTCGAAAGTCCCAAGCGAGTTCCGACATTTTCTAATCTTAGTCCTCAAAATTGTTCTCAAAAATATTAAAATGGGCGAGAAAACTTCAAAGGTGACTTGTGTATTTAGAAAATTTATAAATATATAAAGGTCAACAAACAATACATAAAATAAAAATAATAAAGGTAGATACAACTCAAAGTAAGGTAGTTCACAAGAGGATTATACAATTTCATGTATTAGCCATACCAGCTATACTGGACCAATAATTGACTGTATTTGACATCATACGGGTTTCCTAGTTTTTTCTACAACACCCAGTGCAAGTTCTCCCTAAAGGGCAAATAAAAGACAAAGTCTATAGGAAAGATCTCACTTCATAAACTAAGAGAAGAAATAATGGAACTTTTCACCAGAACTCCGATCATATGCTATTTCTATTTCGATCCCAGTGTACGTTCATATTGTTACTAAAGCAACTTATTGTATTTGTAAATATATTATCGTGGTATGCAACTATTTTGAAAATAATAACATGCTCAAATTTACTACAACAAACATTGTCACAATTTTGACAGATATTAGGATCGATATCATGAATAATCCATAATAAATAATAACTTTACTAAACTAACCCTATTTAAATATCAACTAACCCATTGATCTATTTATTTAGTAGGTTTATTAATTTAGACTCTTATTACATCAACAACTCTTAGCAAGCCGGATTTTGAGCCTAATATTATATAAAAAATAAAAAACTTGCGGACTTATTACAAATAATACTGGACTAGATAGAGGACCTTTAAAGGCATCTCCTTCTAGAAAATTTAATTAAAGTTGTTAAGAATCCATTAAAAATTATGGTTTTTCAAGTTAACTTGCATTCAGTTTTGTACTGGTTTCAAATTCTATCGTTTGAAAATCAATCAAGGAATCTGAAATTTATACTTGTAACGAATTTATTGAAACACACAATTTACTCTAACTAGGTGTTTGTTTAACGATTTAATTATAAGTAAAGCTTCAAATCCAATTAGGGCACTATTGATGTTAAAGGTAAAACGTTATAACCCATTCCATTATGAATTGCGTTATTTACTGGCTACATTCTACTAAAGGTCATTGGCAGTCTGTTTGTATAATTGTTTCCGAGAAATCTATTGAATAATTAATACCCCACTGCTATTCTGCTATTTCTGTTAAATGTTTCAGCTGTTTGTTTTACGCTCAATTATGACTACGGCAACAATACGCTGTTGTTTGAATGATTTACCATGGAAACTAATAAATTCTTGATTAGGCTCTGTGATCAAGAGACACGATGTAAACATCGTCATTACCCATGGATGAATAAAGTAAATAAAATAACTCTTTTGTTATTTTGCGCTTAAATATCTTACAGACAATATTAAAATCTATTGTAATTACCTTTATTCCATATGATGCGTTGTTTACATTATAATGCATTTAACAAATAGGACAGTACGAGTACAGTGTGGAAACTGATTTTATCTATGAGCAATTATTTGACTTGAGTAGTTTGGGAATTCAGTATGTCTTAATTAATTCCTAGTTACAGTTAGTGTTACTGGTGAAAATCCTGGCGGAGTTGCTATACCTAGATAATTATACTTAAAACTGTAACTATTATCTTTCTTTCATGGCAATTGAAAGAGAACAGTGTCTTTGCCAACAAAGTAAAACGAAGACTTACAGAACAATTCAAAAGTCGAAGGAATCTTTATGTTTGTTTGCACTTTCAATGGCCATCCATAATTTAAACTACATTATTTGATAGACTTTGTCTGGCTTTACTTGTTTAAGTATACTAGAAACGCAAGATATATGTGAAACAAGTACATAGATCGCAAGTACTAAGGAAATCGCTACTTCCTGAAATATGCGGTTTTCAATAATGTACACGTAAAATTTCATTTTCGAAAGGTTTTATGTAATGAAGACTTTCTTGTTAACGCAGTCATATTTCTTATTACAACAGTTCATTTTGTGTTTAAACCTATCATGTAAACAACGCTAAATTAGGTTGTACATTTTAACAGTAGCATAGACTCACTATCATAGACTTAAAATACGTAGTTAGACTTAAAAATTATTTAAAAAAATCCACATAAAAGTGTATGATGTATCTATTTTATTTAGTTGCGATAAGATGCAATCGAACTGCTTAAAAATGTGTAAAATGTCTTATAAAGAAAGTGAAAACAGTAATTTTGGATTTTTGTTAGGTCTTACAATAAATTTTATTTTCATTTATTCAAAGAAGCTTAGCAAAACACAAGGAAAACCATGTAAAAGAGGTCCTTATCGTAACAAGAAATAAAACGAGGACAAATGTTCGATTGTTAATTCGCAATCAAAAATGACTCCTTACAAAATAAAATAAAATCTTAACTGCATCTGACACCGAAAATCGGTTTGTAGGATGTTAAGGATAGATCAAATAAGTACAAACCTAATAAAAATGAAAATCCACATATTCAACTTCAGGCTCGCTTATTTCCTTAAACCTATAGGTATCGGCTCTGTCCACGGCTGTTCAGCAAACTCTACAAAAGAGTCATCGTTTGCAATATTTCTACTTCATCGTCATGCAATCAACCAAAACATTTTACCAGAATCAAATAATGTGTGTGTGACAGTGTATGGTTCCATATATGACGAACTTATTATGAGGGTAAATATTTATGGGGTGTCTTTTTATGAGGGTAAGTATTGTTTGAAAATATCAGGAGACAATATCAGGAGGATTTTCAATATTTCTTCTATTTGGGTATTTAAACTTGTATCACATCAAACTAAAAAATTCTATAAAAAGACTGTTTGAATCTCGTTAAATATTTTTACCTATTTTATAAGAGGCACACGAAAGAAAAAAAAAGTCTGATATACTACAACTGATCAGACATAGATTTTTCATAGATTTTTTACTAACAGTCAAAAGCACCGTGCCCATCCCAAATTACCTCCTTTTTAATCTTATTTATTTAACTGAATAACCGGTATTGAGAAAGTTTTTCAATCAAACTTGAGCAAACAAATAAGGTTGTCTGATGCAACAAAACAAGAGCATATTGCCTTAGTGGGTGGCGAGAACACTACGGCTAGAAAACATAAAGTACTGAGCTTAAAGTAAGTAAGAATATATTTAATTTTGTATGACAGCTACTTATTATTTATACAAGGAAATAAACAAAATTTAAGAAATCACTGGATTTTATAAGCTTATAAGATTACTAGTATGTTCTAGACATTCCATCCCCATGTTAAATTTGTAGCCAGATATTTTTTATAAAAATTGACGTAGTTGATGTGAGCCACCTACAGATTGTGCTGGTCTAAATTACTAAAATCTCTCGAATACACAAACCCTTTTACGAAGTTAAGCTTAGGGAATGATTTACTGTTAGCTATAGCAACTGTTATGACTCATCAACCTGGTCAGCAACAAAAAAGGGTAATATAATAATGGAAGATTGGACAATAGTGCATTCTGTAACTGGCTCACACAACTACGTTACTTTTAGTACAATGTTGGCAACAGCTGGTTCATATATATAGGATGTCTACTCCAGTATCCAATAGTAAATGATACTTTTTTTAATAGCATACAGTCTCAGCTCTTGGTGGAGCATGGTGATGTTGTTAGGTTCCTGGCTACTCAGGGATATAAGGAAGCGAGTTGGCTGACAAGGTGGTTAAATGGCTTCAAGCTCAGATCATTCTTTGGGATCTATTGTTGGTGTGCATGTCAGCCAGTCTTCAAGAAATCAGGAGGAGCGCAGGAGAATATAAGTTAAGCTTCGGTATCACAGTGTAAGTGAGCTCAACATCTCCTCCTCCTCTTTTTATAAAGTTTCCTCCACTAGTTTATGATAAGACAGAAGGCAAGTATATGGAACACAAGAATAGTCATGGGTGTCACATATGTTACTTACTGAAAATGCAATTGCGTCGTTTGAGGATCCTCGATGGAGATTTTGCATGTAGGGAATTTGGACAGTTTTGATGGAACTGCAGATAATCTACTCTAGGATTGCACAGCTTTGAAAAAGGTATGGGCAATTACTCTTGGAACCATGTAAAGGTGCAGGCACTTTGCTTAGGAGGAGCTCATAGACAGGATGCTGTAATTCTTCGAGCATCTCAAATTCGATGTGCTCAGAGGCTAGATTCAACCACGATTAAATCACTCAATCTTTTCTATACATACATAAAGAGTTTTACAAAAGGTAAAATGTATATGTTTTAGGGTGAAATTAGGGTGCTCCGTCGCTCCTTTACAGATAATCTTTATAACTAGTTAATTCAAACACTCACAAATTTAATTTATAAAACCTGAGTACCCAAATTTAACCAGTCAAATAACTTTTAATCCAAATAAATGTTGAATTTAAAACTATTACAATGGGACTAGTGGGAAAACAATTCTATTACAATAGTATTCCTTGTTCTCCAGGTAGACGTTTTGACTTAAACATCGTTAATTAGATTGCAACAGCTGTTGATCTGCAAGTCAAAGGTGAGTCTAACTTCCATTGGCTGTATCGTTCCTATTATTCAAGTGCCAATTTAATTTGTCTTTAGTATGAGGAAACTAAATATTTGAAAACCATCCTCTCAATGAACTGAACTTGTTTTATAATGGATACTTTGAAATGCGCTTTTTCTTTTGAAATCTAAATTCTTGGACTATCGCAATAATTTATTTAAAGGCATTAACTATTTATGCTTTCTGGGATACTTCTTTTTTCTTATTAGTTTGGATTTTGCAAAAGAATCAATTTAGAGCAAATTTAGGATTGGGACATTTGGGAAGAGATTTGGGAAGATTTGGGAAGATTTGGAATTTAAGAAATTGAGGCCAGTTTGAAATTATTGGCATATAGGGTAACCATAATCCTACCAAATAATATGTGTATACTGAATAAAATGAAAAAAATATATTTCTGTTGACAAATTACAATAAACTAAATTTTTACAGTTGGACACATTTTACAACACTAAACCCATATTTTATTGTAAAAGACAACCAGTTATATTGTGACATACTATAACGCAGTTAAAACGGAATAAAACTGGATACACAAGTGTTAAAAAAAAGAGCATGATGTGTTTTTCAAAACAAAAGATGAATATAGTTTAACACTGTTTATGTATCCTTACACATATTTCAAAACATGAAAACTTCATAAAACACCTTAATTAGGGTATTCTTCTTAATATCGATAGGCTTAAAGTCTCTCCAAATTATATTATGCAAGAAGCAATTTCTAGAAGAACCGTTCTGGAAGTGGTAACATAAACACAAAATGGCCTTTTAACTTTTTAAGAGTTTCTGTTAAATTCTGTTGAATATTAGTGATTCTTTTGTACGCTTACTTCAAACCAAAACTAAAATGGGAGACACAGTTTTTATTGGCAGTTTTAGGACAGTTAAACTAAAATGCAGTTAAAGGAATATGTAAAAAATAAAGGTTCTAATAAACTTTATTTGTTGATTCGTTTTGTATTTTAATGATTTGTTTTGATTCGCAACGGTAGTAATTTCCCAATCTATCTTATTAACTAAGTAAATAACTGTAAAATAGTTTTTTATTTTGTATTTTGCAATAAAATATTCATATACCTATTACTTTACTTTAATAAATTGTTAAGATTCATGTTATTAGCAATTTTGTGTAAACTATTTTGAATACAATATCAAAATGTAGATTCGACATGGTAAAGTTGTAGAGTACACTTATATGTTTGGGTTGGTTTGTGTTTGGCATAGTTTATCCAGCTATAGTTGACTGAACTGAACAAGTGGAACTACATTATTTATGTGTTAGTTTATACATACATGGAAGGTCTATTTTGCATACTACGAATGATGAGAATAATATGCAGAAGGGTATGTATGGGAATAGAATATTAATCTTTTCACTAGTTTATTAGCAAAGTATTTTATCGTTCCAGCATTCTTTAATCGTTTGTTATACAGGCCTAATTTGTATTAACGAATTCAAATTATAATATCTTTAATAAATTGGAATTTACTTGATAAGACTTTTTTAACATAAAAACTAAGCTGTTGAATGAACTGTTGCACCGAGAATAATTTTATTTGTAGTATTTATAACCAATTACGCGAGAGTATAAGTTTTTTTTTTGTTCAACAGACCACGTTTTAGCATTACATCGTGGTTAGGCTGCACTCGACACTCTCAGCTCTAAATGAGTTTTATTACAATACAAACTTTACTTGTTACAACCAACTAATACAACGAAATAATTATCTTAAGTTAATTATTATAATTATTTAAATCATTAAGTTATATATTAAGTTAATAATTGTTAAGTTATTTTAAATTATTATTTAGTTTTTAAACTAATAATTATTTAGTTGTTTTAAGTTCTCTACCACACGAAATAGTGTGTAGTTTAATAATAAAAAATAAGAAAAACATTAATAAGTTACAACTGTGTAAATACTGTTTTAAGCCCAAATAAAAATTTTAAAACCCTTAGATTTCTAAGGGATAACATTTTTTTAATATTTTGCACCATAAATCTTAATTAAACAAAACTTTAATACATCTCTTTGCAAATATAGAGGGAGGGAGCTTTCCAATGACCCATTAATTATTGTAATCGGTCTAGTAGAACTGTGGATTTAGTTGTTAAAGAATATTTTTCATGTAATTATTATAAGAATTGTAGTTCTTCTACTACAACAGAAGTTACTTGTTTTTTAATGGGTAAGCACAATCTCATTCAAGTAAAATTCGTTACATTTATGTATGTGTTTATAAATTGATGATACAAATAATTAACGTGGTAGTGTGTCATATATACAGTAAAAGAACAATAAAAAAACCTTTCCATAACACATTTAAAAGTTATGAAAAAGCAGAAGACAAAATAATAAACACGATCTTGGAAACAATTGTAAACACTTGTCACAATCGTTGGTGAAATCTTCGGGTATAAGTAACTTAGCAAGATAATTTAAAGATAAAGCTGGAATTCCTTAGGGTTTTCAACTGTCAAAACTATTGTTCAATACCACAATTATTTTTGTCAAATTTTCACTGTGGTTAATAAAGCTGCTTTCGATTATAAAAATAAAGCTTTAAAAACATTAATGTTCGAAGTTGGTATAAAAGGAAGTAAGCGTAAACATAAAAACATAACCTTCAAACATACATTGCCATTAGGTAACTAGAGACACAGCTGTATTGGTTTAGTCACATGTTCAACATTACGACGGAGGCCTTGGTTTACTTGGCCAAGTTTCTTTGTAACTTACCCGAAGGACACAATAAATACGCACTTAGTCATACTAAACAAATTAAAGCTGTGTTGGTTACGTACAATATGGCGTTTCTTTACTTGGCTAACTCTTACTTGGGTAAGTCCAGTTAATTTACTTGTCTAAGGTTAGTTATTGTTACCAAGATGGAAATGTCACAAATTGCTCATGTAGGGTAAAATTGAGTCAAAATGTTATGTTGTAAGCGGTTATTTTTTAGCCTTGCTAGGAAAAACACGTGGGGAAAATCACAAATACAATAGAAGAATGTTAGAAGAGATGTTTAATAATTATGAAAAGTTTACATCTGCACTAGATATAAATATATATTGTTGGATTCAGCACACTTTGTAACTGATGTCATTCACTAAATAAATTAATAAATAGAATTATAAATCTATTTATCCTAAAAAATTTAGAATACATTTATGCGATATGACGTCAAGTTTAAAACTGGCATTCTCAAATCAACCTTTTGTTATTTCTTTGAACATGAAAAATTACTTGCTAATTTATGAAGTCCCTCCTCCTTAAGTGATGACGCTACTCCCAACTTGGGCAAGATTAAGTGGGCTATTAGCACAAAACTTCGGGATGTAACTTGACCCTTTACATTATCCGGCTTAAACATATGTTTAGTCTGAAAAATTACCTTGGATATTTAGTAGTTGAACTTTTGTTGCCTTTATCATAATCATTATACCCCCGCTGCAACAAACCTGCTGACTAAGAGATGTAATTTTAACGTTAATAAATAAATATATGACATAAATAGGTCTGATTGATTTCCTATTTAAATAACATTAGGTTTAATGATATCTTTAAGTTTTTGCTACGGGGGTAGAATAAAGTGGGTTTTAGTAAAATATAATAGTTTAGCATCAAATATTTAAATTAGCCAAATTTGATCAACATTTATTCATAAACAATCTAACTACTGGTTAACTTATTCTCCATATAAATACTCAGTAATGTTATATTAATTTTTTTCATAAACAATTACCGTACAAAAACACAACAAAATACAATGTTTTTGGTTTTTAAATCTTCTATGTTTTGAGAGTCAAAATGGAAAAAAACACAAATTTGTTATCTCTTAAAACCCCCCATAAACTCCTGTTCCAATGGTCAGATCATGCTGGTTTGCGATCTTCTTCAAACAAACGCAGGTTTTGACGTTTGTACCACAAACACTAGAACAGACACGGTATGGATAATTAACATAAACAAATTATATCTCGGGTCCAAAAGTAAAAAAATCTTACATGGAACTGTCTGAACCATATGTTAATGTTATTAGAATAGGATTTGTGCCAGTGGAAATGTCACAAATTGCTCATGTAGGGTAAAATTGAGTCAAAATGTTATATTGTAAGTGGTTATTTTTTAGCCTTGCTAGGTAAAACACATGGGGATAATCACATATACGGAAAGTAAATAAAAGAAACGTCTTATAACACTTAAAACATATATTTACGTTTTGTTTTTGTCATTTGTGTTTTGTTTATGATCCACACCGGTTTTGATGTTCATGGTTGGTACTAAATTTAATTAAAAATGGGTGATTTTTGTTTGAGTTATCGTGCTAACGTGTACACACGGGTGCACGCGCATATATACGGAGGTGTTTTGGCCTTTGTGGACATCAAAACAAAAAACTAAATCGATCCCTGTTCTAGGTATTACCATGAGACCTACAGTAATACCTTACTCTCCGTATGGGAAATTCGGAAGTTACTCAGGTTACCTTTCATTTTACACCCTTTTAAAATAAATTTGGACATGTAAGCGTAGCAGCTAAACCACAGACAATATACTCCACTAATACTCTACTATTTAATGTATACGTTAGTCTGATATTCTTGTAAGTACCAAACTTGTAAATTAAATGTATACACAACTACATAACACTGCTAAGTGCTTTTTGAGCAATTCAGTAAAAAATTCGAGTAAAATTATTAAATATATCATAGACCAAATCTCATACTGCAATACCTAATCATGATTTTCTTGAGCTAAAAGCTTTTTTTATGTCCAAGTGATGGAGATGAATGTAACTTTATCAACTCTGAAGAGGACACCTATCCTCTGACCCTAGGACACTATTGACTATCAAGGAAATGTAGTGCAAACACATGCATCATATATAGTCGTCGGATTAAAATAAATAAACTTTTTGCGATTGTTAAAGGAAATAATTTTATAAGATGGCGTTTGCCCCTACGGATATATGGCTATTTCTGTGCTATATAAGTTTATTAACGTACAAAGACGTATGATGGTTGGGCTTATAAAAATAATAATACGATTAAAATTAAGAAAAAATGTCTCAACCTATTACGTTTTTCTCGGGTGGGAGATTTGTGAGCTAGGTAGAAATGTTGACAGATTAAAAGTTTCAGGGATTTTAATTCCTCAATAAGGTTGTTAAAGTGTGGAAACACTCTGAGTGAGTGTGAATCATTATATAAAACTAACATGTTTAAACGTATAAATGTCAAATACAAGTACAGTTGTAAGTTTGAGAGCGTCCAGTAACCCTACTTCTCACCAGGGGCTAAACAAACAGTGATGTATTGTAGAAACGTGACCGGCAAAAAGTTGTTCGCTGCTTATTTTTGGCTGCTAAAAATCTCAGATGGTATTGTTTAGCTGTCTACGTAGGCTAAAAATGATTTTCTCTGATTTTAAAGTGTGTATTTTTAGATCTCAAATGAATGTTCATTGTGTAAACACTTCATTATCTTACCACTGAATGAAACATGGATTAGTCTTAACTGTCAACTTGTAATTACTTTATTGTATTGAAACATAAAAGTAATTATATTAAATTAGAGTTTAATGATACACCGCATAGTCAAAATGGTTCATTATTAACTGAATACTATAAGCTTATCTACGTACGTTGTTTAGTTGACAATATGATCAGATAAGGTAGTATGTGTGCAAATTTGCAACAAAACTGGGGTTATTATAGTGGAGTAATCATTTTAAATCAACAACGGCCGAATCAAAATGCCTTGTAAACTGTATGATAAAATATGGTCTTTATAGTCATAGGGTTCAAGTGACTTTGGAAGTCAAAGTTGTAATTAGAAGCTTAAAAAGATCAAAGCCTTGCTGAAGAAGCTCTTGAGATTTCCTCGGTGACGGATGTGACGATTACCGACATTTACCTAAGTTCTTCAAAGTAAGTCGATTAACTCTTCCCCAGCAGCTAATTAAACTTGAGCAACAATCCTTCTTTATTATCAGCTGATGATAACACAGCTGTTCACACTCTGTAGTGGGATATGACGTAGATAGGAACAGTGAGGATATGTGCAACTAAACAGCTGATACTTGTAGAACTGCAAGGCTAGAGGGTTGTACTGTTGTAAATGAACCAACACAGCTGTTTGTATTACAGATTTAGTCGTGTCAAATGCCATAGATGTGTTTTGACCCACTAACACAGTTGTTCGTACTAGCTGCAACTGTTTCACATGGCAGTTAACATCTTTAGCGGTGATCCAGGCTTGTGTAAATCAGAATACAAATCACACCTTTATACAGTGTGTATGATAATTTTTATCAGAACACTAAAATATACATTTATTTTCTTGTTACATGATATCAAATAAAAACATTATAAGTAACACAAAAATGTGTTCACATATCCAGTAGGATTTATTTAGTATGACCATATTGACCGGACTTAGTTAATTCTCAGTCTCCTATTTAAACTACAAAAGATATTTAAAGGGGAAAGTAAAGCATGTGCTGTATATGGTTTATAAAATGTGTGTATTCTCTGCTCCTGAGTATCCATTTAAATATTTCTGTGCTTAAATTACACAGGGGATATTTTGGTTTATATGCCTTAATGGGAAATAACGTTCATACTTTTTTGAAGGAACAATGTTATGCTGTAGTAGTATTTCGGTTTAGTTTTAGCTATAATAATACAGTCTTAAAAAAAATTTGTATTATTCAAAATTTCTAAACTTTTAGGATACTAACATTTCTGGTGTTTTTGGAAGAATGCAATTGTATTCGTACTTGTATGTACTTACATGTACTTATATGTAGTCGTACTTATACTCGTATGTACTTGTATTGTAACGAGGACGTTAATAAAAACTATAAAGATGTACTGAGTGAAAAGTTGTTTAAGTCTTGTTACAGACATTTCTTGATCAGGTTCCAATCTGACGAACAGCTGCTAACCAACACTATTATTATGAATTTTTTATAACTAGCTTCCCTTTCCACACTTAAACTAGAAACCACCTTCTGAAACACGTCCTCAGTCTTACAACCTATTGTATGTAAAGTTTGCGTGCTCATTGAAAGCATTGCAATGTGTCAATACCCTCACCTTAACACAAAAAAATGTGTGTTATCAGTTAAATAATCGAAATGTAAATTTAGTATGAAAAATGCCTAGTAGTTATTGGAAAACCTAACAATATTTGTCATAAAGAGTTGCTCCCTTGAACTTACACTCCTTTGTTTTTTCTTATCACAACGTTTATGCTATATCACCTATATGTGGACATGATATATGTTTGAACTGTTACCCTAAAGGTAGCAAAGTAAAAATAACGTTGTAAAAAGACAAATTAAAATGTACCAATATTTTCATTATATATTTATATTACGTAAAAGAAAAAAAAATGTGCTTAAATTGATAATCTTAATTAATTACGCTTATATCAATATTGATTGTAAATGTTTTGTTTGTCTAAACGTCTCATGTACTTCATAGTATTGTAGTTATTGTGTAGTCCAGCCATGTCCAAAGCTGGTCTGTATTCAAGGTCCGTAATTGACAGTTGTCTCCTGTAGTCAAATCTGTCAGGTGCAACTGTGGACAACTGTTCTAGTTCTGGGGACAGATCGCAGCTCCAGCTACTAGCTGCCAATACTAATACAATACTAGCTCTGGTAATCATTTAGCAGTATAACAAAACAAATAATCAAATAATCAGTTAATCTAGAGTAAAAATGAGTGACATAAGAAAGTGACGGTGATATTTTGTGACGTAAATAGAGCAATTTAGTGAAAGACGTACATTAAAACTGACTTCTTTATGTTAAAACAGATATTATTTGTGTTTAGTAACAATCTAATAAATGTTAAAAAACTTAAGTTAGAGATTCTAAAAGTAGTAATTTTGATGAATCTGAAAGATATTTTTAAATCCAACAAGCCATTCAGAATAACTAAATATATTTTAAAAAATTTACGGAACAAATTCTCATGAAGCAAAAACGTCTCTTTCAAAGAGAAATATTGAGTTCAACAAAATAATGTACACATTTAATACAGTTTTACTTAGAAAAAAAGATGTGTACTCCGTTAGGTAAGTCAATAATACCAATGTCGTTTTTACGTTGCCAGATAATTTGTAGCTTATACATTATGAAAATAAAAGTGTTAATTTTTGATTGGTACTGAACATTTTTAATTATGCGTGCAATGTGCAACAATAAACGCTCCATATATGACATGTAAGCCTGTTTGAGAATGTAAAATATTCTCAATGCAATGTAATTAGGCTTTTCTGGGTAGACTATATGGAGCCAAAATTAAATCAATATTTTCCCTCTAGTTTGCTATTAATATCTTATTGTATTCAAGAAGTTCTCTTAATACATTTTAACTATATCATAACAAGTTCCTTGTTTCTAATTGAATTATGTTTATCATTAAAACTTTTGTCTCTGATGCATTCCTTACAAAAC
Organism: Macrosteles quadrilineatus; assembly: GCF_028750875.1. Taxonomy (NCBI): domain Eukaryota; kingdom Metazoa; phylum Arthropoda; class Insecta; order Hemiptera; family Cicadellidae; genus Macrosteles; species Macrosteles quadrilineatus. The sequence goes on along the minus strand of NW_026542602.1, from coordinate 81,619,661 downwards.
CTTCCTTATCAAGAACATCATTATAAAGAACACCTAAGATGTCTGCACTTTAGTTTACGTCCTACACACATTCGAATTTATATATCGATATATAGATTTTTCGATATATGGATTATTTCATTCGACTAGTTAGGTTAGGTTAACTTAACTAACCAAAGTTGAAATATCGAATGAAGTAATCGATATATCGATCGATATATTAATTCGAATGAGTGTAGGACGTAAACTAAAGAACACCTTAGATATCATATCTAGAAGAATAAATCTGGTGGCCTAAAATCTATAATTAGCCTATGTGTCATCGTGCTATTTCTTAAATTCCTTTATTTGAAAAACGTAGCTTTCTAGTTACAGACACGATCCTCGGTAAGAAAAGAAACTCTTTACACCTTTTTTTGGTGTGGGAGATTTTTTTGTTTTGATTTTAGCGTTAAAAACATTTATGAAATCTGTTAAGATTACCAATACATTCAAAAATTGTTTATATTTCTGAAGATTTTTACGCATCACTTAGTTCAAATGTGTAGTTGTATGTTTTTACACCTTATAGCTATGTTAACTTATCATTTATTGTTATTTATTCGAGTCATGTTAACTTTTTTAACATTCAACATTTTTATAAACAACGTTACGTCTATTTGTCATGTGAACTGATCCCGAGTATTAAGACTCAAATGCCATGTAAGGAATTCGTCAAGATAATCTTACATAATCATGGCAGATTTTAGGATACTGCCTCAGAAACGATAATGTAGAAGAGGAGGTAATTTAGTCTATTGAAGCTTTAGAAACAAGTGTTAATATCTCACGAAGCTTAAACAAGAGAACACAAGACACCAGCATAAGACAGGAACATGTTGAGGCTTGAGTTATCACCCGTCGCTTCATGAACTCTGTTTCCAGAATTTCCTTTAAACAAGCAAAGCCTTTCCCGATTGTACCTTTTTAACCACGTGAATAGCTTAACCTTAAATTTAAATTTGTTTAACACTTGTAAAGAAATACAAATTGTTAGGTATCGTTTTATGTTTCTGCATGATATAGTTCTTAATGTATAGACCACTAGTTATATTTCAGTATATTAACCAGTTACCATAATGGGTTTAATTAATTTCTACTTCTTAATATCCAATTTTTTGTCATTTTTTCCAGTAAAAAATAATCGATTACATGCCGTTGGATTTTATCCAGGCCTATAAATTTTAATTATACTTCCCCCAAAAGGAGAGTGACTGACATAAGAGAAAAAAAATCTTATAAATATGAAAAATGTCTGAAAGGTTCAACAGAGAAGAACATATTGATTTGTTTACAAAATTAGTGATGAAAACAACACAAAGAGTACCGGTACATCACAGAAATTTACCATTTTTAAGCTCTACTCATTTCCTTTTTAAAGAAGTTGTCTGTAAGTTGTATCAAATGTTGTGTGGATATTTAAATTTCCCAAAGCTCATAACATGTGATTGGGAATCTAAAAAAAAACTCCTATCCACAATAAATTAAAATTAATATATAGCACTACAACATATTCTCATAATATTGTACTCGAATATTATAGTTAAAAGCGTTTGAGATAGTATATTTTAATGTATTAGGCTATACTTAATAATATATATAAAAGCAAAAAATTTGAGAAGATTAAAAAAGGTTTTGTGAACAGTATTATATAGGTATACATAAGCGGTTATAAAACTATTAAATAACGATGGATTCCCAACTAAGGAATGATAAAGGATTCTGACAGTATATTTTGGTGACAGTATGGAAATCCATCATCGACAAAGTGAAACCTAAACACTTTATTTTTAGATGCTGTAAAGATGTAATATCCAATACATCTAGTATAAACTGATACGACACCCAGTTTAATATAAAAACTATCAAACTATTGATTTCATCTCACCAATTCCGAAGTAGCACAGTCGCGATGTCAGATAGGGGAGATTTACGTTCGTGTTGTTCTTCCAACCCTTTTAACAGAACTTGGGATGAATCTAAATTAAGATAATAAATCTGAACAAAACTGAACTGAAACTCTAAAAACTTGTGTTAAAAAGTTAGTCTAAAAGCATAGTTATATGTTGAATTCGGTTTTGTTTGGCATGAACCTTGTGATAACAGTGTGATCTGGTATGTAAACAAAATAGTGTACATAAATAAATATGATTTTACAACTACTTAATTAAAAAAAAAAAACTTTATTAGAAATGCAAACTGTCACTTTGGATTGATTGAATTAAACTTTAAACTAGCTTACTAACAGTTGCATGGACGCCGGTTGTTAACTATTGTCGTGAGTACCGTTTGCTCATGAATAATTTATTTTCACTTCTCTTTAAATAATGTTTACTTACTTTGTAATTTTCAGCCCCTGGGGACCGAGCTTAGCTTGGGAAAATCGTTAGTATACTCGTCTGAGGGTAGGCTATTATTTGGTCAATATCATTTATCCAAATATTGTTTTGCAGTCTTTATAACAGCGCACAGTAAGTATCACCTTATCCATTTCAAAATATTCCCTTTAATGCTATAATATTTCATTTTAGCCAATAGCATATCATGGTTCATTGAACCAAATTCATAAAATTAATCCATCTTTACATAGAAGAAATAACTATATAAGGTAATGTATTTTGTGAATTTATGTATCTAACCTTTTGGCATTTAGCTATCTTCTCTAATACCTTTGATATGGCTTGTAATATTAAATTGGCCTTAGGTCATCTACTTTTCTTGCGGCTGTAAGTTTGGGTGATGGCCTGATCACCATCAACTTTTGAAATAGTTTGGGTGATGGCCTGATCACCCAAACTTGATCTCGGTTAGTGTATTGATACTAATTTTTTTTTGTTTGGACTTTTGAAAATGTTATAAAAATTTATATAAAGATTGTATTAGCAAAGTAATCTAGGCCTATTTGCTATTAAAATTTATATTAAATTGATATAAAATAGCTTTCAATACATTGCGGTTTAATTGAATAATATAATAATACAAGCACTTGAACAATAAAGCTGCTAAAATATCACATCGAAATATTTGGTCCATTTTTCATAAATATGTCTACTTATTATTTAATTATGTTTTTTTCAATTTCATTTGATGCATTAGTTACTTTTTAGATGTATTTTAAAAATGAGTTTTGTATTCAAGTTAAAGATACAAACTACTAATACAAACTAAACATGAACAACTGATGTTGCACTTAGTAGGTCACTATTATTTTATCAAACCAATCGTAAATTAAGGATGGATGACCTCAAACTTACAAATAACAGTAGCAGAAACTGTCCATAAATGGCGATAAAGTTAAATCCGTCCTTCCTTAACTTTATCTATCAGGGATTGAAATTATTTTCAATATCACCATAACTCATTGCCTCAACAATTGAATATCGAGCACACTAGTATACTTGACATAAACAATTATATTTAATCATATCAACTCAATTTCCACCTTAACTAAAATAAAAAAAAAAATTATTAAATATTTTAATAGAAATTCAACTTTTTCCAACAAATTATTAATTTTCAAACTGCTTGTTTGTTCTTTGTCTAACTCATTCAATTTACAAAGCCGATGATAACAGCTCAACAACTCGATAAAATCTTTCTTGGAAACTTATATACCTAGTTTTTTCCTCAATTAGCGAAAACAGTTCTTCAGTAAAATTTACTTAGTTATTTGAAGCATAATATTTTGCTCCCTTAAAAATTTTATAAAAATCCTTTAAGAAAATAACATGTTTAACCTACAAGGTATAATATAAAAACATGAGCTTATAAGGATTCAGGGCTGTTTCATGGGAAATATTTAATTTTTAACAAAATACTAAATTAAGCCTTTAAATTGAAAAGTATTCTTATTGACAACACGTTTGAAACTAGATGGAAAAATGTGAAGCGGATAGAATTTATAAATGGAATAAAATTAATTTATCAAGAACAATATCCAACCTATAATTGATATAAAGTATTTTTTATTTAGCTGTATATAATTTGTGTATGAAATCCTGAAAGAAGGTACTGCAATCATACATTATACATAACAATAAAGTAAATTCGAGCTGTGAAACAAAACGTAAAATGGTTTCTCAGGACCGAGGCAGGGATAGTTTACTATCTTATGCAGTCCCAATGGTTATATACTCGAGAATCGTTCTTGTTTCGAATGATCGTTTCTGTCAAAGTTTTATTGAAAAACTTTTCACCCAACTTTTGATATAAGCACAGTGTAATGTGTTACAACATTATTGCAAAGATTTGGTACGTTCAGTCATGTATAAGGTGTAGGTATGTATCTGTATGTAATTCAAGTTGAAATATAACTAATTATTATCTTGTAAAAATGCAAATTGGATTGTTTTTTTTTTATCAACTGGACCAAATGTGAACCATAAGAACATAAATAACTTGATAAAATGTCACAGGCTTTTATAACGCATTACCAAAAACACTTCTAATTAGTTTATTATTCTGGTCTATAAAAGGGCACATAAAAAAAACACCAGACAAAAAGGAACATAAATTATTGTAAAAAAGCTTATCAGTAAAATATTGAAGTACAACAGTTTTGATATAATTTTAATTAGTATGCATATTATTAAGTTATTATTTCCCCAGCTGAATTTTCTACATGGTCGCTTTAGTTCTTCTTCATTTTTTAATTTTATTCTTATTAATTTTATTTGTCTTTGTTTTGTTAAAACAAAACCAAATAGATTTTGGTCCTGAACCTGATAAATTTAACAGGTAATGTTTATAAACTTGTTTCAAAAAGATTAAGTTTTTTTCAGTTATGTGGCAGAAATAAACTACTCTCCAACGTTATAACATTTGTATGTATATTTAGTGGTTATGTAATGGAAGGAAATCATGAAAATAAATGTTATAGTTCGTATCATTACCAAACAAAAATAATAACTAATCTATGTAACATAACTACACCATATTTTTGAACCTTTTTCAATTTTTAACTTCTTTAGCTAGGCCGATGCAAAAGTTCCGTCCAAAATCCTTCATGATATTATACATCAAGCTACAATCATCTCTAACCCAATACAATAGTGTATATTAATCGGTTATAATTCTAATTTTACGCAAAAAAGACACATTTGTGTAAAGTTAAGATTGCCAAAAGAAATCTTTAGAAAACTAAATCCTCGAAAAAATATATACAAAAGAGACGAATTGAGGTGCCTGCTACCCGTGATTCTAATGAATTTTGAGCTTTAAGCTTCTTAGAAAGTTAAATGTCACGTCTTTAAACAAAAAGGGTCCAATATCTCGGGGAGACAAAGGATTCATCCAAGTCCCAGAGGAGCGCTAACTGAAACTAACTTCTTGGTGAAAAATAGCTTCTCTGTCTTATCAAGAAAACACTTTACATCATGTCGAAAGTCCCAAGCGAGTTTTGTCACATTACTCTATGTATTGAATCGTTCTCTGGAATAGTGAATTGGGGAGCAATATACACAAATGACAAATGTAATTTTGTACGATGCATGAGGAATATAATTTGTACCTCCCAAAGTATATTTAAAGATTTATTTTCTTGTTTGAAGCCTGTAAAACGCCCACGTCATACATAGCATTGGTAACATTTAATATGTTTTACAACTGAACTTAGGCCTAAGTACGGCACCATCAATTTTACGAAAAAAATCTAGTTTATACATTGAAAAACAATTTTAACATAGTGGCACACACATTCCTTTATACCCGCGCTAACAAAACTCGTTTTATGTTTATTCGTTATGTTTTGCGTATACTTTGTAATCTTTTTTTGGCAGATGTACAAACTTTGGTTTGAATAAATTCGTATGATGTTAGTGTGACAACAAATGATACACTAATTGCCGTCTGAAACTGTAGTTGTGCTGCTGAGAAACCTGACATACTATCAACATAAAAGTGTTTTCTATCACTAGGCCTACAATGAGCCAAAGGCTAAATCATCATGCGTCATCCAATTTATCTAACCTAAATAAACTGAAATAATACGACACAAACGATTTGTTATTACAATACGGAAGTTAAGCCTAAAAATGCGTAAGGTATGTTTATCGAAAATTAGTGTAATCAATTGGCGTATAAACTTATGCCGTACACAAATTCAAACTTTGAGCCTATTAAAGTGATACAGAGCTAAATATAAGAATACACTTAACTTTTACTATGAATTATAAATACCTGCATTTTTGCGATATGAAACGTTGTGGTATACGTCAAATATAGACATATGAGTCATCCTAGGACCTAGGAATGCTATAAGAGGTCTTCTTGCTGCATTTGAAGGTCATGAACATTAAAAATAAATAAATAAGTCGGATTATTAATAACACTAAGAATTAAGATGAAAAATGAGAAGTTAATGCTGTGTGGTGCGGGACACGACGGGCATGTTATTTGTTGATAACTTTAAAACTAAAAGTGGTAATGGTATGGTTTTAATTTGAAGTTGCCTGGAATAGCAAGGAAATGTAAATTTTTTTCAAACAATTTTGTTTTGTTTTTTTAAATAATATTATAATATTGGATTCCAGAATAAAGATTAGTTCATAATGAATGTGGTATTTGAATCAGGGTAAATAAATCTGCAATTTCAAAAAAATACAGGTTATTGCGTAAAATTATAACTTTTTAAAAAAGTGGCCGCCATTTTGAAACGGCTAAAGATAATGTATTTTTGTTTTCACCAAAATGTTGTTTTAATAGGACTTTAAAATAAGGTATAGTATGATATATGATTGTGTTTGATACTTCGGAGATTTGAACTAGTGACCCTATGGTTTTTGAACATTCTGTATTCTAAAAAAACATTTAAAATATTTTTTTGTCATTTCTTAGGGTTGATTTAGTAGGAAATAATGTTATTTCCTCAATGTAGGACCAACGGTTTGTCTGAAATCAATTCGACAAACCTTACTTGAACCACCTTGTATAGCATATTATTATTTTTTGCATTCATTACTCTATTTTTTAAACTTATTATTTACTGTTGGACGTTTATCACGCTAATGTTGTCTGCTTTAAGTAAAATATTAATAAACGTTGGATTCACAAAGCAGCCTAGCCTATCAAGTAAAGACGTTGAACAAACAAGTCAACAAAGCAATAAAGATCAACTGTTTCTGTGAAGTCGATTGGATTTTCTCTCTTCGACCAGTTTTACTGAAGACAATTGAAACAGTTACTTCAATGGCCTGATTTGTTTGTGGTAATAATTAAAGATGACATGTATATTAATTTGTTTATATTTTCATAGATAAATTTGGTGAGCCAAACCGATTTAAGTTTAAATATATAGTAGAAAAAGGACTAAACGGATATTCGACTTCAACTAATAACAATAACCATTAATATATATGGAACACTATAATATTAATATTATAATGCATAATGGAGTGTGATGATTTGTGTATCTTTCTGAAAGGTCTGTAAGCTTTCTGTAGCCAGGAACATTTTTTAAAGCCCAAAGATCAGGAATTTAATTAAATTTAATAATTTAATTCATCATGAGAAGCCGTGCATGTGTAAGAATAGAATGGAAGAGACTTCTCTAACCTAAAATTAGTTAACTTATTGAATGCCGCAATTGTATGTTTAATCATAAAAACTTCTAGTGAATAATAGTTTGTTTCGTAAGAATAAGTAAATGTATACTGAATAATATTATTATAATGTATAATACTATAATACTATACCATAATATTATTATAATATAATAATATTTCGATTTTTTGCCCACTATACATTGATTAAACAATTCAAAAATTAACTACGTAAGCACCGAAATTAATACCATAAATAAAATAACGCAATTTCATTACAAATAGTTTAAGAACGAAATTTAAGGGGGGAAGCAAAACAAAACTTATGGATTCTTTGGTTGAAAACTTTCGTTCAAGAAGTCAACAAACCAATAACTGGATCAACCGTTTCTAAGTTCCTGATTGAATCGTCCCTTATCTACTTCGGGTAAGGGATGAACTTTTCATCCAAAGCCATCTGTATTAAACACCTATCTTCTTTTGATACCACGTATATACTAATCTAGTAATCCAATAGATTCGCTTCATCTTATTTCATAGTGGTTAGTAAAACTATGTACAATGGTAATCAAGAATACTTTTAAACATAATAAATGGTCTTACACGATGTTGAGTAATGCTATTTGTAGTTTGTGTTATTCAACGTTTACGAATTAATGCAAATAAGTTGGAGTAAAAATTAAATAACATTTTAAGTTGTAAAGATTTTAGCAATTTCTCACATAGGGAATAAGTTATAACCGTAGATTTCATGGTAAGACCTGGATCTGTGACCAGTAAACTTTTTTCGTTTTCATGTCCTAGATACTATAAACACAATTCGTTTGGATTCATATACTCTACAGGGTATATTCAGACTCTCTGGACCGATTTTGTATATTTTGCTCAATAGTTATTATCAGTAAACAAATTATATAAAAATGTGTCTCAAATACTTGGTTTTCTGCAATTCTGTCTGTGGTAGCAAACAAAATACTTGTGCAACTTAATAGTATTTAAAATGCAACGAATCTGACATGTTTAAGGAAGTAGTAAAGTAAAAATTCAATGAGGATTGAAATTTGCAGGTTTCATGTGGCGTGCATGTTTTATTAAACATATGAAAAAAAAAAATAATAATTATAACTTATAACTTTTAATTGCCATTTGTATGAACTTAATAAAAAATTATTTGATGTTTTCCTACTAACTCACAGTTCTTTTTTTATAATTTTACTAGTAAACACTATTCGTTATCTTATAATTTAGTGCCTACAGTAAAAAAATATTCTAATTAATAGTAAGTGTGTATGTTGATTATGTTTTAGATTCATAAGTAAGTTAAGTTTTACCTCATAAAGGTGATTATCTTTCGACAAAAATACTTGGAGAACTAATTAAATCATCTACTATCACACTAACAATTTTATGATCTAGAGTTTGCAAAATTCGTTCACCTATGTTAAATTTATGTAGTACAAGACATAAGTTTTTTTTTATTTGGTTCATAATTTTTACCATAGTACAGTCTTAAAAGACCAACTATTTTAACATTCAATAATTCAACTATATTTTATATGCATATGAATAGCTTGTAATAATTGGTTCAATCTTTTTATTTAGAATAGTCTAATTTTGTGCACTGATAATATCTTTTTGTATATTTCACGTCATTCTCCAAACTGGATTCATTTTTAACATCTTTACTATATTTTTACATCTGATGAACATTTATCACCTATTAGTAGTGGCAATATGATGGTCCTATGACACTTTAGGCACGTTTTCCCCATAAGAATAACATGGTGAGCTTTTTTTGACCACTTTTTTAAAAATCCAGCTCTTGGCCTATACAAGCCTATATAAATGTTCAATACCATTGTATAACACTATTCCACATCCATTCACAAAATCGAGCGAGGTTTGTATGCGAACTTGGGCGCGCTCCCGGCTCATGGCATGCTCCCTTGGACATCCTTAGTGGAAATCCATGAGTTCTGGCTACTTGGGAACCCAAGCCATTTGACATATAATAAATCACCTTTTCTCCTAATAACCTTTTCTATCAAATACATGTCTTTATATTTGGTCTTTAACAATTCCTCTGTATAGAAGCCTCCCCTGATTATATTACCATTTTCATCTTTCAAGATATAAGTCACAGGCTTTGTATTCTTTACTTCTGCTATTGTAAATAGCTCCCCTGTCCAATTCGGGGTATATCCTTTACTAAAAACATGTTTATACTTGGAAATTCTCACACTATCACCTACCTTATATCTTGGCTTTTTAACTTGCACTACTTTAGAAGTCCTTTCATGCAACCTCTCATGCACATATTTACTGTTCTTAATATTCACTTGGTTAGGCTTCATTCCTATAGATCTATGCACCTTATTATTATATTTTCGAATTAACTTTGGAAGTAAATCCAACCATTTATAACTCCCCTGAGCACTAAATTCCCTATATAACCAATTCTTTAAAGTTCTCTGAAACCTCTCCACAATTGCAGCCTTAGTTGTAGAAAATGTGTGATAGTGATTAATATTTAATTGTTTCATTAGTTTGCTAAAATATTGATTAAAAAATTCTTTTCCATTGTCAGATTGAATGTTTTTAACCCCCTTTGGTAGAATGGTTTTAATGGCTTCTGTAACCACCAAACCCGTCTTATTCTTTAGCGGAGCAGCATAAGCTTTTTTAGAAAATGTATCTATTAAAGTTAAAATATATTTATTGCCAGAATTCTCTCTAGCATAGTTTTGCATATCAATTAAATCTATTTGTACAGTTTCGTTTATACCTAATACTTTAAAAGACCTTCTAATGAAATTCTTTCTTGCAGGCTTATGAAGTTCGTATGCAATTTCATTCATTTTTTATAACATCACTCTTTCCTTGTACTGTAAATATATTACCATTAGCCCCAATCAATAGATTATCTTCTATTCTTTTAAATACATAGTTTTCTGGTATATATGGTCTATTATCTATATACTTAAATCCACTCAAAGATGTGGGGTCGGCAACTAATAAATCAGGATTGTATTCCATCAAATTAAATTTTCTTCCTCCATATACAAATTTTGATCCATCATAATACATAGCTTGTGACATTAAACAAATATCATCTAAATATTCCCCCATTGGCAGATTTCTTATATATTGTTTTTTGGCATCCCAACATTTTTCTTTTTTATCAAAAGTTATAGTCTGTTCTTTTGTAACACAGTCAGTGTCATCAACGGCAGGTTTAACACGTACTAACCTTTTATTATTAAAATCCCAATAGCCTGCTTCCATTTTTGGAACTTGTGAAACATTCACAGCATCCTTACTATCTGTACCTTCTATCAAATTGCTAAGTTTCTGTTTCTTAGCATTCCAAACACCATTCTCTGATTCTAAAAATTCATAATTATTATCGTCTTGTACAAATTTACCATCTTCTTTTCGTATTAAAGTCTGTTGTAAAGTGGGCACATCATTTAAACTTTCACCCTTTTCTACATTAGTAATTTTCCGTTTCTTAGCATTCCAAACACCATTCTCTGATTCTAAAAATTCATAATTTTTATTGTCTTGTACAAATGTACCACCATCTGTTCGTATTAAAGTCTGTTGTAAAGTGGGCACATCATCTAAACTTTCACCCTTTTCCACATTAGTAATTTTCTGTTTTTTAGCATTCCAATTTTTATTCTTAGATTCTAAAAACTCATATTTAGTTTTACCTTGTAAAAATACATCACCTTTTCTAGTTAATGTCTGACCCAAAGTTGATACATCATCTACAAACTCCCCATCTTTAACATTACCAATTTTACGGTTTAAACAATTCCAACTATCGTCTTGTAAATTTAAAGTAGGTTCATTACTAGCCCTGGGTTCTGTAGGCTTATTATATGGATTATATAAACGATAAAATTTATCTATAAACATATTTTTATTTAATAAATAATTCCACTTTCTCTTAATTCCTCAATAATGGAATCTATTTCATTATCCACTCCTGAGTTACCGGCTTGGCGACTTAGCCAAAGAAGTCTTAACCTATCTACAAGCTCATTAGGATCATCCCAATAAATATAGTCTATTTTATTACCAGTCACTTGTCTCAAACCTTCACCAACAGATTTAAAAAGAGGTTTAATTATATTAAGATATTTAGTATGTCTATTACTTGAAATTGGTGCACCATCTTTGTAACTCTTTAAATGTCCATTTGTGGCTTCCAAAATCTCTTTATAATTTTGCAAATCAACCTGAGTATAATCCTCAGGTTCTTTTAAAGTTAACAACTGCCACAAGCCTTTTGTCCCCTTGTAGGTTTTATTTGCAACTGTGACATCATCATTGGCAATATCAACTTCCTTATTTCCAATAAAAAATTTATTTGCTTCTCGTCTAATACCATATGTAGTGTCTGTCATACTACTTTTACTGAGGTAATTTCCTAAATAGTCTGATGCTAAAAGACCAAAATCTAATTTCTGTGGAGTGGATTGCTGTAATGGTTGTAATGGTTGTAATCTTGGTATCATTGATATTCTAGATGGAGTCATTGGGAGTATCTCCATTTGAGGCCTCTCTGTTTTGCCAATAGCTGTGATTTTTTTTAATTCTTGTAATGGCTCTATTAAAGGTTGGAATGTTTGGAACCTCTCTTCAGCCTCTAGAAACTTGCCACGTTTTAAAGCTCTATATTTCTCTCGTATTTGATTTGCAGAGTCAATCAATTCTTGTTGAATGTTTTTCATCTTTTATTTACATTTTATTTATCTCATTTGACAAAGGATTGTACTCAAACACTTTATCATGTATTATCAAACAATATGCAGATGTATTTGCTGGCACATTGTCTGCAGTTTCAATCTCTAATTTAATATCAACAATTCCTTCCTTCACTGTTTCATTCTGTCTAGAACAGTCTATTATAATTAGTGGATATTTCTTCATAAACTCAGCCCTACTAATCATAGGATCTGGGATAGTATTATAGTAAGTCTCTCTAAACCTCATAAACATCTCATAAGCTTTAGAGACATCTCCATTTTCAAAGTCAAGATTTAAATCACTATAAGGATAATATTCAGAGTTTAGAAATACTTTGAGATTTTTTAATTTACAGTGATCAAATTCGTCAGTTCTTTTTCGTGCACTATTATCCCTAGCTGTTTGGAAACCAAATATAATATACCTAGGCTTCTCCAAACTTGAAGATGTCTTTACTGACCATGTATGTCTTGTGGTATTGGGATATGATGGAAGTTCATGCAACTCTAAACTTCTAAATGCAATTTGCAAATTTTTATTTTGCAATAACATCTTTTGTAATTGTAACTTCTCCCCATCTGATGGTATCACATGTGGCATGACCCATTGAATAGAGTTAAGTGTAATTTTGGGAATTGTATCAGCAGTGCCACTGGCTGGAGCACTAGTGGTTGTTAATATACAATTCAAATCATTTTTGGATCTTTTCAACACCAATTCTTGTTTGACATTTACTAATACCTTATTAAAATCCTCGAATACACCCATTAACAACTCTAATGGCAAACAAGTACTGAACTTGCCACCTTTATGGAACTCTTTTAAATTCGTGTCAGAATCAAATGCTACATTTGACAATTTAGTAGTTTTATTGTAAGAGCTCAATATTTTCATAAGACTAGAAATTCCTGGGTTTCTTACAATGTCTATTTCTTTACCTGCAACTTCGTATCTAATTTCATCAAATAAGAACGCAAATGCATTATTTATAAAATGACCTTTATCATGATTTTCAATTTCTCCCTTAATATACAGATAACTCCTACATGGGAGAGTTAGCAAATCTTGATTATTAATACATATTCGAATTTCATCAGAATTATTTATTGCCAAAGTGTTGTGGGGAACATAGGAGTGATTTGTAATTTTAACCACACTATCGTCGAATTGGGATTTCCCTGTAACGTCTAGAAAATCTTCCATTTTTATTAATAGAAAATTTTAACTTTAGTCCTATTGACTTTAGGAACCTAGCATTTTGTACACTTATAGATAAATTCTTATAAATTCTCATATCTTTTTTATATGACAAGTAATTGTAGTTTCTTCTCCGTTAAAGTCAATTGCCTTGTCATGTTGATCGGCAAATGTAATACTGACAACATCTAAACTTCTCTTATTTACAGGAAAATATATAATATTTCTTGGAACTTCAATAATTTTGTAGCCAGGAGGAGCTTCTGGATAAAAGCTATGTATGGTGTGTGATTTGTTGCCATTTAAATAGGACCCGTTTGCAATATTACATTTTACTCTAATCACATTTACATTATTAATGTTTATTTTATTTGTAGATTCAAACTGAACACCAGGAGTAGAAACACCTTTAAATCCCAATAAGACAGACCCTAAACATGGTTTTGTAAAATCAAACACATGGCTAGAAAGTAATGTCGCTTTCATAGTTTTATTATTAGCTGTAAGGAAAAAGTCTGGGATTTGCTTTTGAATTTCCTTTGCAAGCTCAACCACCTCATATGTTCCTTCAGAAATTTCTATTGTAACTGGAGCATTGTGGTCATAATAGAAAACATCATCACCTTCTCCAATGGTTAATTTGTTGCCTTTAAGTTGATTTAATTTTGGAAAAAGCCCTTTGAATAAAAGTTTGGATTTAGTATTAATTAATGCGTCTCCATTTTTATCTATTATAACTTTAAGTTTACCATCTAATAACTGGTTTAAATCATCAACTGAGATATCTCCTTTTGGTAATGTTTTTTTCTCTACTTTATAATATGTTAAAGTATTTAGAGGTTTTTTAACATTAAATATAGAATTATAACTTTGAAAATCTACTAATCCAATTACATAATCATCATTTAATTCTATGGGAGGAAAGAACACTGACTTAAGCTCTGGCTCTGTACCCGAAAATGTTATAGTAAATGAATCCATTTTTATAAACAAAAATTTTTTATGAATGATAAACATAAAATTCCACAAATAGAACTATTTAAATCTTGTATTTGATCAGTTGTATAGAAGATTTTATATCCCTCAAAATATTTAATTACTTCTTTTGGAGGTTGGATTCCAAATGGGTCAAAATAAATTACAATATCTTTCTTTTTACGATATGCTGTCCAATGTGTGCCAGATGAGCTATCTAAATTAACTATTCCGCATTCTTTTACTCTTGGTTTTAGATTTTTTAGCTCGTTTTTTAGGTACACCCCCCTGAAGTGAGGCACGTCTTTTGCGGCCTCTAACAGCTGGTAGTTGTCCACCTTTTTTATTAAATTTTAATCCCATTCCCATTTTTGCTTTTGCCTTCATCAAATTTGTCACGGCATAAGCAGCAGCTTTTTCAGCAAGACTTGCGTCCTTGGCCGTAACTCTAGTCCAAGCTAAGTCTGCTAATCTCATGTCTGCTTTGTTCCGAGCAGCGGTATCGGGATTATTCATGTAGAATATGTCATGCTCTTTACAATAAGAGTCTAGTTTATTTTTTGGAGGTACATTTTTGGCTAGATTCCCACGTATATTCGTTCCAGGTCCACAGTACTGATATGATGGTATGTGAAGTGGGAATGGAAGGTTATTTATAAGAGTATTCAATAACCCTCGACCCCTGTAAGGCTTTAGGAATAAACCTTTGCCCTTTTTACATGTTTTCTTATTATCATTTTTTACCATTTTTATTATATAAAAAATGTCTTTTATTCAACAAAAACATAAATTTAAAATAGTACATACTAAGGAAAATATACCAAAGAAGTTGGGTCTATTTCCTACCAATATTCGATGTGTTATTTGTGGTCCAAGTGGAAGTGGGAAGACGGTTGTAATTTACAATTTAATTGTAAGAAAGGAAGGATTAAAATTTACAAACTTATATTTAATATCTAAATCTTTAGAACAAGAAAAATATAAAAAAATAATTGAAATATTTAGTTTGTGTGACGAAGTGAAATTACACACGTTTACTGACTGTGAAATCACACCAAATGATGTAAAATCACAGTCAGTTGTTGTATTTGATGACATAAATAGTCCAAATATTACACAATTTTTCTCAATGGGTCGACACAAAAATATTAACTGTTTTTACTTGTGTCAATCTTACAGCAAAGTACACAAACATTTACGTGATAATGTAAATTTCCTAATATTATTCAAACAAGATGATTTAAATTTAAAACATGTATATCACAATCATGTTGGTAATGACTTTTCATTTGACCAATTTAAAAATCTCTGTCATCAATGTTGGGATAAAACTAAATATGGCTTTTTCGTAATAGACAAAGAAAGGTCAAAGAATAATGGCAAATATAGATTTATGTTTGACCAATTCTATCAAGAGGATGGTAAGGGTAAATAAATAAAAGACTGGAGTTTTTTAACATTTGTATTTATTATATATCTACATACATTTGAACATAACTATGTTTGATCAATTTTATAATGACCAAGTGCAAGAGTATTGATACCATCTTCCAGAATAAACCTCTTGTCATCATCAAAGGATAGTACTTTTTTATTCATGGTCAAGGTTTGAAGATGATGATTTGTAGATTTAATTCTTGTCACATTCTCATAGTAATCTTGCCCAGTTGCAAGGCAGTTCAAATAATGTTGATGTCTGAGGAGATGTTTAACAGTGGCACCATCAGCTCCTTTAGCTTTCTTCACCTCTAAAGCTTGCTTGTCTTCTTCATATAACCATTTTAGAGGAATGTAAGAATATAACTTTGGTCTTAAACCACAATATTCATACATAATATGACCACCTAATTCATCTTTAAACTTTCCAGTGACTTTTTTATTTTTATCAGAGTATAAGAAATGGTCTTTACTGTATCCAGAGGTATCAAAATAGTGCAAGTCACATTCTATTTCCTTGTAAAAGTCCTCTGTAACTATAGCATACATTAATGAATCTGTATCTGTCATAAGAAATCTTTTATTCTTAAATTTTGACATATAATTATAGTGGAAATCATACATTATTACTTTACTAATATCCAAAATTGTCATTCCTAAATATATTGGTTTATTAAACTTTACAACTAATTTATTTAAATGTATAGCATGTAAATTGTTATCGAACTTTTTGCTACAGTCAAACCTTGGATTAGTGACATATTTTGTTAATAGTGACTCATCCTTGAGATATATGTCACGGAACTTTCGTTGATTCATAATTGTTCGACCAAAGAGACTATTATTTAACAATTTGTAAAAGTCTTTTTCGAAATCATTATTAGCACTTTTTCGTTTTTCAATATTAAAATTAATATAGGGTGCAAGCCATTTTGATTGTCTAAATTTTAAAATTCTATGGTATTTTGTAACAACCAACCCCAATTCCTCATATTTTTGTAATGCTTTATAATGTAAAATATATTTAGTTTTGTCATTTAAATTTGGTATTAATTTCCCATTCATTTTCTCTGGTGCCAATGGATAGTCATTATGTAAATCATGTAAGCTTTTATCATATTTTAAATCAACTTCTAAAATGTAACCAAACTCATAATTTTGATTGTATTTGTAGTCTATCTCATTAGTCCAACGGAATTCATCCACAGGCAGTGGCTCGCACATTGCTGTAGAGTATAGCGAGTTTCAATCTAAATATATTAAATACACACTCTCTTGATTGGGATCATAGTGTTCACCCATATATCTATTATTGGCTTTAGCATAACGTGTGGAAATCATACTGACTCCTCCTCTGATTGCACTTTCTATGAACAAATGCATGTCAATATCTTGAAATAATTGTAATTTTATACCAGTCATTCTAAGACAGGCCTCCCATGTTAATCCAGGAAGTGAATACATATGTACGGGGTCAAGTTTATAATCCTTTAAACACAGGTCTCTAAAAGTCTCAAAGACATCAGCCAGTAGCAATACATCTGTTTTAAGATATAAATCATGATATTCTTGTAAATTATTTATATTAAAATGGGTCCAGACATTTTTAGCATGTTCATATTCAATGGGAGAGATATGTTCTTTAGTTAGAGTACTGTAAAATGCTTCAATTGGGGGTAGAGACTCTGCAAACTTATCTGGTCCCGTCATATATTCATAGGGAAATACACCTTTACGCTGTAGTAGAGGATTGTCTATGAATCTAAATGTATTTAAATTGGAAGCCAATTTATATAATGGAAGTGACAGAAAGTTATAGGAATCTAAAAATATTAAATCATCAACAGAGAATGAAATTTACTTTTCCATATCTTTGGCTATGCAATTTAATTTACGATCATATTTTCCCAAGTGTTGCATTATTAAATGTCCATCGTAATTTTTCAAGTTATGGAAGAATACTGGGATTTTCTTTGTTACTTTATAGTTTAAATTACAATCATTGTGGGCAGCTCCACGGTATCGGCCAGATGAATGACAATGATCTCGCACCCTATCAAAATATAGGGGTTTTTCACAAATATGACAATGCGTTGAGTTTTGGAAAGATGCCTCTTGTTCAGGAGTCATTACAAGAGGAATATATATCGACATTTGACGTTTAATGAAGTCATAAGTCTCAAATAACCTTTTGAAAAATACATCCATAACATTTGCACCACTATATAACTCTTCAGAAATAATCTTAGAATCTCTCACTACAACAAATGCAAATCCAGATGGAATATGGTTGTTAGAGTTTATAAAGCACTCAAAATCAGCATAAATTACAAATGGGGCTTTAAGTTGATATTTATAATTTTTAAATTGTAATGTATCTTGTTTCGACATTTCCACTCGTTGGGCATCAAAGTTTTTACAATATGTTATATGACGTTCTAATTTATCATTAGTGTAAAAATGTTGCAAACACAACTTGCAAAAATGTTTCTTATTCATATGTTTTGTAGAGTGGAACATTAACTTATTAAAATCACAAATTAAACAGTAATGTGATTTACGACCTTCTTGTAATAATAATAAATCTACATGAGTATTACTATTTAGTTTGGTCGTTCTTAATGGATATATACATTTCTGGTCTTCAACTCCAAATACATTAACACTTATATTATTCTGTCTTTCGAATTTATCTATATCAGATATTTTTACGGGATATTTTATATTTGTCATATTCAACTGTGTTTCATAGGGTGCATAGCTAGAGACTCTTTTAACATTTTGATGTGTATTATTCATTGGATATAAAGCTGCTAAAATTGACCAAAGGAAGCATTTATTGTCTGAATTTTTTATATTTAGAACTGCTTTTGTCAATTTAATACTTTCTGGTGTGGGGATATATGACTTTGGAGTTAGGGGCTTATACTTATAAACATGCAGTTGCCAATATTTAGTATGATCATATATCCATCCACTGCCTTGGGCTTGATATTTGTGCATGGATGCATCAATCTTTAAAAGTGCATTTTCAATTTGGTGTATTAAATCTCTTTTCTCAATAGTTAAGGTGGTAAGGCTTCTAAAATCTGCAATACATTCTTTTTCATTAACTAATTGCCCATTTTGATCCATTGAATATTTTATAAATTTAATTCTCCTTACTAAAGTCCATTTTATCGGAAGAGGACAAGACTGAAGAGTATTTTTAAGTTCAGTTCTAATCGATTCACCAACAAATTCAATCATTGTATATGGACAATTATTGCAAGAATTGACATGTCTTTTAAAATGACCAACCACATTTTTCCTACAAAAATTACAATTCTTATGACTTTGTAATATATGCGATTTTAGAACCACATTATCATCACAGATTAAATCACATACCTTGCACAGTTTCACCTTCATTTGATGTACTAGCTTGTAGTGGCGGACCAAATTGCTCTTCTTGGACAGCGAGGCGGAGCAGTGTTGACAGGTCGGCATCACGCACGAGAATGAAATATCACCCGGATGCCACTTCTATATATAGGCTCGTCCCCGGTGACGTCACACGCCTGGGGATTCCCCAGTCGCATGACCGCTTCACTTGGCCCTTGTGACAGTGCCCATAAAACTATCTAAAAACGCTTATATCTCGAAAACGGCTTGAGATACGGCAAAACGGTTGAAATTCTGGCAAACGTAGTGGGTGTCAACTTTTGATTATAAACAATATTACAACATAAAAAAATCAAAAAGTAAGAAAAAATTTAACATTATTTTATATGGGTAGGAATAAAATTTACCATGAAAAATCGTCTAAGTCCGTAAAAACTATCTAAAAACGCTTATATCTCGAAAACGGCTTGAGATACGGCAAAACGGTTGAAATTCTGGCAAACGTAGTGGGTGTCAACTTTTGATTATAAACAATATTACAACATAAAAAAATCAAAAAGTAAGAAAAAAATTTAACATTATTTTATATGGGTAGGAATAAAATTTACCATGAAAAATCGTCTAAGTCCGTAAAAACTATCTAAAAACGCTTATATCTCGAAAACGGCTTGAGATACGGCAAAACGGTTGAAATTCTGGCAAACGTAGTGGGTGTCAACTTTTGATTATAAACAATATTACAACATAAAAAAATCAAAAAGTAAGAAAAAAATTTAACATTATTTTATATGGGTAGGAATAAAATTTACCATGAAAAATCTTCTAAGTCCGTAAAAACTATCTAAAAACGCTTATATCTCGAAAACGGCTTGAGATACGGCAAAACGGTTGAAATTCTGGCAAACGTAGTGGGTGTCAACTTTTGATTATAAACAATATTACAACATAAAAAAATCAAAAAGTAAGAAAAAAATTTAACATTATTTTATATGGGTAGGAATAAAATTTACCATGAAAAATCGTCTAAGTCCGTAAAAACTATCTAAAAACGCTTATATCTCGAAAACGGCTTGAGATACGGCAAAACGGTTGAAATTCTGGCAAACGTAGTGGGTGTCAACTTTTGATTATAAACAATATTACAACATAAAAAAATCAAAAAGTAAGAAAAAAATTTAACATTATTTTATATGGGTAGCATGCATTTTATATGTGGGAGCACGCACGAGTTCGCGTGCAAACCTCACACTGTCAAGTTGATGATTTTGTGAATGGATGTGGATTTGAAATAGTAATAGTGTTATACAATGGTATTGAACATTTATATAGGCTTGTATAGGCCGAGAGCTGGATTTTTAAAAAAGTGGTCAAAAAAAGCTCACCATGTTATTCTTATGGGGAAAACGTGCCTAAAGTGTCATAGGACCATCATATTGCCACTACTCCTATTGAAAGACATACGTTAAAACGTATTCCAAGGTTCTAGTAGAGGATTTCAAACTTGGAAAGTCATTGTTATTTCACCAAATACAGTTAAGACTGTTTAACCCGTTGTAACATAAGGATGATCGAACCTTAACTTAGAAATAACAGAGCTGTATAAATCAACAATAATATTGCAATTGTTTTCTTTTAGGAAAAAACTGTAGCTCAGTATATCATGCAGTACTAAAACCTTACTTAGAAATATAGCTCTTACAATATTCATTGGGTAAATATTTAGTTTTTTTACTA
The DNA here is from genome assembly GCF_028750875.1 of Macrosteles quadrilineatus. Lineage (NCBI taxonomy): Eukaryota > Metazoa > Arthropoda > Insecta > Hemiptera > Cicadellidae > Macrosteles > Macrosteles quadrilineatus. The sequence goes on along the minus strand of NW_026542602.1, from coordinate 81,598,620 downwards.
TTGTTCTAAATAAAAAAAAAATACTATTTATTGTTTTACTATAATTCAAAATACTATTTATTGTTTTACTATAATTCAAAATAAATGATTTTGTAAACACACTATCAAAGTGCTTTGACCATTAAAGTCTACTATTTTTATGTACCCTAGTATAATAGTATTTTGAAACTGTATCAGTAAGACAACGATATTATTCAATTCATTTATTAATCATCCATATTTCAACATTAACTTCGGTAAAGCAAGTGAATCTAAGTATTTAAAAAATATTCTTATGACAGAATGTTGTTTGGTATAGATTTTTCAATCTTAGGTTTGAAAGTTTAATAAGATGGGGGTAAATGAAACATCTATAGAAATAGTTTTAGGTCCCAAAACTACATCCAAACTTCTGATAAACTTATCATTAAAATATGACAAGAGTTTATCAAGACTATGTTGGAGAAGCATTGACTTATCTTGTGTGGCAAGAGGTTCCTATAGTATTGTTCTTGTTTGAAATGATCATTTGTGTTTAGTTTAAGTTTTACGACAAAACTTTTTCGCGCATCTTGATATCTCTGTAACATGTGGTGACGACTCAAAATATCTATCCAGTTCATTTCAGTACTAGGAATAATGCGTTTAAAGCAGTTAAAGAGTAATAAATAACACGTAATAGCATAGATAAATCATACTAATTTAGTAGATGTCTCATCTTCTTATGGAACAGCTGAAGCTAATTTTATCGTTAGTTCTGTCCGGTGCCCAGTAGAGGTCGTGTTTTGTTTAACAATTTTATTTTCTTGTTATATCAGTAATTTAAAACGTCGTTTAACCAAATAAAACTATATAATCATAAGCAACCACTCGTGCTCTAGTTGTATAACCAAACACTAAAGCACAAATCATAGAATTAACCCTAAAATAATATAAACAAAATTTCGTCTACATTAACGCCCAGTGTCAACGGCATGAACTAGACATGAAAAACGGGCCTCAAAATTTACAATGGGATGATAAGTCTACTAGTGGTTAGTTAGTCCATAGTAATAGCGAATGTCCCATTATGGTATATGTGTGTGTGTTTTTTTATGTGATGAGTAGATTTATAATCCTCCACCTTAACTACTACTTCTACTACAGTTTGTTGTTGAGCGGTGTTTGGGCGTTGTCGACCATGTGTGAGTTGGTGGCTGTACTCGCCGTGCTCGAGATATACTGAACCTAGCTACGACTACAGTACTACATTTCGCTGTCGAGCGGTGTTTGGGCGTTGTCGACCATGTGTGAGTTGGTGGCTGTACTCGCCGTGCTCGAGATATACTGAACCTAGCTACGACTACAGTACTACATTTCGCTGTCGAGCGGTGTTTGGGCGTTGTCGACCATGTGTGAGCTGGTGGCTGTACTCGCCGTGCTCGAGATATACTGAACCTAGCTACGACTACAGTACTACATTTCGCTGTCGAGCGGTGTTTGGGCGTTGTCGACCATGTGTGAGTTGGTGGTTGTACTCGCTGTGCTCGAGATATACTGTACCTAGTAGGTAGTAGGTACCTGCAGTACTACATTTTGCTGTCGAGCGGTGTTTGGGTGTTGTCTGAGTTGGTTCCTGTACTTGCTGTGCCTAGGGGTCTCCTTAGATAATGTTATATTTAGATACTTGTACATATTGCTGTGCGCTGCCGACCTTGTATGGGTCGCTGCCTGGTTGTGCTCGCTGTGTCCGATGAATAAAATCCTCCGCCTAGTAACCATGACTTCCATACTTTTATGTCGAGCGGGGCGTTGCCGACCTTGTCTGAGTTGGTGGCTATACTCGCTGTGCCCGATGAACAAAATCCTCCGCCTGGTAACCAAGATGACTACATTTCGCTGTTGAGCGGTGTTTGGGTGTATCCGACTTTGTCTGAGTTGGTAGCTGTACTCGCTGTGCCCGATGAATAAAATCCTCCGTCTAGTAACCAAGACTATTACATTTCGCTGTTGAGCGGTGTTTGGGTGTATCCGACCTTGTCTGAGTTGGTGGCTATACTCGCTGTGCCCGATGAACAAAATCCTCCGCCTGGTAACCAAGATGACTACATTTCGCTGTTGAGCGGTGTTTGGGTGTATCCGACCTTGTCTGAGTTGGTGGCTATACTCGCTGTGCCCGATGAACAAAATCCTCCGCCTGGTAACCAAGATGACTACATTTCGCTGTTGAGCGGTGTTTGGGTGTATCCGACCTTGTCTGAGTTGGTGGCTATACTCGCTGTGCCCGATGAACAAAATCCTCCGCCTGGTAACCAAGACTATTACATTTCGCTGTTGAGCGGTGTTTGGGTGTATCCGACCTTGTCTGAGTTGGTGGCTATACTCGCTGTGCCCGATGAACAAAATCCTCCGCCTGGTAACCAAGATGACTACATTTCGCTGTTGAGCGGTGTTTGGGTGTATCCGACCTTGTCTGAGTTGGTGGCTATACTCGCTGTGCCCGATGAACAAAATCCTCCGCCTGGTAACCAAGATGACTACATTTCGCTGTTGAGCGGTGTTTGGGTGTATCCGACCTTGTCTGAGTTGGTGGCTGTACTCGCTGTGCCCGATGAATAAAATCCTCCGCCTTAACCACGACTTTCGTACTTTTCTGTCGTGCGGGGAGTTGCCGACCTTGTCTGAGTTGGTGGCTATACTCGCTGTGCCCGATAAATAAAATCCTCCGCCTAGTAACCAAGACTACTACATTTCGCTGTTGAGCGGTGTTTGGGTGTATCCGACCTTGTCTGAGTTCGAGTTGGTGCCTGTACTCGCTGTGCCCGATAAATAAAATCCTCCGCCTTAACCACGACTTTCGTACTTTTCTGTCGAGCGGGGCGTTGCCGACCTTATCTGAGTTGGTGCCTGTATTCGCTGTGTCCGAGAAATATAATCCTCAGCTTTGAAACTGCGATTCCTGGACAAGATGTCCAGGGTCTCCTTAGCTACCTAATGTAAATGAATTTGGAGACTTGTACATAGCATGTTGTCGGTTGGGTTGTCAGATCCCAGCGCTGTCAAGACGGTCTCGTCTGGGTCTTTGATTTGAAGTTAGCGATACCAACACTCCTTTGGGTATACCTTAAGAGACTTGGTTGGGTGTAAGTTTGACTAAATAATGTATTAGGGCTTTAAGTGTGAACAGTATAAAGTGATTCAGAATCCTATCGCATGTGAAATCAATTGACTATAGTAAAACGGTTGCAAAATACGTTTTGAACATTGTGTTTATGAATGGAAACGTGTGTTTATGAATGGAAACGTACCTGTAGTTAGTTTGATAGGTAAGATGAAAACAGTGTGTTTTTTTTAGGAAGTGTGTAGAAGTAGGCCCAGCAAAAATGTCAACATTTCAATTATATATAGAAAAGTTGTCGCATACAGTTTGTAAAAGTTGATCACTGTGTTTGCCTGTACTATGTTAGCAGAGGTGGGCAGCAAACTGGTATAGTGTATGGTAAACATTTGAGTCTCCTACAGTAATGTTTCTTGTATAACCAGCACGAGATGTTAACAATGAGCTAATGATTATGATTTCATCTTAACCTATTCTGTATTTAAATAGTGTTAAAACTATAGGGTTTATAACAGTTCAACGTTTTTTACAGTGGTAGATGGTCATGGTGTAAGCAGTTAGTGTGATTTCAAAACTCTAACAGGGTTATCAGCTATAGGTACAATATAGCTTAGTGATGATCTAAAATGCTGTAAAACAGTAGATCAACTTAAAACCAGTGTTGAAAGAATCGTTGTACTATCAGTTCTGATTTGTACCCCGCCTAGGTGTGTATGAATAATATAGGTATATATATATATAGTAAATTATAATATGTAAGAGTTTTTTTGTGTAACTTTGCAAAATATGCAGTAGCCATGTCCGTTTTACAGCTGAGTCCAGAACCAAAAGTAGATTGTCATGGCTTTGAGGTGGGAATATTTGTTATGCAGTTGTTAAGTGACTTCAAAATAGACTTTTAGTGTCTGTCATAGTTTTATAAAACACACGTATTTCAACATGTTAGCAATCTATTCGATCACAAGTAGCTTTATACTGATTGCTCAAAACAGCTAATAAGGAACAACTGGAATTATATTGGAATATGTAAAAAAAATTAAATAAATAAACCATGTTGTGTTTAAGTTTGTGAGTTGGTTTTGTCAACGGAGGTAGTATTTCTGATTCTAAAGGCCCCCTATGGTGTTTCAATGTCCGTTTATTGCAACGAGAAATAAAAGGTATTATACGAAATGAGTTTTAAATTTTGAATTTAATATTTGTATATTTATTATATATTCGTTCACATTTTGTCTGGTTTGCTCGTATTAGGCGAGTAGAGGTGGCCAGCAAACTGGTTCAGTGAGCGGGAAACACTGATATTCATATTATTATCACAACGCTAATTGTCTAAAAAAATAATCAAGCTTTCATTATATTTCTATGTGTGATATAATCTCCTATTTTATACAACTTATTTACATCAGTTTATAACACTATTCCTATAGCGTGTAACCAAATTATTAACTAGGTATTTAATGGTTTAAGGGTGGAGATTTGTGTCCTGCTGCAACATTTTTTCTTAACCTTAGTGATAAGTTTCCAACATTAGACTTGCACACGGATGTAGTATGACTTGGTTTAGATATTGTGTGCAACCAATGTGATGCTAAACAGTCTTCAACTGTTGTGTTTAAAGAACTAATTGTACAGTTTTGATACGCTGCCTCGATAGGTATTTAAACCTAAATTTGAAGTGTAGAGTTATATTGCATAACTTAGACCTGCGGTACTGTACCCAGTTCAGAATCAAACGTAGAACCATTCCGGTATACATGTATATCAAGTAATTTAAAATAGTCTGTTTGTTCCTGTTTGATTAAATACATTTATTTTCACATTTAATCTGTGGTTTCAGTTATTTTGTCAACGAATGTAGTATTTGTACTGTTATAATACTAAAGCTAATGTTCCAGTCCACGACCTTGGCGTTTTAATGTACGTTTATGGATATCCAAGGCCAAATCAAAAATCAAAAATAAAATAAAATCGTTTATTGCCAAAACAAATTTATTGCATAGCGACGTCAAAATGTACAAAATATCCATGGTATACGTTTAAAAACTATATTAATGAAATTAAATGATCTAAATATTCATCAACATTTATACAGCTAAACCACTTAATACTATGGTGTTCATGAAAGACTTAGTTGTCAGCCATTTTATATTACTTGGAAATAAGTTAGAAGCTTTTTTTTCAAACTCACAAAAAAACTCATGATTGTAGCCTTAAAATTACACTGATTTATTCAGAGAAAAGAGTGCTTCCTGGTATTGTGGTAATGTACAGATTCGTTGGTAGGGCAATCATCCAAGTTATTTCTGATATACATTAAACAATCTAATATATACAAAGACACAACAGTTAATATTTTATGCTTCTTAAACAAAAGCTGACAGTGAGTTCTAGAATTAACATTAAACATTACTCTAACTGTTGTTTTCTGCAAGATTAGGAGTTTTTGTAATGACTAGAGTGACCCTAAATAATAATACAATACTTAGGATGACTCTGAATATGACGAAATATATAGCCTTTAATACTTCTACATTAACAAAAGATTTAAGTCTTCTTAACATAAAAAAAAACACCCCTTGCCGTTTTAATACAATGTGGGAGTTCCATTTGATGTTTGATTGAACACTTAATCCTAAAGGTTTTACTATATTATAATTCATACATTTATAACTAAACTCCAGGTTCTGAGTCTTATTCAAACTGAGTTTTTAATACTTTATTTTGGTATTTGCTGTTGTAGTTGAACATCTTAAGTTTTTGGTAAATTGGTAAATTGGTTCAGAGATCTTCATAATAGGAATATTCGCAGGCATTGCGTCTAGTTTTCCTGTATCAGGTGAGCAGAGGGGAGCAGCAAACTGGTTCAGCAAAACACCAATGTTTGAGTGTTGTTATTTCCCTTGCACTACCATTATCAATGCTAACATTGAGCTAATAATCAAATAATAATCAAACATAAAAAAAAAAACTTTCAAACTTTCATATCAACTTATTATTCCTATCTGTTTAAATAGCTTTAAAACAACAGAGCCTTTAACTACTGTTCACCGCTTTTACAGCGGTAGATTGTCTAACAGTGCAGCCTCAATAGTTAGTGCTATTTCAAAACTAAAGCAGTTACCATAGCTATAGGCAAAATATAGTTTAGTGTCGACAATGTTACCATAGTATTATCATTAGTAGAGGCAAACAGTTCATTTATCGTCTTTGAGGTAGAGATTCTGATGGAGTTGTCAGTAAATATACTGCTTGTACCTGTTAGATAAAACACAAGTATTTCAACATGTTTCGGCTAAGGGATTATACACTGTTTACCTAGAACCGATGGGGCTCAGCTGATGTTATATTGAAAAAAAATGTTCCAGTGTTTAATACTTTACTTTGATACTTTATAATTAAATGGCGACCACACAAAGTAGTTTGAGTTACATGGTCAACGTATGTAGCGTTTCCAATAGACAATGCTTATAAAAGTCCTTGATGTTTCAAGTTTAAGCGTTTATAGTAACAAGAAAATCGATTTTTCGATAAAAACCGAGGTTTAAACTATATAACAGGGGCTCCTTTTGATAAGGATTAAGATTTGCATACAGTTTTATCAAGCAGATTGGGGTAGAAAACTGCTATGCAAACTCTAAATATATAATTTAATTAAATCATGTGTGAAATTATTGAGAGTATATTTATGAGCTCTCGACAAATCAACATTGTATTGTAAGCTTTTAAATAAATAAATATATTATGTAATAGAATTTACATTATACATCCAAAAGTGTTATAGTTGAAAAATCAATACGTTCATTTTTTACTGCTGAACACAGTTTAAGCCTACGTTCCCTCGAGAGCTCGTGATCACATAGAGATAGTGGTATTTTCAAGCTATGATGCTAATTGTAAAAAAGAAACACTGTTAAGGTAAAAATTAGAAACCTTGTTTTTTCCTTAAACACTATTTGCATTGTTCAGTTCAAGTTGCCCTACGTGTTCTAAAGTAATTATCAAAAACATGTGACATAAAGATGTGTTGTCCAAGTCTCGTCTAAAGAGATCAGAAGGAGGGTCACTGGGTAATAATCCCTGGGCGTTGATTGCCATTGTCGAGCGACTAGTCCAACAGTAGGTTACTGACTGTGCTTCTGTCTTAAGTGTATTTGAGACTTATTTGTTGACGTCTCTATTGAGGAAATAGAGACATTCTGGACAAGTGAATCTTAAATCCGTGAGCTCAAGAGCGTTTGGTACTATGTTCTTGTAGTTGGTCTTTCACTACTTTCTGTTCTATTTTGTATTACACCCTTTTCGCTCACCATACTTAATGTTTTACTGATCTAAAGGTTTTCCATTTTCCAGAAATGTATTGTCTCAAACTATTCTAGGTTAATAACTTGGATTAGCATAGTTTTTCTAAAAAATCCAATTTCTTAGCTAAAATTTTAAGAGTAAGTACTCTAGTTACTCAACTTTTCAGAGGGAAGGCTCTGTTGATTGTGGTAAGCTATATGGAAGGTATCCTAGAAATATCCATAAAAATCTAAATTTGTGGTTTCATTTAGTTGATTAAAATAGATAGAAGGTATGTCATGAGAAGAAGCTTTACACGCCCAATTAAAATCACTACTGCATCGTTTACTTAGTGTTTAGTTCTAATGTTTTGATCGAACACAAGAGGCCGTTCATGACTGTTGAGGTGAAATATCTTAAACAAAAACTGTTTAGTGGTCTAATGTGCAGGTCAAACTTGAAGCAGTTAAACAAAAACAAGATTAATCGTTGAACCTGGAATTCAGCTTTAATAGCAAATATTCAATCGCGTTAGGTTTATACGTATTGTATGTTGCATTTTTTCTTCATACTAGTCGTGTAAGTGTTTTAAACACCGAATGTTTTTTGTCTAACACTCTCAATAAGTAAAATAAAATAAATTATATCTAACGATAGCAACAGGACATTAATGTGGGTACTTTACACTATGTGTGGAATATGTAATGACTCGGTTGATTATAATGCCATCAACTATAATCTAACCTAGACAAAAAATACATCTACATAAATATGATGCAATTTGCATAGATATCGTCATGTACGAAGTATTCTATTTATTTCCTATATAAGATTGGCTAACTTATATCTACATACTTCTAAGGAGACCATCGTCACTAACCGACATTTAAACATCACAGATCATATACTATTTTGTTGCAATGACGCAGTAAGCTAAAACGTCTTTGATAATTATGACGTTTTCCTCTTTTTGTTTACTTATTATTTACAAATGATTAGTGTAAAATGTTTTGTGGTAGGCTGGATTAGATCTGAAACCCCTTAAACGTTGTTACAGTTAACCTCAACGTAAACATCCGGGAGCCAATGGATGCATTATGTAGTGTTATATAGTTGTCAAATTATAATGAGTTGTCATTATATGGTTGAATGTTAGTTGACAACTTTTCAAACAAACATTTCTGTTGTTGAGATCAATAGTTTAACACATTTTAGCAGTGTCTTCAAGTTATTAATTATTTTCATGTTCTAGGATTTTAATATATCTCTTATACAGTCATCAGCTGAAAGGCTGCAACTGAGTATCCTAAAGTATAGAGTTACACTATCTCTGTATTTATTGACAAGACACTATGCTGAATATTAAAAACACCTAAACTAATAAAGTACTATCACTAGTTTAGAGATAAAACAGCTGATCGTTCTATAAATGAGAACGATGTGGTGCAAAGAAGATGAAATCTAAATCCAGTGACCAGTTTACTTCCTGCCTCTGCTAGCCTAATAACGGAAAACTGCACGCAATGCTTGGGAATATCTCTATAGCGAAGCTCTATAAATAAAATAAAAAAATCAACATAGTATAAACACTGAAGATGATCAGCTACAACAGCGAATAGCAAAGTCAGGTTTTTTTAGATTTAGTTTGCAGAAAACATCAGATTTTCATAAACGGTCATTGAAACCCTAAGCACTGTAAGGGGCCTTTAGCATTAGAAATACTACATACGTTGACAAAGTAGCTCAAAAAACTAGAATACAACTTGATGTTGTTTGAGAAATTTTTTTAAAATAACACAATTTATTCCTTCTCAATTGTTCTAAGTGTCTCAACATAAGTGTAATGCAGTATAAACCTATGTGTTTATTTAAGGGAAAGAAATCTGAGGAATAATATGATAAATACAGGCAAAAGCCGTCAAGAAGGCAGACACCAACCCGTACAATGGATATAGATATTATATAGTTCAATACGAAATAATATTAAGATGTACTGTGGTATTAGGAGTTTCCTCTGATTTCGTAATGGAACGTTATATTGCAAACCATGCCTTTATGCAGAAGAAAATCAATGTTAAAATCAGAAATGAACATTGCAAACACTTATTTTTGACTAATTCGTAACTCCCTATGAACGTGTGTTGTTTCAAATAAAATTCAAATATTAAAAGCGGTTTCATTAAAAAGTATTGAAAAATTGTCCACATAGGCCATAATGTAAACAAATCTGAGAATGGAACTTTAAAGGTCACTGGGGCAGAGCCACAAATGAATTTGTTTAGTTTTTCTTTTGATGGCTCACCTACAGACAAAGACCTACAAACTTCTACACCCAGCCGTTCTCTCAAATTAGTGGAGACAAACTAATAAAGATTAAAAAAATAAACAACAGTTTGCAAAACTACAGATCATGGCCATTTATTTGACACTTTAATCATAAAAATCGGTCCAAAAATGAGGGAGGAGTTCTGTTCACAAAAATCAGCTTAGCGTATTATATAACGATATAAGATTGTAACAGAAACGCTAAAAAACATGTTCAAACACAGTTCTGTAGTCACTAACTCAAATTTTGAACGATTTAGGCAATTTTAACAAATAAACGTTCATAAACGCGAAGAAACATGATCAAACACTGTCTGTGGTCATAAACAAAAACAAAGATATAATATTGATCAACTGGAGCGTTTTTAGACCACATGAAGTATTAATATTGTAAAACTTCTGGAACGTTGCCAACTAGTCCAACAACTAGTGTTATATTAAAACGCTAAATTTAGCTAAAATTATTAGTAACGGCCATAAACGCTCGTAAACGCTAAGTTCAAACACAGTTCTGTAGTCATAAACGGATTACAATAAAAACTTAACAAGTAAAGGTGTATTGTCCAAGACACATCCGAAGACCGGGATTAGCTGAGCGATGATCACTGACCGTTTGGTAGTTTTAGAGCCCATTGTCCAAATAAAACGCTTCTATTAAATTCAACAGTTGGTTGTTGACTCATGCCATTCTTACAAGACATAGCACAGAAGCTTGAGAACGCAGGAGAGCACCTTTAATACTTAATACTTTAATATTTTATTATGAAATTGTGACCATACATAGTAGGTATGTTAAGTCAAATATGAATGGAGATGAGTGAAGATGAACTAGGTATATCGAACCTGTTGAAATAGCAGATATTGAAACTAGGTACATTAGTGTGTATATTTATTTACGGAGAATCTGCAGCTGTAGTGTGGTGAGTTGAGAAGGTCAGTGTCGGTTCCAATGCTGCCAACCTGTTTTGAGCAAAAGTCACCACTCTAATGTACTGTGGTGTTTCATTGATGTGAACTTATACCGCTTCGTTCTAAGACCCGCCCAAAACAGGTTGGCGGCATTGGAACCGACACTGACCTTCTCAACTCACCACACTACAGCTGCAGATTCTCCGTAAATAAATATACACACTAATGTACCTAGTTTCAATATCTGCTATTTCAACAGGTTCGATATACCTAGTTCATCTTCACTCATCTCCATTCATATTTGACTTAACATACCTACTATGTATGGTCACAATTTCATAATAAAATATTAAAGTATTAAGTATTAAAGGTGCTCTCCTGCGTTCTCAAGCTTCTGTGCTATGTCTTGTAAGAATGGCATGAGTCAACAACCAACTGTTGAATTTAATAGAAGCGTTTTATTTGGACAATGGGCTCTAAAACTACCAAACGGTCAGTGATCATCGCTCAGCTAATCCCGGTCTTCGGATGTGTCTTGGATAATACACCTTTACTTGTTAAGTTTTTATTGTAATCCGTTTATGACTACAGAACTGTGTTTGAACTTAGCGTTTACGAGCGTTTATGGCCGTTACTAATAATTTTAGCTAAATTTAGCGTTTTAATATAACACTAGTTGTTGGACTAGTTGGCAACGTTCCAGAAGTTTTACAATATTAATACTTCATGTGGTCTAAAAACGCTCCAGTTGATCAATATTATATCTTTGTTTTTGTTTATGACCACAGACAGTGTTTGATCATGTTTCTTCGCGTTTATGAACGTTTATTTGTTAAAATTGCCTAAATCGTTCAAAATTTGAGTTAGTGACTACAGAACTGTGTTTGAACATGTTTTTTAGCGTTTCTGTTACAATCTTATATCGTTATATAATACGCTAAGCTGATTTTTGTGAACAGAACTCCTCCCTCATTTTTGGACCGATTTTTATGATTAAAGTGTCAAATAAATGGCCATGATCTGTAGTTTTGCAAACTGTTGTTTATTTTTTTAATCTTTATTAGTTTGTCTCCACTAATTTGAGAGAACGGCTGGGTGTAGAAGTTTGTAGGTCTTTGTCTGTAGGTGAGCCATCAAAAGAAAAACTAAACAAATTCATTTGTGGCTCTGCCCCAGTGACCTTTAAAGTTCCATTCTCAGATTTGTTTACATTATGGCCTATGTGGACAATTTTTCAATACTTTTTAATGAAACCGCTTTTAATATTTGAATTTTATTTGAAACAACACACGTTCATAGGGAGTTACGAATTAGTCAAAAATAAGTGTTTGCAATGTTCATTTCTGATTTTAACATTGATTTTCTTCTGCATAAAGGCATGGTTTGCAATATAACGTTCCATTACGAAATCAGAGGAAACTCCTAATACCACAGTACATCTTAATATTATTTCGTATTGAACTATATAATATCTATATCCATTGTACGGGTTGGTGTCTGCCTTCTTGACGGCTTTTGCCTGTATTTATCATATTATTCCTCAGATTTCTTTCCCTTAAATAAACACATAGGTTTATACTGCATTACACTTATGTTGAGACACTTAGAACAATTGAGAAGGAATAAATTGTGTTATTTTAAAAAAATTTCTCAAACAACATCAAGTTGTATTCTAGTTTTTTGAGCTACTTTGTCAACGTATGTAGTATTTCTAATGCTAAAGGCCCCTTACAGTGCTTAGGGTTTCAATGACCGTTTATGAAAATCTGATGTTTTCTGCAAACTAAATCTAAAAAAACCTGACTTTGCTATTCGCTGTTGTAGCTGATCATCTTCAGTGTTTATACTATGTTGATTTTTTTATTTTATTTATAGAGCTTCGCTATAGAGATATTCCCAAGCATTGCGTGCAGTTTTCCGTTATTAGGCTAGCAGAGGCAGGAAGTAAACTGGTCACTGGATTTAGATTTCATCTTCTTTGCACCACATCGTTCTCATTTATAGAACGATCAGCTGTTTTATCTCTAAACTAGTGATAGTACTTTATTAGTTTAGGTGTTTTTAATATTCAGCATAGTGTCTTGTCAATAAATACAGAGATAGTGTAACTCTATACTTTAGGATACTCAGTTGCAGCCTTTCAGCTGATGACTGTATAAGAGATATATTAAAATCCTAGAACATGAAAATAATTAATAACTTGAAGACACTGCTAAAATGTGTTAAACTATTGATCTCAACAACAGAAATGTTTGTTTGAAAAGTTGTCAACTAACATTCAACCATATAATGACAACTCATTATAATTTGACAACTATATAACACTACATAATGCATCCATTGGCTCCCGGATGTTTACGTTGAGGTTAACTGTAACAACGTTTAAGGGGTTTCAGATCTAATCCAGCCTACCACAAAACATTTTACACTAATCATTTGTAAATAATAAGTAAACAAAAAGAGGAAAACGTCATAATTATCAAAGACGTTTTAGCTTACTGCGTCATTGCAACAAAATAGTATATGATCTGTGATGTTTAAATGTCGGTTAGTGACGATGGTCTCCTTAGAAGTATGTAGATATAAGTTAGCCAATCTTATATAGGAAATAAATAGAATACTTCGTACATGACGATATCTATGCAAATTGCATCATATTTATGTAGATGTATTTTTTGTCTAGGTTAGATTATAGTTGATGGCATTATAATCAACCGAGTCATTACATATTCCACACATAGTGTAAAGTACCCACATTAATGTCCTGTTGCTATCGTTAGATATAATTTATTTTATTTTACTTATTGAGAGTGTTAGACAAAAAACATTCGGTGTTTAAAACACTTACACGACTAGTATGAAGAAAAAATGCAACATACAATACGTATAAACCTAACGCGATTGAATATTTGCTATTAAAGCTGAATTCCAGGTTCAACGATTAATCTTGTTTTTGTTTAACTGCTTCAAGTTTGACCTGCACATTAGACCACTAAACAGTTTTTGTTTAAGATATTTCACCTCAACAGTCATGAACGGCCTCTTGTGTTCGATCAAAACATTAGAACTAAACACTAAGTAAACGATGCAGTAGTGATTTTAATTGGGCGTGTAAAGCTTCTTCTCATGACATACCTTCTATCTATTTTAATCAACTAAATGAAACCACAAATTTAGATTTTTATGGATATTTCTAGGATACCTTCCATATAGCTTACCACAATCAACAGAGCCTTCCCTCTGAAAAGTTGAGTAACTAGAGTACTTACTCTTAAAATTTTAGCTAAGAAATTGGATTTTTTAGAAAAACTATGCTAATCCAAGTTATTAACCTAGAATAGTTTGAGACAATACATTTCTGGAAAATGGAAAACCTTTAGATCAGTAAAACATTAAGTATGGTGAGCGAAAAGGGTGTAATACAAAATAGAACAGAAAGTAGTGAAAGACCAACTACAAGAACATAGTACCAAACGCTCTTGAGCTCACGGATTTAAGATTCACTTGTCCAGAATGTCTCTATTTCCTCAATAGAGACGTCAACAAATAAGTCTCAAATACACTTAAGACAGAAGCACAGTCAGTAACCTACTGTTGGACTAGTCGCTCGACAATGGCAATCAACGCCCAGGGATTATTACCCAGTGACCCTCCTTCTGATCTCTTTAGACGAGACTTGGACAACACATCTTTATGTCACATGTTTTTGATAATTACTTTAGAACACGTAGGGCAACTTGAACTGAACAATGCAAATAGTGTTTAAGGAAAAAACAAGGTTTCTAATTTTTACCTTAACAGTGTTTCTTTTTTACAATTAGCATCATAGCTTGAAAATACCACTATCTCTATGTGATCACGAGCTCTCGAGGGAACGTAGGCTTAAACTGTGTTCAGCAGTAAAAAATGAACGTATTGATTTTTCAACTATAACACTTTTGGATGTATAATGTAAATTCTATTACATAATATATTTATTTATTTAAAAGCTTACAATACAATGTTGATTTGTCGAGAGCTCATAAATATACTCTCAATAATTTCACACATGATTTAATTAAATTATATATTTAGAGTTTGCATAGCAGTTTTCTACCCCAATCTGCTTGATAAAACTGTATGCAAATCTTAATCCTTATCAAAAGGAGCCCCTGTTATATAGTTTAAACCTCGGTTTTTATCGAAAAATCGATTTTCTTGTTACTATAAACGCTTAAACTTGAAACATCAAGGACTTTTATAAGCATTGTCTATTGGAAACGCTACATACGTTGACCATGTAACTCAAACTACTTTGTGTGGTCGCCATTTAATTATAAAGTATCAAAGTAAAGTATTAAACACTGGAACATTTTTTTTCAATATAACATCAGCTGAGCCCCATCGGTTCTAGGTAAACAGTGTATAATCCCTTAGCCGAAACATGTTGAAATACTTGTGTTTTATCTAACAGGTACAAGCAGTATATTTACTGACAACTCCATCAGAATCTCTACCTCAAAGACGATAAATGAACTGTTTGCCTCTACTAATGATAATACTATGGTAACATTGTCGACACTAAACTATATTTTGCCTATAGCTATGGTAACTGCTTTAGTTTTGAAATAGCACTAACTATTGAGGCTGCACTGTTAGACAATCTACCGCTGTAAAAGCGGTGAACAGTAGTTAAAGGCTCTGTTGTTTTAAAGCTATTTAAACAGATAGGAATAATAAGTTGATATGAAAGTTTGAAAGTTTTTTTTTTTATGTTTGATTATTATTTGATTATTAGCTCAATGTTAGCATTGATAATGGTAGTGCAAGGGAAATAACAACACTCAAACATTGGTGTTTTGCTGAACCAGTTTGCTGCTCCCCTCTGCTCACCTGATACAGGAAAACTAGACGCAATGCCTGCGAATATTCCTATTATGAAGATCTCTGAACCAATTTACCAATTTACCAAAAACTTAAGATGTTCAACTACAACAGCAAATACCAAAATAAAGTATTAAAAACTCAGTTTGAATAAGACTCAGAACCTGGAGTTTAGTTATAAATGTATGAATTATAATATAGTAAAACCTTTAGGATTAAGTGTTCAATCAAACATCAAATGGAACTCCCACATTGTATTAAAACGGCAAGGGGTGTTTTTTTTTATGTTAAGAAGACTTAAATCTTTTGTTAATGTAGAAGTATTAAAGGCTATATATTTCGTCATATTCAGAGTCATCCTAAGTATTGTATTATTATTTAGGGTCACTCTAGTCATTACAAAAACTCCTAATCTTGCAGAAAACAACAGTTAGAGTAATGTTTAATGTTAATTCTAGAACTCACTGTCAGCTTTTGTTTAAGAAGCATAAAATATTAACTGTTGTGTCTTTGTATATATTAGATTGTTTAATGTATATCAGAAATAACTTGGATGATTGCCCTACCAACGAATCTGTACATTACCACAATACCAGGAAGCACTCTTTTCTCTGAATAAATCAGTGTAATTTTAAGGCTACAATCATGAGTTTTTTTGTGAGTTTGAAAAAAAAGCTTCTAACTTATTTCCAAGTAATATAAAATGGCTGACAACTAAGTCTTTCATGAACACCATAGTATTAAGTGGTTTAGCTGTATAAATGTTGATGAATATTTAGATCATTTAATTTCATTAATATAGTTTTTAAACGTATACCATGGATATTTTGTACATTTTGACGTCGCTATGCAATAAATTTGTTTTGGCAATAAACGATTTTATTTTATTTTTGATTTTTGATTTGGCCTTGGATATCCATAAACGTACATTAAAACGCCAAGGTCGTGGACTGGAACATTAGCTTTAGTATTATAACAGTACAAATACTACATTCGTTGACAAAATAACTGAAACCACAGATTAAATGTGAAAATAAATGTATTTAATCAAACAGGAACAAACAGACTATTTTAAATTACTTGATATACATGTATACCGGAATGGTTCTACGTTTGATTCTGAACTGGGTACAGTACCGCAGGTCTAAGTTATGCAATATAACTCTACACTTCAAATTTAGGTTTAAATACCTATCGAGGCAGCGTATCAAAACTGTACAATTAGTTCTTTAAACACAACAGTTGAAGACTGTTTAGCATCACATTGGTTGCACACAATATCTAAACCAAGTCATACTACATCCGTGTGCAAGTCTAATGTTGGAAACTTATCACTAAGGTTAAGAAAAAATGTTGCAGCAGGACACAAATCTCCACCCTTAAACCATTAAATACCTAGTTAATAATTTGGTTACACGCTATAGGAATAGTGTTATAAACTGATGTAAATAAGTTGTATAAAATAGGAGATTATATCACACATAGAAATATAATGAAAGCTTGATTATTTTTTTAGACAATTAGCGTTGTGATAATAATATGAATATCAGTGTTTCCCGCTCACTGAACCAGTTTGCTGGCCACCTCTACTCGCCTAATACGAGCAAACCAGACAAAATGTGAACGAATATATAATAAATATACAAATATTAAATTCAAAATTTAAAACTCATTTCGTATAATACCTTTTATTTCTCGTTGCAATAAACGGACATTGAAACACCATAGGGGGCCTTTAGAATCAGAAATACTACCTCCGTTGACAAAACCAACTCACAAACTTAAACACAACATGGTTTATTTATTTATTTTTTTTTTACATATTCCAATATAATTCCAGTTGTTCCTTATTAGCTGTTTTGAGCAATCAGTATAAAGCTACTTGTGATCGAATAGATTGCTAACATGTTGAAATACGTGTGTTTTATAAAACTATGACAGACACTAAAAGTCTATTTTGAAGTCACTTAACAACTGCATAACAAATATTCCCACCTCAAAGCCATGACAATCTACTTTTGGTTCTGGACTCAGCTGTAAAACGGACATGGCTACTGCATATTTTGCAAAGTTACACAAAAAAACTCTTACATATTATAATTTACTATATATATATATACCTATATTATTCATACACACCTAGGCGGGGTACAAATCAGAACTGATAGTACAACGATTCTTTCAACACTGGTTTTAAGTTGATCTACTGTTTTACAGCATTTTAGATCATCACTAAGCTATATTGTACCTATAGCTGATAACCCTGTTAGAGTTTTGAAATCACACTAACTGCTTACACCATGACCATCTACCACTGTAAAAAACGTTGAACTGTTATAAACCCTATAGTTTTAACACTATTTAAATACAGAATAGGTTAAGATGAAATCATAATCATTAGCTCATTGTTAACATCTCGTGCTGGTTATACAAGAAACATTACTGTAGGAGACTCAAATGTTTACCATACACTATACCAGTTTGCTGCCCACCTCTGCTAACATAGTACAGGCAAACACAGTGATCAACTTTTACAAACTGTATGCGACAACTTTTCTATATATAATTGAAATGTTGACATTTTTGCTGGGCCTACTTCTACACACTTCCTAAAAAAAACACACTGTTTTCATCTTACCTATCAAACTAACTACAGGTACGTTTCCATTCATAAACACACGTTTCCATTCATAAACACAATGTTCAAAACGTATTTTGCAACCTTTTTACTATAGTCAATTGATTTCACATGCGATAGGATTCTGAATCACTTTATACTGTTCACACTTAAAGCCCTAATACATTATTTAGTCAAACTTACACCCAACCAAGTCTCTTAAGGTATACCCAAAGGAGTGTTGGTATCGCTAACTTCAAATCAAAGACCCAGACGAGACCGTCTTGACAGCGCTGGGATCTGACAACCCAACCGACAACATGCTATGTACAAGTCTCCAAATTCATTTACATTAGGTAGCTAAGGAGACCCTGGACATCTTGTCCAGGAATCGCAGTTTCAAAGCTGAGGATTATATTTCTCGGACACAGCGAATACAGGCACCAACTCAGATAAGGTCGGCAACGCCCCGCTCGACAGAAAAGTACGAAAGTCGTGGTTAAGGCGGAGGATTTTATTTATCGGGCACAGCGAGTACAGGCACCAACTCGAACTCAGACAAGGTCGGATACACCCAAACACCGCTCAACAGCGAAATGTAGTAGTCTTGGTTACTAGGCGGAGGATTTTATTTATCGGGCACAGCGAGTATAGCCACCAACTCAGACAAGGTCGGCAACTCCCCGCACGACAGAAAAGTACGAAAGTCGTGGTTAAGGCGGAGGATTTTATTCATCGGGCACAGCGAGTACAGCCACCAACTCAGACAAGGTCGGATACACCCAAACACCGCTCAACAGCGAAATGTAGTCATCTTGGTTACCAGGCGGAGGATTTTGTTCATCGGGCACAGCGAGTATAGCCACCAACTCAGACAAGGTCGGATACACCCAAACACCGCTCAACAGCGAAATGTAGTCATCTTGGTTACCAGGCGGAGGATTTTGTTCATCGGGCACAGCGAGTATAGCCACCAACTCAGACAAGGTCGGATACACCCAAACACCGCTCAACAGCGAAATGTAATAGTCTTGGTTACCAGGCGGAGGATTTTGTTCATCGGGCACAGCGAGTATAGCCACCAACTCAGACAAGGTCGGATACACCCAAACACCGCTCAACAGCGAAATGTAGTCATCTTGGTTACCAGGCGGAGGATTTTGTTCATCGGGCACAGCGAGTATAGCCACCAACTCAGACAAGGTCGGATACACCCAAACACCGCTCAACAGCGAAATGTAGTCATCTTGGTTACCAGGCGGAGGATTTTGTTCATCGGGCACAGCGAGTATAGCCACCAACTCAGACAAGGTCGGATACACCCAAACACCGCTCAACAGCGAAATGTAATAGTCTTGGTTACTAGACGGAGGATTTTATTCATCGGGCACAGCGAGTACAGCTACCAACTCAGACAAAGTCGGATACACCCAAACACCGCTCAACAGCGAAATGTAGTCATCTTGGTTACCAGGCGGAGGATTTTGTTCATCGGGCACAGCGAGTATAGCCACCAACTCAGACAAGGTCGGCAACGCCCCGCTCGACATAAAAGTATGGAAGTCATGGTTACTAGGCGGAGGATTTTATTCATCGGACACAGCGAGCACAACCAGGCAGCGACCCATACAAGGTCGGCAGCGCACAGCAATATGTACAAGTATCTAAATATAACATTATCTAAGGAGACCCCTAGGCACAGCAAGTACAGGAACCAACTCAGACAACACCCAAACACCGCTCGACAGCAAAATGTAGTACTGCAGGTACCTACTACCTACTAGGTACAGTATATCTCGAGCACAGCGAGTACAACCACCAACTCACACATGGTCGACAACGCCCAAACACCGCTCGACAGCGAAATGTAGTACTGTAGTCGTAGCTAGGTTCAGTATATCTCGAGCACGGCGAGTACAGCCACCAGCTCACACATGGTCGACAACGCCCAAACACCGCTCGACAGCGAAATGTAGTACTGTAGTCGTAGCTAGGTTCAGTATATCTCGAGCACGGCGAGTACAGCCACCAACTCACACATGGTCGACAACGCCCAAACACCGCTCGACAGCGAAATGTAGTACTGTAGTCGTAGCTAGGTTCAGTATATCTCGAGCACGGCGAGTACAGCCACCAGCTCACACATGGTCGACAACGCCCAAACACCGCTCGACAGCGAAATGTAGTACTGTAGTCGTAGCTAGGTTCAGTATATCTCGAGCACGGCGAGTACAGCCACCAACTCACACATGGTCGACAACGCCCAAACACCGCTCAACAACAAACTGTAGTAGAAGTAGTAGTTAAGGTGGAGGATTATATATCTACTGTGATGGAAGGGGATGTGCTTGTGTCTGTGAATATATTTATCGTGTTTTAATACTTAACGCCAGGCAGTCCAGGAATGTTATTCAAATTACATTTGGCTAAAGCTAGCGGTTGCAGTATAATCACTTATACTATTTCCATTTGTGATTTTTCGGGATTTGGACCCGGGACCTCGCGGACGTTAAGTCCCACACTCTACCTGCTCACCAGCTTGCTCCTATCAAGATAACTAGGGCTAGATACACGACGGCTTTGTATCCTTGATAAACCATGCGAGTAACCATTGTTTAAGTAAAAAAAATCTCATTTTGATTAAATTCAGTACAAATGTGTAAACTCACATTTATTCGAACAAGTTCACTATTGTCTGAACTCCCTCGATTATTGTTTATAGTAAAAGAAATGGAAATAGTTAGTGTTATTTGAGTATAATTATCTTGAACTTGTAAGGCTGAAATTAAACGGAACACCTTCTAGTTTAAAAATGGCCACCCAACCAATATCTAAAACTATTTTTTCAACCAACAAAGAACTAATTTAAAATTATAAATTGGAGGTTGTTAAAGCTAGATGATCTTCATTAGCAAGACGCAAGGACTGGAAGGTATTTCAATTCAGCCTCACAATTGAGTGGGATTCCATTTCACTGGAATTCTTTCATTAAGTCATAGCTTTAAGATTTCTTTTCACCTTTAAGGAATGGTTTAAGGTGGTTTAAATCAGGATGAACTAAATTAGTTATTTTTTATTTTCTAAGTGACAAGAACTAGAAAATTTTTGGTTTGAGTTATGTTAAGTTTGTTTTCTAACCTTAGTATTTTTCAGTAATTCTCGTATTTTCTTCAATATAATATGCTACGCTCTTTGACGTAATATATTAGATAAAATTCAGGAATTCCTGCAAGAACAAACAAAGGCTACATAGTAAGGTACTTTAATTTAAATATACCAATGATAAATAAAAATTCTTACTTAAACACTTGTAATTCATTACTTGTGTTTATTTGTTTATTACGTTGCCTATATTGATACATATAGTATGAAAAATACAAGATAGAGACTGTATTTTCAATACTTATATTCAAAAACACGATACAATATTTATAAAAATAAATATTTTCTAAATATCCTACAAAGGTAAAGGCAGTTTATTATTATAAAATTTTAAAAATTTTTAGAAATGCAAAAGGACCTTAAAAAATAGCGTTTATAAACATATCATGTTTTTTTAGCCTTGCTTTGAATAAGAATTTATAGGTTTATTTAACTTAAAAATATTCCAACTAATGTATTAATATTTTTGCAGTTCAATTTATTGTTAAAATTATCTATGGTTTTAATGTATCAATTGACCTTAAATACATTGATATGACCTTAAATTGTAGTTAGGTAGATAATGAGAACAACTATTTTGAAAAAGAAGGAATGAGATATTTTAAATATGAGACCAAAGTTCTTTCCGAAACAGATGTTGGCAATGATAAAATAGCATAGGTTATGTATAAAGTATATGAAATATAGGAAAACCCCGTAAAGCGCACAGCTAGTAAAATGTCAAGAACGGCTTCTCTTTGACAAGACACTAAGCTATACAATGTATTGGTTCGCTCTAAAAATACACGTAAGGGTGTATTTTTCGTTTTATAAACACCTTTGGGGATACGATAACATCAGTAGCCATCATATTAGGAAGTTAGGAAGTGCCTTTTACAACTTTTTACTAATTTCATAACTATAGTGTTAATGGAAATCTGTAGTGTTTAAGCCTCATTTGGATAGTTTCGTTTAGAATCTTTCGTTTTTCCTTAGGCTACTTAAGTCACTTGTGTACAAAGGAATAACAATTGCACGACAGTTTACAACCAATAATGTAATATTGAATGAATATGTAAACCTTTTTGAAAATATCTAAGAGAGTGCAATTTTTATAAGAATAACTTATGAACTAAACATATTTGCCCAAAGCCATCTTCGTACTATTTCTCCAGCGCCTCAAATAATGCTTGCATGCCACTGCTATTACAGTGCATTTTACAGTGTCATTTTATCCTTTTTAGTGTGTTAAGTATGCTGCAAATATATTTTACTAATACACGTTAAGCCGAGGAATAATTCCATGAAAACAAGGAAATCATTTAACATTGAAACATAAAGTAAAGATGAAGTTAAACCACAGTTTCTACCGGAAGTCCTGTAGGGTCTGCTATCTGGCACTGTATCCGCTTCCTGGCAAGGCAATATCCTGAATGATTGTTTCAGCAAAGTCCTTTGTTGGTTACAAAGTTTGAACTATGTAGTAATGGATTGGTTTGTGGTTCACTTTAAAACATCTTCCGTACTACATCTTTGTAGATGATTTAATATTACTCCATCCGCATCCTATTGGTAAAAGTGGTTTGAAAGTCAGGACAAAAGGCACAATTCTTGATCCAACAATTCGATTTGAAATAAACCTAAATCAACCTAATGAAGTAAATGAAGAAAAGAAACAAATTTATGAATCTGCCTTTGAATATTTCAAGCAAAATTTCAAAATTTAAAAAATTGAGGTAATTGGATTGTTTTATTGGTTCTAGAGGAACATTATCAAAATTGTTTGTGAACTTTTGGAAACAATATGATTTGGACGGATCCTTTTTGAAAATACATGAAACATTAAGAGGTTCATTGACTATAATGAGAAATCATTTATATGGCAAACATCAAAATTAATCAGTCTTATAGCTGTTATAATCCTTCAATATCTTAAGTGTAAATTTTTTTCTGTGTCATTGGCAACCTTAGTTTTTAAGGCAGACGTATTTTTGTTTTATAAATTCTTTGATGACCAGAGTATATATAGTCAGTGGGATTACAGATAAACTGATAAAGCAATGTAATAGGTTCACTTCACGGTGTATCCAATTATGAATTTAACAGTTCATTTAGAGTACTTACTCACCCTTTACCATCATTTGCAGGCCTGGAAAGTTAGTTCGCAATTCCAAGTTCAAGACAGGATACAAATGTTGATTAAATAGTTATAAAAATACGTCTATAAATGTCAAAGTCAAAGTCCTTTATTCAACCAGATTAACAATACATTGCATTGGCCAAGTCAAGAGATTAAATTTTTATGAAATTAATTAACTACTAAATTATCAATTAATATCAATCATTTAAATTACCTTCAATTAAAATACCTTTTAAATTACTTTAAATTAAATTAATTTAAACAAGCAAGAACAAGCAAGAAAATTAAATTAATTAAATTACTAAATTCATCAATTAAATTACCTTTAGATTCTATAAAAGATCTTAACATAAAAACGTGTTTATGTTGTTCTTACAGCCAGTGCCTAAAGTTATTCCATTTGTGTCTGGACATAAAATAAAGTAAACAGCTCACACGGGGCAATGTGGTGACCGTGTAGTCGTAAAAGTGGTTTCCACAAGGGTCAGGACGAGGTAAACCTCAAATACACTTTCCGTCTCATTCTCTTCTCCTGTAAACGTCACTCTTGACAGTTATTGTTTCAAGGTAAAATGAGGAAATGTATTGTGCTTACTAAATTTTTAGAACTCATTGTTTCAACGTTTCTTTACTACACGTTCTGTAAATTTATAAGCTAACAAATGGCCTAATGAATTAAAAAGTTAAACATTATTGATTAGAAAGTTTATTTTAAAATTTTACATTTAGTTTGCTTTTAGTTACCAATCTTAAGGTAAACATCTATCCAACTAAAAATTAAAAACTTTGAAATGATTAGTGCATAGGTAGGTCAGCAAAATAACAAGTTTGACAATGTGTCAAACATTATTTGATAGAGTTGATTCTCTACAGAAACAGGATTAAGTAAGATAATTTTAGTATTTTATATATTCACATACAATTATATGTGGAAAAAAATCTGTGCCAACTAGAATTATCGAAATAACAGTGATATTATCGGTTAATCTGATTTCTAACGCAGATTTGGCAGCTTTATCCGACTGAAAATTCTGGTAAAAAGAAACAATACAATCAGTTGATCGCAGGAAGTTGATTCGTTTATTGGTTTACCTATTTGTTTTGAAAGGAGTTTTCTTCTTGTATGAATGTTGTACAAACGTATCTATTCATCTACCCTGTTCGTATCTTGATTGAAAAAGTTCAATGATCATAGATGTTATGTTTACTATGTATTATTGGCCTTTCTTTATAAATTCAACTATTATTTGCACCAAAAATGCTTTAACTAACACTGCTAAATTATTTGTAAATGCAAATCTTTACTAAAAACGAAAGTCAGTTACTGATACAAGCTTAGTTGCTGAAGGTTGGCTGCAAATAATTATATTCCTTACATCCTTTATATGTTAACTATTTAACCTCATGGATATACAACTAATTAATGCATAAACTACAAGTTAAATTAAATTGTGTTTGTGTTAACAGAAATTCCTTTTTGTCCGGACTCACATAAAAAGTAAACTTGCATAGTTATGGAAAAAATTTTGTCAAGTTATTTATGTTTTGTAACTGTAAACTTTAAAGTGAAGTTGTTGTATGTCTGATGTAAGTTCTAAAACTCAGACAAAGCTTACCTCCCCTGAGTGGTCAAATCCTTTAACTTATAGCTACTTAACGTTTATGTGAATTCAATACCACAAAGTCGTAGCTATAAACTGCAAGACTGTGAGACTATTTAAAGAGGGTCATAGAGGATTTAAATATTTCAAAATGAGCAACCAATTTCTGATAAATTTGATACTACTTTTGCATTCGTTTAGTTGTGAATAAAGGTTTTTGTTAATTTTGAGTCCATAAAACAAGATGTCACAAAAAACATTTTTAGTATTAAATGTCCAAGCCTAAATTTGTTTTTAAACCGGCTGTTTCCTTTACAAATATCTCTAAAAAATTATACTTCTATATGTTTTTTAAGACTGTAACTAGCCAAATATAACAGATCACAATATTTAGTGCAAATATGTTTTTTTTTCTTGACTGTTGGAAGAGAAAGTTTGAAACAATGTTCAAGTAAGGGTTCATGAAGCAATGTGCGATAACTCAAGTCTAAACATGTTCTGCTGCTAAGTTTGTGTCTTCTGTTTTAACTACGTGAGATATTAACACTTGGTTCTAAAGCTTAAATAGACTAAATCAACACCTCTTGTATCATAGCATGCTTTTGGTTATGTCCCAAAAGATGTTAGATCAGTTATATTAGTTAAGAAAACCGCACCTTATACGGTTATAAAAAATATTGATAAATCACCAATAGTATCATTCGTCAAATATGGTCTTAATTTCTTACGGATAAGAAGACAAGAAACATCTGGGTCATGAAATATCATATACCTGCGTGATAACGTAATGTCTTGATTTTTCTGACAGTTTTCAATTTTCTGCAGGAATTAAATTATTATCCTCATGAAATCTCTAATTATTCTTTCAAGTACAAACACCTTAAATATCAATAATGTGCTGACCCATCTGGTTGAAACCAGGAGATAAAAATGTATTTTAGTTCACTATAAATTACCTTAATTTTTTGTGAACTGAGCTTTGTTTATTTTACGTTGTATATTAACTAGGTATATCGATCGTATATGGTGTTATTCCAATTTTTTTTCTTTTGAGTTCTTAGGTTTGCACATAAAGTGCGTTTTTGTGAAATGAAATTGTGGAATTCGATCAAAATGTATAAGTAAACAAGAAAACTAAAACTTTTATCCACCGTAAAAATAACATGAAAATTAAAAAAAAAATCTTTATTTACTTCGTAACCATTTCTTGTATGGCAAAGTATCAAGATACAAAGTTTTTTTAGAAGACCTTAAAAATAATTAAAAAATAGTTGCAAGATCGGTTTTGGGGGTAAAAATTGGGATAACACAGTTTTTACCTCATAAAATATCCCATAAACACATTTCCCATAGTCCAATCATGATGGTTCACAAACTCGTTTGAAAAAGTGTAAGTCCACAATTAGGTACTAGAAGTGGAAGCCTTGAATTGCTATTCCCAGAACTAGACCAGTAATGTCCACACTCTACAGTTGTACCTGACAGAATTGCCTACAGAAGACTAACTGTCAATTACGGACCTTAAATAATACAGATTAACTCTGCAGGAAACAGCTGGACTACACAATAACTACAAAACGATTTTATCATTAGGTTTTTAGGGGAACTAATAATTTATATACTAAATGATTGAAATATGTAATTTACGATTTATTTTCATTTAAATTATCACACGAGTAATTTTCGAACATTGTAAAACATGCTGTTATTCTCAAAATGTTCATAGTTTTACCTTTTTTTACGGCTGGTGAGTAAAAAGTTTGTGTCACATATTAAACAAATTCAACCAGTAAACATTAGTTTTAAAATTTGATAGTTTTATGGTAGTCTTTCTTAGAGGAGTTTTGAATTCACTATTAGGTAGTTGGAAATGTAAATTTAAATATATAAATGATTTAATGATATCCCAATATAGTTTACATACATATTGTGTTTCCGCAAATAAGTTAAATGATTGTGAATGATTTAAGAAGAATTACGTTGATGTCAGGGGGATATGTGGAGTGGTGTCGGAATTGGAAAGTTAGCAATATAAAATTCATAGCACGTGATAGGGTTTCATCTGGTTCAACAACTGTGTTGGTATGTTAACACACATCTATAGCGTCTATTAGTCCAGGACCTGACTAGGGTTCTGTGTGAATGTCGTGTATAGAGATTTTTGCTTTTGCATTTCAATATAGGTGTCTTAGGAAGTGTTTTCCACTCGGGTGTCAAGTTCGCACCTGGTACGTTTTCGAGCTATGACGTCATCAAGATGGCGGCTCGGCAATTTTTAAATGCGTATATTTCGTAAACCGTTTAACGGATCGGGATGATTCTTTTTTTGTTTGAAAGATATTTTTACAAACTATCTTTTTTGTATTTACACATTTGTTGTAAACTTAAATATTCACCCCACAATATTGAAAAACGTCGTTTTTATTGTTATTATATTTATTGTTTTGCTTATAACTTCTTAACCGCTGATAAAATCAAATACCACCCGTTGCGAAAGTTGTAGATAATTCTATACCCTTTCCAATGATACCAAACAATATGTGATTAGACCTAAAAATAAAGCAAAGAGATTGAATAAACCGTAAAAAAAACACTGAAAGTGGTGTACGGTCCGGTAAATATTAGTCCTGGACATGACTAGGGTTCTGTGTGCATGTCGTGTATAGGGAATTTTGCTTTTGCATTTCAATATAGGTGTCTTAGGAAGTGTTTTCCACTCGGGTGTCAAGTCCGCGCCTGTTTCGTTTTCCAGCTATGACGTCATCAAAATGGCGGCTAGGGCAATTTTTAAATGCGTATATTTCGCATACCGTTTAACGGATCGGGATGATTCTTTTTTTGTTTGAAAGATAATTTTACAGGAAATGTTTTTTGTATTTACACTTTTGTTGTCAACTTAATATTTATCTCACTATATTAAAAAACGTGGTTTTTAATATCATTGTTTTTGAATTTTTCCTCATAACTTGTTAAAGGCTTATAGAATGAAATAACTACCTATTACAAAAGTTGTAGATAATTTTATGCCCTTTCCAACGATACCAAACAATTAATGTTTGAAACTAAAATCAAAGCCAAGAGATTAAATAAACCGTTAACAAACACTTAACATGGTAGAAAGTCCGGAAAATATTGCGGCTGGAACAATTCTTTAAATGCGTATATTTCGCATACTGGTTAACGAACCGGGATGATTCTTTTTTTGTTTGTAAGATATTTTTTAAGCCTATCTTTTTTGTTTTTACACCTTTGTTGTTAACCTACTATTTGTCAAAAAGTTATAAGCAAAAGTAAAATAAAAATAACAATTAAATGTACATTTATTAATATTGTGGGATAAATAGTAGGTTAACAACAAAAGTGTAAACACAAAAAAGATTGGCTTAAAAAATATCTTACAAACAAAAAAAGAATCATCCCGGTTCGTTAACCAGTATGCGAAATATACGCATTTAAAGAATTGTTCCAGCCGCAATATTTTCCGGACTTTCTACCATGTTAAGTGTTTGTTAACGGTTTATTTAATCTCTTGGCTTTGATTTTAGTTTCAAACATTAATTGTTTGGTATCGTTGGAAAGGGCATAAAATTATCTACAACTTTTGTAATGGGTAGTTATTTCATTCTATAAGCCTTTAACAAGTTATGAGGAAAAATTCAAAAACAATGATATTAAAAACCACGTTTTTTAATATAGTGAGATAAATATTAAGTTGACGACAAAAGTGTAAATACAAAAAACATTTCCTGTAAAATTATCTTTCAAACAAAAAAAGAATCATCCCGATCCGTTAAACGGTATGCGAAATATACGCATTTAAAAATTGCCCTAGCCGCCATTTTGATGACGTCATAGCTGGAAAACGAAACAGGCGCGGACTTGACACCCGAGTGGAAAACACTTCCTAAGACACCTATATTGAAATGCAAAAGCAAAATTCCCTATACACGACATGCACACAGAACCCTAGTCATGTCCAGGACTAATATTTACCGGACCGTACACCACTTTCAGTGTTTTTTTTACGGTTTATTCAATCTCTTTGCTTTATTTTTAGGTCTAATCACATATTGTTTGGTATCATTGGAAAGGGTATAGAATTATCTACAACTTTTGCAACGGGTGGTATTTGATTTTATCAGCGGTTAAGAAGTTATAAGCAAAACAATAAATATAATAACAATAAAAACGACGTTTTTCAATATTGTGCGGTGAATATTTAAGTTTACAACAAATGTGTAAATACAAAAAAGATAGTTTGTAAAAATATCTTTCAAACAAAAAAAGAATCATCCCGATCCGTTAAACGGTTTACGAAATATACGCATTTAAAAATTGCCGAGCCGCCATCTTGATGACGTCATAGTTCGAAAACGTACCAGGTGCGAACTTGACACCCGAGTGGAAAACACTTCCTAAGACACCTATATTGAAATGCAAAAGCAAAAATCTCTATACACGACATGCACACAGAACCCTAGTCAGGTCCTGGACTATATAGCGTTTGACACAACTAACATTGCTATTCGAACAGCTGTGTTGGTTATACATTGAGTCGACAGTAGGGGCTTGTTATACGAGTACATTTCCACAGTCAACTCTAAATTCCTATCTAAGTCATGTAGCATCATACTAGTACATATTCAGCTGTTAAAATTGGTAGTATCAGCTGTTAAGTGTATTAAAAGTTTGGAAAATAATAAAAAAATGTAATATAATCATTGAGCTTAGAGTATTCTGGTAACTATGTTGTTAAAGGACAGTTTCTTGAGTTAATTAGGTGGAGTTAATTGACTTTCTTTGACTGATACTTAGATAAATGTCGGCAATCATCACATCTCACTCCGGGGAAATCACGAGAGCTTCAGAAAGGCTTTGATCCTTGTCTCTAAAAACAGCCTTGACTTTCACAGTAATTTAAGTTAAATAGGTTAGCGGGCTATAATTATACAAATATTTAATTATATTAACCTAAAGTAAATATGTTTAGTGTTATGTAGACCATGGATTGTGCTTTCTTATGTTTTAATTTTAGTTCAAAACGTCGTCACTATTGAGAAAAGTTTAACATAGCAAGAAGTAGTCATTATTATATTTAAGGGGAGTGGATGTTTTTTTATTTGTAGCAAGTTTTTATCTAAATGAACGTAGTATAATATAATTTGCTAAGGAACCACTGGATCACGGCCTCATTGCTATTTATGCAACCGGCTTTAAGAAATAAAGTTAAATATTAATGCTATTGTGAATAAACTAAGTAAACTAAAAGATATGTCTATGCATATTATTCCAGTTAATTGTATTCAAACTCTTTAATGAGCGCTATAAAGTACATGCATTGGTAAATTGGTGTTTTATATCAAATTTTTTAATGACAAAACATATCATTACAACTTTTTTTACATATTTTACTGTTTAAATATCCCATTTGTCTTATGGTTATGATTTATTTTATAGGTGATGAAGTGAAGTATACTTGAATTCATAACGTCTACTGTATTTTGATGAAGTAGACTTTAGATATTTCTAGCTGAAAAAACGTCTAATTATTTATTTTACATTTTGGCCGATACAAATCTCTTTAATTTGTTTGGTCAGCACTAAGAATTGTAATTCAGTGTCGAGAGTTCAGTTCACGATTCCAAAACAGATGAATATTCCTCACGATGGCGTATAAGGAGAATAGATATTTGGACAAACTGTAACGTCTTCTTACCTCATAACAGTGTCGTATGAATAACGCTTGAGCCCAAAGGAAACGTGGGTGACATTGAGGCAAGCATGACACATCGTGCATGTGAAGCCTCCATGTGCATCATGGCATCTATGAGTATAGAAACACTAGACGGTACCTCCATGGCGTGTCAGTCTCCATTAATTTCGTAAACCAATCAATACGATATATATGTTTTATGAGGAAAAATGCCTAAATATTGCCTAATTAGACTAGGTTAATAACATTTTTAAGACTATAACATACCTACATTGTTAGTAATCCAATAAAAAAATTGTGTTTCGATTAATTAGTCAGACCTATTTATTATTACGGTAAAGGTAGAACTCACAACTTGCTTACTAATTTATCAGAACAGTTATAAAAATCTTTACCTTATGTAATTGTTTAAATGTAATAATTTGGTGAACATCATTAGTCGTACTCTACTGAGCATTCGTTTTTACACTTCCTTTACTGCAAATGTTTTGCTTCAAGGGTCTTGCATTTAGAAAGGGTTTTCCTTATAACGTAGGTAAATCATAAAAAAGAAAATGAGATATTTCCTCAGGGCTTGGCCTTTTTACTTTAAAGTTTCCTCATAATTCACACGTCCAGAGATTGGATATTTTTGCTTTTGGAATTAACCTAATGTCGTGGTAAAATTATTCATGAATTTGGTCAGTGTTTTAAAAACTTATCCACCCATTAACATATAATATATAATGCAGTTTCATTGAAAAATGGCGCATGAAGTACTTGAGTTGCCCATATTGATAATTGAACTCTGCAAAGAGTTATATTATATGATAAATACGAATAATTTTAGTATACTATGAACCATTAAACTCTAGTTTGAAATAAATAGCGTGTGATATTATGGTATTTAATAATACTTTAACTAACACTAAATTCAAATAAATAATTGAAACTGTTTACTTACTCCAGAGATTGTAATCTCCATACGAAATCAAACACACCCACACAAGGTTTGTATTTGCCAATAATAAGCACCCTTTTGTTCTTGTCACGTTTCTACAATACATCACTGTTTGTTTAGAACCTCTGAGAAGTGGGAATACTGGACGCTTTCAAACTTACAAATGTACTTGTAAGTTAACGTAAACTTTTACAATGCATAGTTAAAAACTTACTTTTCTATACATTTTTAAGACCTTCAGGACCAGGATGCAGTTTGCAGACTTGTTCGAGCTTTCTAACAAAATTTTAACGTGAAATAACAACAGTTCAACCGTACTCTCACAAACACTAAATTTAATTCGTTGAACCGCTATTTTCAAGCACAATAAGTCTATCTCAACGAATTTGAGTACTGTAACATACTTGGTTTGACACAATATAGTTGGACAAAACCAGAGGCCTAACTAATATTTTATTTAACATCTTTATGTGACATTTAATTCCCAAAAAGTGGTAATTTGTACTTTATCATCATTATTTGGAACATAATATTATACAGGGTGGAACGAAGTTAGTGTTAAAAAAATATGTGTTAAACTACTAAGTATTGGTGACAAAACGGCACCAATTTAAGTTTCCATACCCTCACAGGTAGGGAATAACAGACAATTTAAGATTTTTTCAAAATATTTGTATTTGCTTACATAAAATGGCCATAAGTGCACTTAAAATTGTTTTTTTCCAAATTCGTTGTCATTTTTAGAATCCTCGTTAAATTTCCAATATTATTAGTACAAACTCATTGAGATGAAACATCTGCATAAGCCCTTATTTGGAAATAAAAGTTTTAATTTGTGATTTTTTAGAAAAAACTAATAACTTTTTCCAAAGTTTTTCTATACTACACTGGACCGTAGAGAGTGTCAAATATTACTAAAAACTTCTGCAGTTAATAACCTTTAAAATGATGCATAAACATCTACTGTTCGTTTGATTTGTCGTTCTCACATTTATGAGTTTCTCTTGAAAAACACGGAACGGCTAATGTTTATTTTTCTGTAAAAAAAACATGTATTGGCTTCAATGATATGGCAGCAGCTGCTTTAAAAATCATTGAAATGGGTATTATTGCAATTTTTAGAATCCTTGTAAAATTCCTAATAAGAATATTGCGGAATTGTTAGGATTAACACCTTATGAACCTATGTTTTGTGATGAATCTTCATTTAGGTTTTTTTTCTTATTTATTGGGATAGCTTAAATATTGTTTACGGTGTTAGTTCTATGGCACATTCAACCAATGTGCGAGATTGACTTAATGCAAAACACACAACTTAAATCATAACAATGATGATGGGTCATGTGGTGTGGTTTGCTGGCATGCCAGGTCGCACCTTAAGTCTAGTGCACTGGACTTGTTTTGTGTGTCTATGTGGAGTACTTGGTCTCCTCATTTTTAGAGGAAGATAATAAGGAAATTTACTGGACAATGAATGCAGATGTGCTAGTCAGAGGAACGTTGTATTTTAATGTTACTGTTGGTGCTACGTGCAAAAAAACTTGGCTGTATATCAGGGAAAATAAAGAAGATTAAAAAAAAAAAAAACTCAAGTAGTTGGCATCAAATAGAAGGCAACTATTAAAACGTTAAGGAATTAAGGAACAGTTATTTAAGTTACGAATATCGTGTGTTTTAGAGTTAACTTTTAGTTTTTGTGTAAATAAGTTAAACTATGTATTTCTGAGGTTTTAACAATTATTTTAGTAAAGAAATACCTCACTTGGCTGAGTTATTTCCATTAGCATGTGTCTAAGCACTACAATCAATTTGGTATACTTTATTTAGGCTAATTTTGGGCTGAAATACTAACAACATTGTAAAGTGTAGTATCTATATAATTTTAGAGGTTACTCCATTGGAAGTATTTGCTTATGCTTAGAAAAAATCTTTAGTTAAATGTACCATGTTTAACGCAATATTCAATGTATTCAACAAATAAAAATAAAACTAGTTTAACATGTTTTTATAAAACATACGGTTTGGATGTTAATCCTAATAGATCATTAATATTCTTACAATAAATCTCACAAGGATTCTAAAAATTACAATAAACCCTATTCAAATATAATTGTTATTGCAGCTATTGCCATATTATTTAAGCTAATACATGTTATTTTAAAGGGAGGCGATTTTGGAAATTCCGTGTTTTTCAAGAGAAACTCTTAAATTTGAGAACGACAGATCAAACGAACAGTAGATATTTACACATCATTTTAAAGGTTATTAACTGCAAAAGTTTTTAGTAATATTTGACACTATCTACAGTCCAGTGTAGTATATAAAAACTTTGGAAAAAGTTATTACTTTTTTCAAAAAAATCACAAATTTAAACTTCCATTACCAAATAAGGGCTTATGCAGATGTTTCATCTCAATGAGTCTGTACTAATAATATTGGAAATTTAACGAGGATTCTAAAAATGACAACGAATGTGGAATAAAAATAATTTTAAGTGCACTTATAGCCATTTTATGTAAGCAAATACAAATATTTTGAAAAAATCTTAAATTGTCTGTTATTCCCTACCTGTGAGGGTATGGAAACTTAAATTGGTGCCATTTTGTCACCAATACTTAGTAGTTTAACACATAAAAGTTTTTAACACTAACTTCGTTCCACCCAAATCTATAGGCTGTATACAATTTCTTCATGCAACTTATTTAACCACTTTAAATAAACACAAATACACTAATGAGTTCTTGATAAGCACAATAAAAATATAATAGAGAGAGATAGCAAGCAACAATGTTATGGGTTTTGAATTTAATGATGTACGATAAAAAATTTAATTTGACTCGTTACTTGCTCCGAGTTAGGATTTTTGAAATGCTTATCGGTCTGAACAAATTTAATTCCGTTTTAAAAATGTAATAGATTATTCTCAGTATATATATTATAGTATTTACAATAAAGCCTTTCAATACATTAAATAAGGGATTATATAAAAAAAGACTCTATAAAAAAACTGTATTTTTTACTATCTAATATATTTTTTGTCAGTCGACAATAAGCGATGCTTGCTTACAAAGTGCTTGTCCTAAGCTTCTTTGATAGTCTGTAACTTAGATCTGTCAACTTAAGTGATGCTAAAGTAACAAGCATGTCCAGTCCATCACTAAGACACAAAGAGAATCTTTTAGCTTAAGAGATGAATGTTTATTTATTTTAATGAGATGAGATATGAACTAATTATTTTAAACATAACCAAATGGATTTAGTAGAAATCAGTAGCGTGTTGTAGTTTTGTGTATCTTTTAATCATATTTTATATTACTTTTCGGTTGGTATTTGTTGGCACTCACACGAATATTCTTTTAGTTCATCTAGATACTATAATAAACTTGAAGGTTATTCAAAATAAATCATAATTCAAAAATTTAGAAGGTGTAAACGAATTAGAAGTTTGAAATCAAGTGGTCTCGGTTTAGGTACCCTCTCTTGTACAATATGAGAAACATTTTGTTTGATGAAGGTCACAGGAAGTTTTATTTTTATTTTTGTAATTTAATTTTAATTTTAATTTAATTTAATTTTAATATTTTTAACTATAAAACATTGGCATGAACTGTTAAAAAAAGATCATTCAGGACCATAGAAAAAGAGGGAAATGAGTTTATTTCCAGAAGATTACCCAAGATAAAATATATTAAGCTGGATAATGTAAAGGGTCAAGTTACATACCAAAGTTTTGTGCTAATAGCCCACTTAATCTTGCCCAAGTTGGGAGTAACGTCATCACTTAGGGAGGAGGGACTTAATAAATTAGCAAGAAGGGTAAAAATATGTTTAAAACAATAGAGACAGGTTTTTATTTGCATTTTCCATTGATTTAGCAATACCAGCTCAATACGCCACATTTTAAATTTGTAAATTCATTACATGATTTAGCATATTGAACTTGAAACTGAACGATATGATGTCACATAATCAATGCTATGCCTAATTTATTTCTTTAGTTATTAACTAGATGGATAGCGTCTGTTATTCGCACATTAAATCCATGATATTTTTTTCTCAAGCGCGTGTGTAAAACGTTTCTGAACGCCATCTTCAAATAGAGTCTGTGTTTTGCAGCAATATTAAGTGTATTATATACATAGTTTTACATCGACTTTGCTTGTTAATTAAGGAATTTTTATTTTATAGATACTTTAAAATAATTAAACAACTTTATTTGATATTATTCATAAATCTTCAAAATCACAGGCAGGACAGCATTGACAACATGACAACCTCACAAACCATCATAACTTGTCAATATAACACTTGTTAAGGGAATATTCCAATCTGTACCACAGACATAAGTGCGTAGGATGTTGTGTGTGACGTCATGTTTTGTGCTGCCATCACTACAGGCCTGACAGCTTTGACTACATGACAAACTCACAAACCATCATAGCTTGTCAATATAACACTTGTTAAGGGACTATTCCAATCTGTACCACAGAGATATGGACGTAGGATGTTGTGTGTGACGTCATGCCTTGTGCTGACATCACCACAGGCCTGACAGCTTTGACAACATGACAACCTCACAAACCATCATAACTGGTCAATATCACACGTTGTATATATAATGAACGATAAAAACATATCACTTTTTTGTTTGAAGTTCATTGTTGATAATGGTGGGTTGGCGGTTGGTTGTTACATATAACTTAATTGGCCATTAAGTTTTTGCAGGATACCTTTATGTTATCAGGTTTTTATTGTAATAATGAAACAAAATACAAATAATTTTCAAAATAAAACTTTTGTTCTGAGTATTAGATAAACATTTCTGT
The DNA here is from genome assembly GCF_028750875.1 of Macrosteles quadrilineatus. Taxonomy (NCBI): domain Eukaryota; kingdom Metazoa; phylum Arthropoda; class Insecta; order Hemiptera; family Cicadellidae; genus Macrosteles; species Macrosteles quadrilineatus. Next base: position 81,562,188 of record NW_026542602.1, on the reverse strand, counting down.
ATTTGCTTAGTAACTCCTTTTTTCAAGAGGATGGTAAATAAACGTTTTTCATGATTATTTAAACATCTTTTTATCATCCCTCTATTACAGGTTCTGGTGCTGTTAGTAACTTATACAAGTCATAATCTTGACGTAACAGATCGCGTATATTTTAGAAATAAGTAGGCTTAGTGCGATATTATGCATTAAAGAACCTACGATTGTCGAGTGCAAGCAAACCGTGTTATATTACTGAAACGTGATGTGGAAACAAACAGTAGGTTCTACTTATTACGTATTAAACAATAAATACAACAAAACAATAATTATTCTTAGTTCGATAGTTACTTCGAAAGTTTATTTGCTATAGGTAAATTTACCAACAAGTTAATATCGATGAGAGGTACATTGGTTTACATACACATGGTTTAAATCACATAAATTTAATTGGCACATATAACGAATTAACCCAGTAACAAAATGCATGCCATTAACTTAATTGGTATTTCCAGCAAAAAAGTTTTTCGCTAATATACTATTCTAAGTAGTAAGCTCGTTTTCATAACTGAGTAATGCAGTTGAATGCAAACTAAACTATTCATGTATAAACTAACATTTGAACCATTCAATGAAATTTCAATTGTGCTAAGTCAACTATGACCGAATAAACTATGTTGAATATTCCATTTACAAACATTGTTCATACTATACAACTTTATTATGTCAAAACTACGAACCATTATTCCAAACCAGTATGTCTAGAGTATTACGCATTTTTCTGAAAATCTTAAATAAGTAAACCACGATTTCCACTCAGTATTTTCACAAACCCACTTTTGTCCATTTATGTATATATAAAATAAAATTCAGCTAAGAGTTAGGTTTGAAATAAATTTTGTACTCTCCATTTATAGTTTAGATTTGAAGTATTGAATCAAATAAAAAATCACTTAACGGAAAAACATAAAAGGCATATTCCCTTAGAGCAACCCAAGTTACATCTTGCTCAAATGTTTTAACAAAACTCCTTGGAGAGTGCGAGTCATATCTTCTAAGTTTAAGGAAAGGTCATTTTGTGTTTGTGCTACAGCTTTCATCTTGGCCCTCCTTGAAATTCCTAACTGATTCTTGCACATAGTTATACCAAAACGTTATGGTCCTTGCTGGATAAAATAGGCCATTCATTTATGTACAGTTCTATGCGTTCAGTTAGTATTATTTACTTAATAACAATTATATTTCCAAACAAATAGAAACAGTGGTTTTCGCTAACTTATGTTTGTTTTTTATTCACAGTATGTTTTTTTTTGACAATAAATAAGCATGTTTTAAAAATAACTTATTTATGTTTACTGTTTAGGCTACCCAGAATTATTTTAGTTTATTTCTCAATACATAATGCAGTTGGTAGTATACATTTGATTTAAATTAAGGTTTGGGACCAGGTTTAGCATTAACAATGCATTAAACCGTACTGGAAAAATGTATTACTTTAAAATCTAGAATTATATTTTTAAAAGTCAGTTCAGCAGAAAAAAGGGCCATTAGTTGTATGATTCTATAAAACCTTATATTACATTAGAGTATTTAAAGTTACCAAACGAAGAGATCGTTACACAAATTATAAGTGATAACAATCTTAAACATTACAGATAATTATAAACTATATAATATTAGTTGTTTAAGAATCATCAATATCATTCAAAACCTTATGTTAAATGCTGAATGAAATTTATTCTAAATATTCACTAAACGTTGTGCTCTCACACTAAGTACTAATTTAATTGACAGTAAAATATTTGAAACTAAACATCAAATAGAAGCTAGGCTCATCTTTGAGTTGCAGATAACAACTGTGGCAATCTAATTAACGTCGTCTAAAGTCAAAACTTGCCCTTAGTTTTCTGCCTCAATGGTTCCTATTGTAATTCAATTAAATATTAGTTTTAGTTTTAGATTCAAACTTATTTGATGTTGTTTCAATTTTCACTCGACAAGAATATAGCATAAGCTGTACCTTTACTGTTGTAACAAAATAGTTATACAGATTATCTGTAAGGAAGTTCCTCAAGTCACTATAGATATTTCTTTTATTGCTTTAATGAAGTTTATTACATAATTTTCATGAACCAGTCACAATTTAATTTACTGCATCGTAACTGTTAGAGATTATGCAGAGTGATTTTTTTCTAACGCAGTCCAAATACTTGAAAATAGCAAGAGGCACTTTTTATTACATATGATAAAAGCACTCCAGCTCATATGATGTTATCCCTGTTCTTTTTACTTCTTTCCCGATTGGCTGATATGCATCGTTCCAGTTATCAATGAGGCTTAGTGTTATTGACTAACAGGGAGTTTTCGCACGTTTTAATAGAGTTTGCGAAAACTGCAAATTAAGACTTATCCTCAACAAATTCCAAATATCACAAAAACTCTTAAATAACCATCCCACAATGCATATCAGCTGATTGGCAACAAAATAAAGACATGGCTAACAAGGTCACAGCTTCGGATAAAAAATATAAGCTTCTTTGGTCATTAAGCACTGTCTTATGATGATTATAATTTCGGTTGAGTAAAAACACAATCCTGTTTTAGTGAGCTCAACGTAAGTATTTTTCTGGTTCGAATAACCACTTTAAATAGCTCGTAGATAACGGAAGTTTCGCTGTTCTGGCTAAAACAGTTTCACAGTAGCTTAACAGTATTTTGATAGCAAATATTTTATCTATCTAGGCAGTTTCAACTAATTCTGTTATCATCAACTTATAAATATTGATCTAATTCAATTTGCAAAGAAAAGTTGCAAATATTATGCTTGTTTTACGCAAAATATACAAGTCTATTGTTTTTGTATATTTTAACTTGGAGCCTTTCCTCTAGCCTTCAAAGAGGGGGTTCTTATTTATGGATCTTAACTGCAACATCAAAAATTCCCTCGGCCTCGTTTTTTGATTTTTTACATTTAGATTTCTAATTTTGCGTCTTCTTTTGCTGATCAGTTATTACATTGATTCCAGCACATAACTGATAAAAATAGCTAACAGCATAGTTACAAAACTAATTTATTTGTAGTAAAAAAAAAATCTCTGATCTTTTTACAGTTACATGAAATATATCAATCATCCATCTTTTTCCATCTTGGCATTGTTCTGACATAGTTTTTTTATTGTTTTGTAAATATTAAGCAAATGTTAAGTTTACGTATGTGTACAGGTCTTATTTTAAAGTCTTATTTATCCCCTACATTGAACCTACGTAAATGTACAACTGAATGAACGAATGACTACACTAACCCTTCCTACGGTAGACACACACTGGGGCAGAACCTCAATATTTGAAATGTGCTGTTTACTTAGTCCAAGCTAAATATTTATCTTTTGTGCCATTTCGTGCATATGTTTCCACTAAGATCTCTTTTAACTCTTTTTTGATGAAGTTCATATAAAAAGGTACCAAACCTCCCCGTAATTTTGCGAAAGACTTTAAAGAAGTCCCTTTGGAACCTCGGGTTTCCTTGCAAAAAATAGCGTTCTGTCTTATCAGAAAGCGCTTCGCATCTTTCTCAAAATCCTCTGGGGATTGCTTGAAATTCTTTAATAAGATCAACTTTGTACCGTGATCGTTTAAGCAAAAATTAAATCGTTAATAAGTATTTGTAAGTTTCTATACAGTATATATGATAATTTATCAACATATTTGTATTTATAGATGATTAAAGAATTTAGATACTGATGGATAAACTTAGATTGAATGATAGATGTAGATAGATAATTAAGAGAGAAAAACTAGATGATGTTTTTAGTGGACTGTATTTCTTTAAACTGAACAAAAAGTAAACATGATATAAAATAAGACCAGCTGTTAGAAACAGTGAATTAGAAAAAATAACTTTAAACATTCTCCCCCCCATTGCACCGAAGGAGCAATAAATATTAATCACTGACTTCAATTGGAAGAGGACAAAGCTTGACTATTGGTCTTTTCAGTGAGGTACTTGCTGTTCTCAGAGTGGCTACTCGGGTAAGTCCATCACGACCTGGATGAAGTTCAGTCACTCTTGCTAGCGGCCACTTTGATGGTGGTAATTGCTCATCAACAACAAGAACAACTGATCCGAGTTTTATTGAACAGGAAGGAAATCTCCATTTGTATATTGCTTGAAGTTGTTGAAGGTACTCCCGAGACCACTTCTTCCAAAATGATTCCAACATTTGGCGAGTTAATTTCCATCGAGTAAGTCTTGATGTGGGTTGGTTTTCTTGATTAGGTTCTGGGATAGTAGTTAAAGATTCGCCAACTAAAAAGTGCGCAGGGGTTAGGATTGCTAGATCGTCTGGATCTTCTGTAAGCTGGCAGAGAGGGCGAGAATTGAGTACAGCTTCTATTTGTACCAGCACTGTCGAAAATTCTTCGTAAGTTAGTAGGTGGGTCTTCATAACTCTTTTGAGATGGTATTTAACTGATTTAACACCAGCTTCCCAATGACCTCCAAAATGTGGAGCAGCAGGAGGGTTGAATTTCCATTCAGTTCCATCATTAGCAAGCAGGGATTTGAGTTGACCTGATTCTGCTGAAGACAAGGAAAACAATCTTTTCAGTTCTTTGTCAGCTCCTACAAATGTTGTCCCGCAGTCACTCGTTAAAGTAGCACAGATGCCTCGACGGCTGGTGAATCGTTTGTAAGCCGCTATGAAGGCTTCTGCTGAGTAGTTGGAAACCAACTCTAGATGAATAGCTGAGGTCGCCGAGCAGATGAACACCGCAATATAACCTTTGTAGGTTTTTGCTCTCTTTCCATGCCATGTTTTGACTACAAAAGGGCCTGCGTAATCTACACCAGAGTGCAAAAAGGGACGTGATGGTGATGTTCTTGTAGGAGGAAGCTGCCCCATTAATTGTTGAGCTCTTTGAGAGCGATAACGAGCACAAGTAACACACTTTAACAGTTCTCGTTTGACGATAGGTCTACCTCCAACAACCCAGAACTTCTGACGAACGGTTGCAAGTGTACAACGGGTGCCACTATGCAGAGTCCTGAGATGAGCATCATCTATCACTAGTTTTGAGAACTTAGAATTCTTCGGAAGGATATAAGGATGCTTTGAATCATATTCTAATGAAGATTGTTCAAGTCTGCCTCCAACTCTCATTAAACCAGTGTTATCGACAAAGGGGTTAAGACTTATAAGATTAGATTTTTCTAAAGGTCTGTTGTTTTGTAACCGCGCAAGCTCATTTTTGAAGGCATGTTTTTGAATGAGTTTTACCCACAACAAAAGGGATGAGTTGAGATCTTGAGGAGTTAAAAAAGATTGACAATTAGTAGGGATGGATTTTTTTGTTTTGGCAATGAACTTTTGACACCAGGCAGTAACACGTAATAGTTTTGACAGTGTTGAGAAGCGCTCTAGCATTTCTGGTTCTGGTTCAAAGTTTAAAATGTGGCAAGTTGATTGAGGGATTCGCAGTTCAGATTTCGCTGCTTGAGCTGGATCAAACGTCGTGGATGGCCATTCATAAACATCTTTATTCAGCCACGGAGGACCCGTCCACCAAAGCTTATGGTTGCTAAGGATTTTAGCAGTAACACCTCGTGAAGCACAGTCGGCTGGATTTTCATTTCCTGCTACATACCTCCACTTAGCGAGCGGTTCTGTCTCTTGTATAACACTTACTCTGTTACGCACAAAGTCTTTCCATTTTGAAGGTTGATTTGTGATCCAGGTTAGGGAAACCATAGAGTCAGTCCATAACCATGCTTGGGTAGATTCTAAGTTGAGCATTTTCCGAACATACTTTACAAGTTTTACTAGTAGTGTAGCAGCAGTGAGTTCCAGTCGAGGAATCGACATTGTCTTGAGAGGAGCTACTTTAGTTTTAGAAATAACTAAACTAACAGTGATATTTTCACGATTAACGATTCTTAGGTAGACTACAGCACTCATTGCAAGCTTAGAAGCATCTGAAAATCCATGAATTTCTACCGAAGATAGTTGGGTAAGACCAAGATAACGAGGTACTTTAACTAATGGCAAATATTGTAGGTCAGCTTCAAGGAGTTTCCATTGGTCTTGCAAGTGATTAGGTAAAAGTTGGTCCCAATGAATTTTTACTAGCCAAAGTTGTTGCATGAAGTGTTTGAACCTTATGATAATAGGAGAGACAAAACCCAAGGGATCGAATAACTGACCTATTTGAGAAAGAACGTTTCTTTTCGTGCATTTGTCTTTTGGACTTAGAGTAGGAAGAAACTGAAAATCGTCGCTGAATCGATTCCATGTAAGTCCAAGAGTACGTATACTGGAGGATTTGTTTATCAATAAGGAATTGCCTTTTTCGCAATTACTTTCCGATATGTATGATAGTACATTTTGATCATTGCTGATCCACTTCTGTAAAGGAAAACAACCTAATTTGCAAAGCTCGTCAGTCTGTTTTACTACTTCTCTGCACTCTTCAATCGAGTCTGCACCACCAAAAATGTCATCCATATATCTCCCTCTTGTCAACATTTCACTAGCTTGGGGATATGCATCACCGTGATCGACGATAAGCTGATTCATTGTTCTTAGGGCGAGAAAAGGAGCGCATGATAACCCATATGTAACAGTCTGTAGTTGAAATTTTCTAAGATGACCATTTTCCATCCAGAGAATTCTTTGAAGATCTCGATCACTAGGATGTACTAGAATCTGGCGATACATCTTCTCGATATCAGTGGCAAATACGAATTTATAGCGCCTAAACCAAGTGAGAATATCAGGTAGTTCTGTTTGGAGTTTTGGACCACTGTAGAGTACGTCATTCAAAGATAATCCTGAACTAGTTGGGAATGAGGCATTGAAAACTACTCTTAATTTAGTCGTCGTGCTAGAAGGACGCAAAACACCATGATGAGGTAGGTAATATATGGGAATGGTAGAATCTATTTCTTCAATAGTTTCAGACATGTGACCAAGGTCCTTGTATTCTTCTATGAAATTAGTATACAAGTTTTTGTACTCAAGATCGTTTGAGAGACGAGTATTTAGCTTTGTTAAAATTTGAAAGGCTGACGATTGAGATTCTCCAAGCTGATTGACTGTTTCCTTCAGGGGAAGTCGGACTTGATAGCGACCGGAAGGTTCTCTAGAAAAGGTTGATTGATAATGTTCCTCACATACTTGATCATCAGGAGACTTGACTGATTCTTTAATTTGAGGAATTTCTTCCTGTACCCAAAATTTTTGAAGAAAATCATCAAGTTTGTTTTCAATCAAGCAATGAAACATTGATGAGGTAGATTTATTTTCCGTCATTCCAGTAGGTCCAGACAAGATCCAACCGAAAATTGTTGCTTGTGCTACTGGGGAGAGGGGTGGACCTTTAATTAGACCAGGAAGGATAATAGACGTGTAGATGTCTGCTCCTAGGACTAAATCTACAGATTCAGACTTCATGAAGGCAGGATCAGCTAGTTGAAGTCCCTTTATATGATTCCACGATGAATGATTTGGTGTTATCGATGGCAAATTTGATGTGAGATTTGAAAGGATGTGACAAGATAAAGAGCAGCTAACTTTGGTATCATACAGAGAACTAAGATTGATTGAAACTATACCACGAGTGGTTGGGGCTTGATGTCCACCGATACCAACAAGAGATACTGAGGAGTATGAACGCTTCAGATTGAGAGTTTGTACTAAGTATTCACTGATGAAAGAGATTTCAGATCCTTGGTCGATTAAAGCTCTGGCAATAACACTATTTCCCTCAGGACCAATTACCTTAACTTGAGCGGTTGCTAGGAGCACAGATTGTCGATTAATTTCCTTAAATGGAAGCATGTGATTAGAGGAGACGTGTGAGCTTGATGATGTGTTATCTGTAGATGAGATGAATTTGTTAGGGATGAGAGAACTTGACTTTTTTATATGAGGTATATTTGTAGTCTGGCTAACAGCGTCATGAATTAGAGTGTGATGTCTTTTCTTACATTGTAAACAAGATTTATTTGAGCGACAGTCCTTTAACAAATGTGAACCAAGACAGTTGAAACATAATCTTTTGTTCACAAGAACCTCTTTTCGTTGACTAGGTACTTTTTCACGAAACTCCTTGCAAAATGCTAAATAGTGATCTTTACTACACAGTTGACAATAATTTCCTATATTGGACTGAGATTTTGCTACAATTTGTGCTGAATGTACTTTAAGATTTTGATGAGGTTTACCTTTACATTGTAGTGTAGTTACCATTACATCGCTTGGTGGTGTTGCTCGTGACTCAATACTTTCCAGGGCTCGAATACGACCTTCGATGAAGGTCTGAAGATCTTCTAGGGTGGAGGGTTCTGTTGAGACTCCGTAACGAATCTCCCATGCTTCGTGTGTCTCTGGGTCTAGTCGTTGTACAATCATGTACACCAAGATGTGATCCCATTTATCTGTAGGAGATCCTAGCGCTTTGAGGGAACCTAAAGACTCATTGATAGTAGACATGAGGTGATTGAGACCACTAGCAGATTTATTTTCTAGAGGTTTTAAATTAAATATATCATCCAAATGCCTTTTGATTAAAACACGTTTGTTTTCATATCTAGTCACAAGTTTTTCCCAAGCTGGCATGAAATTTTCTCCTGTTATTTGGAAATTGGTTAGCAATTGAGCAGCATCACCTGACAAACTGGTTTTGAGATAGTGTAACTTAGCTACATCAGTTAAGTTAGGATTTTGGATCACCAGTGAAGAAAAAAGATCATGGAAAGGTTTCCAAGACTGGTAACTTCCTGAGAATTGAGGTAGAGATATTTTAGGTAGTATAGGTTGATTTGATTTACTCATAGAACTAGATGTATTGATATCAGATGTGCTTTGATTTTGTTGAGAATTTACCGATAGCTCATCTAAGAGAACAAGCATTGCAGATTTGCTTACCATATATGCTTCAAGTGCTTGACTGTAGTGATCTTCATTTATGTAGGCTAGGTTTTTTAGTATGTCAGCTTTTGACTCACATATTTTCTCGTGATCCCTCTCGAATTTCCTCCATTCTGCTTCGATAACATCAATCCGGGTTTGTACTTGAGGCTTCAATATAGTTGTTATATCCTTTTCCTTGAAATAGTCTGTGGCTTTTTCTAAAATTTTTAAGCGTGTTGCTTGAAGACCTAGTTTGGATTCTAGGGACATAACTTCAACTGAGAACAGGAAATTTTCTTGATTACTTTTATAACTGAATTGAAAAAATAACTGTTAATTACTTATTTATTCCGGGTCAGAAGGACCAAATGATTAAAGAATTTAGATACTGATGGATAAACTTAGATTGAATGATAGATGTAGATAGATAATTAAGAGAGAAAAACTAGATGATGTTTTTAGTGGACTGTATTTCTTTAAACTGAACAAAAAGTAAACATGATATAAAATAAGACCAGCTGTTAGAAACAGTGAATTAGAAAAAATAACTTTAAACAATAGATATTCATTTTATTTATTTATTTTTCCATATTTATTTATTTTTACCATAATGGACGATACAAACTCTCTTTATGTTTGTTTGTTTTCATTAACACTTCATCAATACTAAGACACGTTGATGTATTTAATTCTGCCATGAAAAAAAAAACAGGAGGCAAAAAATTTTAATTTATAAGAATAAGTTGTAGAATTTGAAATTTATTTAAACGATTGTTCCGTATTAATTTGTTACAAGATACATCCATTACTTTATCTTTTATAGGTTTCACTACATACCATCAAATTAATCAAGGAGGTGAAAACCCCGTGATTGTCAAACACCTTAAAAAATCTAAAATTTCGGAATTTATCGTTATACCATGAGTTTTATTTATTTTTATACGGTTATTTCGATAAAAATACATAAACGAAATTGATAATTTGAATGTTTACTTTTCTGTAATTTATAAGACATAGCCAAGCATAACATTAAATGTTTTTAGGGAGTATATTTAGCCTCGTCTTAACGGGAGGTGCTATATAATAGAGACCCTAGTGAAACATTGATTAGGTTTTTTGGTATATCATTCAAACTACAACGGGATGTTTCTACCATTACTTACAATAGGTTAGAGTCTAAAACGCGAAACTAAAAATAACAGAAATAGCAGAAGTGGAGCGGAATATTTAGTATTTAATAGATTTCTTGGAAAGAGTCATTCAAACTCGACTATGGGTCAGCGAAACGGAACAAATAAATAATGGAATTTTTAGGCGGAATGGCTTACAATGTTCCGTCTAAAACGTCAATCATATTCCAGTTCATTTTTGGCCAAATTCCAGATAATTAAATCGTTCAACAAACTCTTAGCTAGATATATTATTTTAATAATTTTGGTTACGATTAGAATCTTTTCATCGTTGGCATAGTAGGCCTACTATAACTAACCAGTCACGGCACGGAGGAAAATTACCGGTTTATTGTAAGCCTAACTTAAAATGATGTTTAGATTTTTATCGTGCGTTGTTATGTCCTATATGTAATGTTTGAAAGCCAGTAATGAGTCTATTATTGGATCAAACATTCTTGGAAAGAAATTACCTGACAGTTCCTGAATAGGCGAAATATGTTAATTTGACCACTACTTCGTCGAACTGTTAAAATTATAAGATAATAGTAAAGGTATACATACAACTGTTAAAAGTTTCATCGTGATAGGATGAATGGTTTGACAATGCTTAAACGACGGACGGACATACATTAATTCACTTAATATTCTTATATGTGTTAACGTAAAATAAATAACTACAATTATATTCACTAAGCAAAATACTAAAATAAAAATACAACGTCGTTTATACAGTTAGTTAATTAATAAACTTTAAAACCGTGGATTGACATTGTACTGAGCTTTTTACATTTCTCTTTCAACAGTTGTAATCCATAATTACTATATCCTAATATAGCTATGACTTTTTAGCTCCATGGAAATGCAGATCCCATGGAAAATACTTCGTATGCTTAACAAAACGTGTATATAACTTTGATTTTCCCAGTTATGTGCTTGACCATTAAATTTGGAAATAAAACTTTGCTGAGTGGAAATGATTGTTTACGACATGTGCAGTGAAGTGATCTTCTATATTATGTATTAAGAGTAAAGAGTGATAAACCTACATGTTACTGCACTGTAATAGCTATTTACGTTACGAGTGCAGTAAGAGAGTTTTTACATCACACAAATGTTGTGCAACGTGCGAAGTGAGTGGTAAAGGTATAATTTACTTTACCGAGTGAAGTAAATAAGTTGTACACAACACGCTTGGGATAGGGAAGTTTAACATGGCGGGTTGGGTAAAAGAATAAAACATTTACTTAAATTACAATATTAAGCTCAATCCCATCACAATCAATATGTTCATTATAGCATGGATTTGTTTAATTTTAATGAGTCCAAAAACCTAAAAGTGTAATTAATTAAGTGTTTAGTGGACGATGGTTCAACAGCTATTGTTTAGAACCCTCAAGTGGGTGTACAATTTTACATAATATTTTTACGTTCCCTTCAATAAGAACCATAATCATTTTAAAAGCATAAATTTGTTTCTCGGTTAGTTCAGATCTTGATATTTAGAAACTTCCATAAATGTATATAAGAAAATTTGAACATGCATACAATTGGTATGACAAAGACTTGTTTAACCACACTACACAAGAACTTAACTAAGTAAATAACGCCTCTAGCACCATCTTGTGTGTGTCTGAACTAACACAGCTGTGTCTTTAGTTGCTTTGTATAACAAAGTGTATATTTGTTGTTGGCATCAGGTAGCCGAGACAAGATACTTAGTTAAGTAAAACAACGCTTCCAGTAATATCTTTTAAGTATCTGGTGAGTTTATACATTATCGTATGTATTACATGTACATTATCGTATGTATACATTATCGTATGAATTTGCCTTTTTGAATTACAGATTTTGATATAATTATTGCTTTTGAACATAAAGTATTGAGAAGGATTTGGATCAGTAAAATATGAAGACTTATAGAGAATTAGAAAAAATAGGGAGTTTAGGGAACTATATAGGGAACCACATATGGTGGGAGTCGTAAAGAGTAGAAGGTTGACGTGGCTGGGCCACACTCAACACAGAGGTGAGAGAGAGATGGTAAAGATAGTGAAACAAGTGATAAGAGGTACTCCGGAGGGCAGGAGACCATTGGGAAGACTAAGGATGCGATGGATTGACGAGGTAACAATGGATCTAAAGAGTATCGGAGCAGACTCAGAGCTGGCAGAAAACAGAAGATCCTGAAGGCATATGATTAGAGAAGCCAAAGGGCACAGGAGTAAGTAAGTACGTAAGTAATAATTATGTTGCGCGAATTGATTTGCACATGATTGGATGTTCACCTCAAACTCTTTTCTTTAGGACACGCGGCTTTCGGATTATTTGTTTCTCTCGTCATTTATGTACAGACTGCTGCTATTTTACACTAAATTGAAAACAGTTAGTTGACCCATAAATTATATATAGTAATTTAAACATTTAAATTTACTTTATAAATAAATACTGTAAGGATCCATTTCAAGTTTTCTTTCTCGGAGTTACCCTGCACTATTTGAAGTATGCAACAATGTTGGTGATATCGACTGCCAATCTAAATCTAATTAGCCGTTGAGCCAAACAGCCTAATTGCCTGATTTCAGTTAATTACTGCCCAAGGGTTTAGTAATGTTTGAGAGTATCGGACCGGTTCATTGTTACACATCCTATAACTTATGGACTAACGTATAAACTTACATATGATAAAATAAACTATGGTGACAAACCTAGTGTACGTTTCACAACAGATACACTAATTAAACAATGGTAAAACTTAATTTTTTATAATTTAAAATATATTTTGTAAAGTGCTGACCGTTTGGCGACAAAATTTAGTTAACAGTTTTCCACATTGTGTATGTATGCTCATTTACGCAACAGAAGTTTTACTTTGAAACCTAGGTATGTCAGATGAAACCGACCTATTTGCCATGTCATTTTTATGAGTATGTAAGAGAAAGATACCGTAGCATTAGATCTACATTAGATCTTTAAAATAAATTTGAATCCATGGAAAAGAATTATAATCACCTAACTATGGCACAAGTATATATACTATGCACTATTTTACCCCAAGTTATTCCAATATATAACGAAGTTTACAAAAAAGTTTGAAATCTTTTTTGCTTCTTGATTTAAATCAAAGGTTTTCAAACTATAATGTTAGATATAATCAGGGACTCCATAATATTAAAAAATCAATTTCATAAATTTACTCAGTTTTCATAGACCGTTGTCTTAAGATAATGTCACTAAACTACGGTGCCAATTCCATTTCGAATGTAGTCGGTTACCGTATATTATATATTTCTACGGTCCTATATTAGTGAGAAAAGTCGGATCGTAGTAGATATTGCCGGTTTGAAAAACACTATACAGTCCCATTCTTGGGAATCAAACAGGACTGTTAACTTTGCCGTCCTCTACTTCCATACACTGGCCTAATTCAACCTTAAGATTTCATATCGTTATGGGTGTGTATATTATAAATGTGCATTCCGATTGGGTGACCTGTATTTCAAAAGTTGATTAAGTAAACCATATGTCAAGTTAAATATAATTTTTCCAAATATAGTCGGTAATGCAGTTAAACGAAATTCGTAATTGATCCCGATCCCATTTGAGGGCATAAAATGGGACTGTAGTTAATTCTCTTTCTTTGTTTTATATGGTACTGTAGTTAATGTCCACGAAAGTCGGTAGGGCAGTACAAGATTCTCTCTTTATGCGTGCTATTTTGACTTTGATTTCACAAGTCTAAGTTGTCTTATCACAAAATACTAATTGTAATTATGTACATTACTCTTTATTTTAACTTTTGTCGGTACCCTTTAGAAACTTTGTTAGTTACTGTAAGCTTCTCAGGCAGTATAAACCTTTGATACTCGCCTGAATTTTTGCTACCAAATTTGACTTAAGCCGTTTTCACTATCTATTCATTAAATATTATTTGAATTTGAATCGGTTCTATGTTGATCTAGGGCATGTTTATGGATATATATATATATATTAATATTATATTAAATATTATATATTATATTAAATATTAAACATTTAAGTAAGTAGGTACAACTGGTCACCCTGAATATTATATTTTGTAAAAAGAAGTGACATGTTTCGTCACTTTTTTTTACATAGCCTGCTGAGACAGAGCCTCGAATCTCTATTCCGCGCCCTCCATGTTGTCAAACCGGGTCATCAGGTCCTTGAGTTGGCGCTCGATGGCCTTGCGCTCCATTGGGTCTGCGCCGGCTGCTATCTCACTGCCCATCGCGAACAGAGAGGACATTGAGTTCTGTCTGTCTAGCAGCATCTTCTTGAGGAACTTCTGTTCCTGTAGTTGTGCCTTGACCACCTTGTAGTCAGCTGATGGGGGTTTCTGATTGGCCACCATCTCCTTAGTGTCTGTCAGCAACTTGGCCAATCCGTCCAACGCCTCCTGGAACTTGCCTGAGTGCAGCAGACCTACGTCGAGCTTGCGGTCTCGCTCCTTCAGCTTATCCTTGAGTGCGTTCCATTTATCGTTCACTTTCTCCAGGGTCTTCTCCAGGCCTGACGTGTTGACTCCGCCGGCCGCAGATTGTATCACACGAGAGCCAAGGTGGTTCACCTCGTCGACTATCTTGGCAATTGGCTCTACCACTTGCGTGTGGAACTGCGCAAACTCCTCCTGCTGCGCCTTGATATATTATTATATATCATTATATTATATTATTATTATCACTCTTGCCTCTCTCTGCTACTACCTATATATTTGCACTACACCTGCATCAGTTAAAAAATCACCTAATAAATTTCGACTCCTTGTATTATAGTTATTTGTATATAAGTCGTCTCCTTATGTTATCCGTGTATGTTAACCGGTCACATATCTATTGCTAGAATGAGATTTATTGTTGGTCGTTGTAAACACCGTAGATGAGTCCTGTCTGTCCGTAAAATGGGACTTGTGGTTAATGGTTGAAAACGGAACCGTAGATGAGTCCTATTTACCGGTACCTTTTTACAGTAGTATATAGAACTGGATAACGTGATAATCTACGGTCTCTTTGGCTTTCTTAATTAATCCTCGTATATACCGTTAAGCAATGTATGAACGTCAGCCTTGTGATATCCCTTCTTCTCGCCTACATAATAGGTTAATATG
Organism: Macrosteles quadrilineatus; assembly: GCF_028750875.1. Taxonomy (NCBI): domain Eukaryota; kingdom Metazoa; phylum Arthropoda; class Insecta; order Hemiptera; family Cicadellidae; genus Macrosteles; species Macrosteles quadrilineatus. The sequence continues at coordinate 81,547,006 of NW_026542602.1, read as the reverse complement.
TATTTGCAAAACTTTTTTTAGATATATCCTAAAATTTGTTGGCAGTATATGCACGTCATCCTTGTGATTTCCCTTCCCCTCCCAGTGGTTCTATGCAGGTCTTTAGGCCTAGTGCCTCGCCCTTGAGGCAGCCCACGCACAGTCCCTCCATTCTCCACTGATGGCATCGCTAGACCACGAACAGTCCCTCCACTACAGTCAGGTGAAGTCTTTGACGGAGGCGGCCCACGCTCAGTCCCTCCAGAGTCAGGTGATGTCATCGTTGGAGGCGGCCCACGCTCAGTCCCTCCTCAGTCAGGTGATGTGGTTGATGGACGCGGCCCACGCTCAGTCCCTCCAGAGTCAGGTGATGTGGTCGATGGAGGCGGCCCACGCACAGTCCCTCCACAGTCAGGTGAAGTCTTCGACGGAGGCGGCCCACGCTCAGTCCCTCCTCAGTCAGGTGATGTGGTCGATGGAGGCGGCCCACGCTCAGTCCCTCCAGAGTCAGGTGATGTCATCGTTGGAGGCGGCCCACGCACAGTCCCTCCACAGTCAGGTGAAGTCTTCGACGGAGGCGGCCCACGCTCAGTCCCTCCTCAGTCAAGTGATGTGATCGATGGAGGCGGCCAACGCACAGTCCCTCCACAGTCAAATGATGTCATCCTTGGAGGCGGCCCACGCACAGTCCCTTCAAAGTCAGGTGAATTCTTCGACAGAGGCATCCCACGCTCTTAATACGAGATGTAATAAATCACAGATAAAAAGGCACAGTTGGTATGGTGGCAGACAAATTTAAATCCGACAAAAAATACCCTCCTCTTCAAAAAACGAATTTTCTGTTCTGGGAACATTTCACAAGAATTTTGACATGACATGACTTGGGTTCACAAAAATTTTGATATCAAAATGGAGTGCGTTAAAAAGTTACCATAGTTACTTATAGTCCAGTGCAATTAGGTTATGACCCGGACAAAATTGATAACAGGCTGAAAATTGGTGGAAATGTTCAAAACAATGTCCTGAGTGGCCCACACAAAGTCCCAAGAAATCCCAGTTGGGGAACGGCCGCCATCTTGAAAAAACTTCCGCCATCTTGGAAATTTAGATTTCTTGCTGTATCTTTTGAAGTAATTGTCCGAAAGCCCTTATTTATGTCTCAAATTAAACATTTTGGAATCATGTATGAGGGTAATATATAATTAAAGAGTTTATTATGTTCTACGTATACATTTTATTTATATTAACCTAAAAAATATCTATAAATAATGATATATATACGGTTATGTCCCCCCTTTTATACGAATTGTGGATTTTTATAGGCAAGAACGGTCGATGCAATGCTCCCTGGTGTGGATAAACTATAAAATGATGTGCCACTTGACATATGTTGCTATTTAAAAATTTTGAACAATGAGCATTTGCAAATTTTCAAAAATATTTTTTATTTTTAATTTTATTATTTCAAAAAACCGTTACTTGTAGTATATCAAAGTAAAGCTAATTTCATAACGAGTAAGAAAATTCAACCGGAGAAGGGCTAAATGCGTTGGTATAGGAAACACAGAGTTTAAAAAAATATAGATAAAAAAAAACATCCACCATTTTGAAACGGAAAAAGATAATTAATTAATTTCTGCTTTCGCCAAAATGTTTTTCTATCAAATTTTTTTTAAATGATTTATAACATGACATATGTTTACATTTGAAAATTCCGAGATTCGAACTAGTGACCCTCAGTTTTTGGCACTCTCTGTATTAAAAATATTTTTACGTTTTTCCTTGGGGTCAATTTAACGGGAAATAATTTTATTTCGTCCTTGTACGTTAAGCCGTTTTCCGTAATCAATTTGAGACACCTCTCGTGAGACACTCTGTACATAGTGCAGTCGAGGAAGAATTGCATAGTGCTTTAATTCCGGGTTGCCGTTTCCATCTGGGTCAGAGTTGGTGGAGAAGAATTCAGGAAATAGGGCTGACCTCTGAGTACAACTCAAAATCCGGATTTTTTAAATAAACTTATGTACAACGGAGTGCAAACCAAACTACCACAATAAACTGTTTTCTTTTTAAATTATGTACGATTATTTTATGTAACATTAAACCAACCATATCCTTGGCCGCAATTAACCTGTTTTTACTCGGGCCGCAACTCGCACAACACTTTTTTCAGTCTGGGCCGCAACTCATACGCAAAATGAGGTTTGGGCCGCAACTTACCGACAGCTTTAACGTCCGCACTAGTAAGTACTACGACTATCCAGTACTATCCTGATAATTAGACCAATTCTTTTAATAGAAGGAAAAATGTGGTTCGGATTCCACTGTAAACTGTAGGTCCCCTAGTTGCCATTAGCTGTATGGGCTATTATTTAACATCTGTGTCTAAGGAACATGTCGGCCTTAGTCACTAACAAGACTACAAGATCGCGCCACTCATCCTACACTCATCCTTCACTCATATTTTGTTAAAATACGCACATAGTGGCGTCCCCATCTTAAATAATTGATATAAATATACAACATATATACAAAATAAGCTTTTTATATTTTTTTCGTAATGGACTTGTTTAAGCCATTAACCCTATTGAGATTTCTTGCAGCCCACAATGTTAGATTCTTAGTCTTTGGAATTGGTTAAATATAAATATAATATTCATTTAACTATGATAAATCTTTAAAGAGGAGACAACTAATATAGCTCATGCAGTTATTGCTGCAGATTGACCACGATCTTTTATATCATCCCTGCTGCTCGACCTTCACTGACGGTATGGCTCGTAGTTGCCGTTAGACATTCTATCGTAGCTCGGAGTTTGCTCGACATACAAAAAGGTCGTCATTATGAGACTTCGATAGCTGATGATGTCTCACCTTCAATAGATGGCGGAGCTTACGTTCAGTATATGTTTTCGACAACGCGGATTACAACGTTAAAACACTTGATGGACATGAAACTCTTCACGCAATGGGTGTCATTGAGTGCATAACACCAGCCGAAATGTGTCAATGCAAGTGCTCCTGTACCACGATCTACAATCCCAAAAGCAAAAAGTGTCCTTCCATCTAATGGCTTACAGCCACAGTGACACCTTACCAACGTCCGCCTAAGCCTAGGAAATCATAAGTAGTGTTGGGAGATGTCAGTACAGCCCTTTCCGAACCAAAAATAGTTGTAGATGCTTGTCTTGCTGACACCCTATGGCTCATTAACTACCAACTGAGTGACGAACCAAGTCCAGGTTGGAATGGATTCATGGATACAGTATAACGACCCTTATGGTCTTAATTGCACCACGATGTATGGATACTGAATTGGACACGGATGTGCCAACCGCAACGAAGATTACATCACCGACAATAACATTTAACATCAAGTAGTTACATTATAAGTTTATATGCAATATTATAATATAATGGTAATCAATTATAGCAACGATATATAGATGATTCTATTTTTCAAATCGGAACGAACAAAATTATGAATTGATTTTTCATAATTTATTTTGTACTTCATTGTAAAATTGTTGCTTTCCTAGTCAAGATTATGTTTCCTGTTACCGATGTTGCTCTGCTCCTGCCATAGATTTAAGTTAGTCAAGTTTTCTGTTAAAATGCATTTTGTTACCATTTAGGCTTCTTGAATCCACATTGTAAATTGGTGATCTTACCGTTGGAATAAATAAATAAATAAATAACAAATTACAGCATTTAGGTGATTAAAATGTCAACAACCCCCTTTTTAATATTGTTCTAAGTGAATATACAGAGATGTCCTTTTGGTGGTCGTCCAATTTTAGCAGGAAGTTTCATTTTATGATTTTGAAATTTATAAATGTTCCCCAAAAAGGGGGGATTTTGGGGGGGCAACTCAAATATGTTAAACGTAAACACCCTTCAAGTGACATCTCATTTTAAAGTGTTTACAAAAAGGAGTTTTTGGGGACACTCATTTTCAGTTTCATTTTATAATTTTAAAATTTTTGAGTGTCCCACAAAAACCCCTTTTTTAAACACTTTAAAATGAGATGTCAGTTTAAGGGGGTTTACGTTTAAAATATTTGAGTTGCCCCAAAAATCCCCCCTTTTTGGGGAATATTTAAAAATTTAAAAATCATAAAATGAAACTTCCTGATAAAATTGGACGACCACCAAAAATACATCTCTGTATATTCACTTAGAAAAATATTAGAGGGGGGGGGGGGTCTTGACTTTTTATTCATCCCGTATTTAACCAATTCCAACGACTAAGCATAATGGGTTGCAAGAAATGTCAAAAGGGTTAATGGCTTTAACGAGTTCATTAAGCACAAAAGAGAAAAAAGCTTCATTTTGTAAATATTTTGTAAATTTTTGTCATTATTATAGATATATTTTTAGGTTAATATAAATAATATTTATGATTAGAACGTATTAAACTCTTTAATACCCTCATACATGAGTTCAAAACGCTTAATTTGAGACATAAATAATGCCTTTCGGACAATTACTTCAAAAGATACAGCAAAAATTCTAAATTTCCAAGATGGCGGCAGTTTTTTCAAGATGGCGGCCGTTCCCCAACTGGGATTTCTTGGGACTTTGTGTGGGCCACTCAGGACATTGTTCTGAACGTTTCCACCAATTTTCAGCCTGTTATCAATTTTGTCCGGGTCAAGGTCATTTTTTGTCTAATTGCACTGGACTATTAATCTTACATATTTATTGTTGAAATAAAAAAGACTAATACTATTGAGTATACACTTACAGCTAAATAATACAGTAAAAAATTCGTTTCCTCCGGTTATCCAGCTAAAGGCCTGGTTCCACAGGATGCGGAATCTCCGCCGTGCGGTGCGATTTTTTCCGCTGCGGAATTAAAACGACACTAATTTAATGGAGTTCCCATGTATGCGGTTCCACTGACTTGAGATTCCGCATCCCGAAATTTCCGTTCCGCATGGCGGAGAAATCATACTGGTCTGAGAGCAGTAGCAGTGCGGATTCCGCCAGCGGAGAAGAGACATCAAATATTGTGACCGTGCAGTTTCATTATGTCTTGTGCTGTAAAAAGAGTTATAGATGAACGATTATAAAGTAACACCTATAATCGCAACTCCGATTTTCAACAAACTTACTGTTAAAATAAATAATTATAATACATTTAATATAAACTGTCGAAATGGTAGACCTGACGAACAATTATCCTGAGATGTTTGGGTATCAAGTGTTAAACGGGATCTCGTGATTGAAACCCCTTAAGTTTTGTTAAATTAATAGCAAAAATAGGCCTCTTCACTGTCTCGATTCTTAAATATGTAACTTCGATCACTGTGACTTGACGCTAACAAAGATAAAAGATCGACAACATCATCATCAGTGTCATTATATAGCATCAAAGCCAAAAGGGCTTTCCTCTTTCTATCCATACTCGTCGCTAGTTTGGACAGAACTGAATCTCCGCAACGTTATTTTCGCAGTTTGTAGAACCACCCCTCTAGATTTTTCGCTGCGTAATTTTCCGCTGCGAAAAATTACGCACCGCATGGCGGAGATTCCGCATCCTGTGGAACCATAGCTTAAACTGTAGACATGTTCTTGCGACCTGGGCTTCACCTTGTACTTGAGCCATTTTGTTATCCGACACCAGTATGGAAGGTAGTCAGTCCATGTGACGATGTTGTGTTAAAACTAATAGTCTGTAACTTCGTTATACAAACAAAAAGCACGAATATAAGTAATCATTTACCGAATGCTACTACATCTGCATGAATCTGCTTATTAAATGTACTGTAAGTTCACCATCCATGACAAGTGTAGAGAGCAAAGAATAGAAAGCGTGACATCCGAGCCACAACCCTGACTGCGCGTGTTTATGTCTCATAATTTTCAAACCTGATTTAAAATATTATTTATTTCGCGGTCTTTTACACTCTCACACAAAATGTTATAACATAAAAATGTCAATGTCATTATATTAATAAAATAACATTATTTATTAACAAAATTCTTTAATTCCTTTTAAACATGGATAATTGTAAGGTTTACATGGAAAACTACGGAGTCACTGTGGCGGAGCCCGAAAGTATTTTTGACATAAGAATAAGCCTATTTGTTAATTGGGAATGTGAGCCACCATCATGCCAAATTTCAGCCCAATCCGCAAAAGAAACGAGTTCTGGGATATATCAACCACATAGACTTTGATCTATGAATAAATCGAATTATCAATACTAATTAATACTAATAGTAAATGATTGATAATGTATGCGACACCGACCACGAAATATATTTACAAAATATAGTAGTTTATTTGTTTAGTACCTGGGGACCGAGCTTTGCTCGGGAAAAATCATTAGTTTACTCTGAAAGCGGTTAGTATTGCAGATAGATTAATCCATTCAAAACTCCACAATGCTCGCCTTTACAAGCATACTACCTTCACCACTTCCTACGTCGTGGATCTGTTTGCCTTCCTTCCTTATACCATTTTAGAATAGCAGATACGTAATTGCCACAGACAGTTCCCACACTCTGTACTGCTGGCCTTACTAATTTTTTCACAATTTCCTACGTCACGGACCTGTTTCCTTCCCTTCTCATAGCATTTTAGGATGGAAGATACATTAATCTAACTGCCACACATGGTTCCCACACTCTGTGATGCTAAACTTTACTACTTCCTACGTCGTGGACCTGTTTTCATCTCTTTCCATGGCAATTTAGTATTTTAGATAAATTAACATAATTGCCACAAACATTCCCCAGACTCCGCACTGCTAGCCTTTACTACTTCTTTCACCATTTCCTATGTCGTGGACACGTTTCCTTCCCTTCTCATAGCATTTCAGTATTGCAGGTACATTAATCTAACTGCAACAAACGGTTTCCAGTTCCAACTCTCCATACTGCTTTCCTTTACTACTTCCTTCCCCACTTCCTACGTCTCGGACCTATTTCCTCCCTTCCCATAGCATTTTAGGATTGCAGATACCTTAATCTAATCGTCATAAACAGTTCCCACACTCCAGACTGCTCGCATTTACTATTTCCTTCACCACTTCCTACGTCATGGACCTGTTTTCCTCCCTCCCCATAGCATTTTAGGATTGTAGACACCTTAATCTAATAGTCATAAACAGTTCCCACACTCCAGACTGCTCACCTTTACTACTTTCTTAACCACTTCCTACGTCTCAGACCTGTTTTCCTCCCTTCCCATGGCATTTTAGGATTGCAGATACCTTAATCTAATCGTCATAAACAGTTCCCACACTCCAGACTGCTCGCTTTTACTATTTCCTTCACCACTTCCTGCGTCGCAGACCTGTATCCGTCCCTTCCCATAGCATTTTAGGATTGTAGACACCTTAATCTAATAGTCATAAACAGTTCCCACACTCCAGACTGCTCACCTTTACTACTTCCTTCACCACTTCCTACGTCATGGACCTGTTTCTCTCCCTCCCCATAGCATTTTAGGATTGCAGATACCTTAATATATATCTTAATCTAATCATCATAAACAGTTCCCACACTTTGGACTGCTCGCCTTTATTAATCCCTTCATCACTTCCTACATCGCGGACCTGTTTCCCTCCCTTCCCATAGCATTTTAGGATTGTAGATACCGTAATCTAATCGTCATAAACAGATCCCACTCTCCACACTGCTACCCTTGACTGCAATGTATCGAGTAATATCTTCTTCAGTATAATCTTTGCTCAATAGTAACAACTGGTGTTTTTCCTTTTGTACTGTATTTTGTTTTGCTAGTTATGCGAAGCTCACTTTCCCTCACTTTGTAACTTCTTTGTAAGAGCATCAGAATGTAATGGCTTGACCAATTGATATGAAATTTGGCCACCAGCTAAAGAATACTGAGCACAATGTTTTGGTAAAAATTATTTGCGAATTTCCTTCTGGATTTTATTTTACGGTTTATGGGTCAATTTCGCTTGTTATTTTTATGTAAGTTGAAAGAAAAATTATATTGGGTTTATGACATATGGGTTTATCTCGTTTCATTTAAATAAGATAAACATATGTTAATTGTTTGTAACGGTTTTGTTTACATTTCAATGTTTACTTTCATCCTAGGTTAAAGTTGGAATGTAACAATTATTTATCAATGGAAGTAACAGTTTTGCGATATTTGTTTTGAGCATGCCTCAAAGGCCACGTCGTAATATTGGTCATCGCACCAATAATGCAAATATTGTAAGAGAGTGGCGTCGTGAACAAAATAACCAGACGAAGCAGTGGCGGAAGAAGCTGATAATGATAGGCAGTTAGCTAATCAATTCAAACATGAATTAGATGCACTAAAATTTTACACGTGCACTAACTGTCATCGGCAACAACTAACAGCTTCAAACCAATCACCGATTTGTTCGCGTTGTCGTTCAAATGCAACTAAATTCACGGCGTTAAATAATATGGATGTGTCAAGTGTCCCGAACGAATTAACTGACCTGACGATTGTAGAACAAATTTTGATTGCACGAGTACATCCTGCTATGCCCATTTACAAAGTACATGCAAATGGTCAGGATGGCCAGTTTCACTACAAAGGTACAGTATGAACTATAAGATAAATTTGTCATTCTTTAGAACTTAAATAATATCGTGCAAACAAACGGTGAATCTGTTGAAAGGGAACATATTGTAGGGTGTTAGCTGCTTTAGCCATTGACAATCTTTAAATAATGCTTCGCTCATTTATGCGTCTGTGTAACGGCAGACCACCCTAGTATACTGTGGATAGACAACTTACAAGTCTTTCGTTTACTTTTTCCTTGGTTTAATTCAGCCAATACTTATTGGTTACTTAGCAACCAATAAGACTAATGTAAAAAAAGGTGACTTTCAGTTTCATTTTTCTGCGTAATTAGATTTTTGTTGGCATTTCTAACTGCAGTAAGCTCGTTTTTAGGCCAGGAATAAACTATTTACAACATTTAATTTGATGAAAATCGTCGGAGCCGTTTTTGAGATCTTGGTGCAAGTATACATACAAGCAAACATTGCTCGTATTAGATATAGTAGAGTCAAACATTTTAAATATTGGTATGAAAATGACAAAACACCGTATAATGCTGAAATCTAGTTTGTAGAATATAAAATCCCTCTATTTATATCCAGTACTAAAAATAAGTTTTTTTCTTTTTCCAATTTGAAAATTCTTTAAATTATAGTAGCTTTCACTTTTGTGTTACTTAGCAAATAGCAATGGTTTCATATATTCAATGTATCATTGCTAAAAAAAATTACTAAATAATAATTTTTAATTCAGTTTAAACTTTTTTATAATTGCTGTAAAGTAGCTGGTGCTGAATTGGTGTGTAGTTGACGTGTTTCCTATATTCCACACGCTTCATTTTCATCTCTGAACTTAAATCATTGCCAACATCCGTTTTGGAAGTGGTTTTGGATAAGTTTTATTGTTGATGAATGTATCAGATCTACATATTTGCCATAAACGTTTATTTAACACATTTTGGCCATCAATCTTTAGAGTAAAGCCAGCTTTTAAACCCTATCAGATATTATGTACCTATTTAATATATTTTACTAAAGAGGCAAACAAACATGTATTATTTATTTTTTATAAATAAGATATTATACGTGTATACTCAGTTGATACTTAAAATATATAGTATCATTACGTTTTTTTTAATTAACTAACTGAAATAAATATTTAACAAATTAATTTTCAAATAAAGAGGAGCTATGGCAGTTTTTGTAGAAGTAATGTTACGTTGTTGTTTTAGACTTAACACACAACACCTTAGGGAACGTTCGGTCGTCCTACCTTGGCCTATCTCGTTGTCTGACTAATACTGAACATTTGTAAAACACTGTTTGAACCCAAAAGAATTGTTTGTCGTAGGTTTTATAATGCTACATTTGTTATGTTACATATAAAACGTTCTCATTTCTGATCGTTAAAAAGTTAAATGTATTGTACAAATTACTAATATGTACCTACATAGGTAATTTTGAAAGTTTATTTTTGTATTCTTAATCATTTATCTTGATCTCTACTTGGGGTACAATAATATATTTTATTACAAAACACTCAAAAACATTAACTAAATTTATGCTGACCTAGTTTTAGTTTTCTTGATAAAAACCCGGTAAATGTCAGATCCTGCAAGCTAACTCTACCATAGGTTAAAGGATCAGACTTATCTAGAATGGTTTTTTGCAATTCCTAAGAACTGGCGGGAAAACAAACAGTTCGGTAAATTTTGCATATCTGTAATCTCTACTGGACCTCTCGTACTGTTGTGAATAAATCAATCTCGTTATTTTCAAATTCAGCTTATTAATGACGTAAGTCATTATGTATGATGTATTGTTATTAAAATATGTTATGTACATTATAATACGTATTTAAATATTACTATCAAAGAACAACTAAAAGTCAATGTATAATAATTTATTAAACACCATGTTTATTATATTTCACAACAAGTATATGATCTAAATAATTAAACTTGTTCAAGACGTAGCCAAAGCCACTTGTAGACAAAGTGTAAACTTCCTAGAGTGGAATAAATATTTTACCCAGCTATTAGCCAAACCCATCATTTAGCGTGCCTTATGTGACATTAAACCACGACTACAGCATTCCCTAGACCATAAATTATAAATTTTAAATTTATAGACGTTTTGTATTTACTAATATAGTTGTACGGTACCAACAGAAGCCACTCTTATGATATGTTAAATCTAATTTGTAACTATCATTTCTTTATAACTAAACTGCACTAGTTACTTTCTTAACATTTATCATATGCGATGCATTTGGAACAACAGTTCTGAAGGTTAAGATTAGTCAAACTTTCTAGTGGGGCCTTAGTTAAGCCCATTCTACCATGAGCACTGTAATAATGATATTACTAATTACAAAGAAAAAAAAAAGAAAAAAAAACATTAACGTCAAGCCAGTTATTTATTCAAAACTAGAAAATATGTGATTACATTTTAAAGTGCTATTGCTTTCGATATTTCGTTGTCTGTTTGACTTTATTGAATAACATCTAAAACTTCGAAATATGTGAACAATACAAAAATATCATATTACAGCTGGTCAAGTTAAGAGGTCCATGGACATTAGTGACAATGCTTACGAACAAAGGATAAATACATATTAAGATACAACAAAAAAATATATTGTGAAATATGACAATAAAACCCAACGTGAAAAACGTGTCCAATTACAACCCAATTCCGATCTTCATAATATTTTTTCTCAACAGCATTCGTTTAATTCAAAGAAAAATTATTTAAGACTATTAATTAGTAAAATTATCTTTAAAAAGTTTCATGAGCAGTGTATCAAAGGTAGATTTTTAGAAGCAAACCTTTGATCATATTGTACAAGAATCCAAATTTGTATTTCAAGGAAGACCGAGACCAAAGTGTAGCTCAAACGCAAAACGGCCTTTAACTTAACTTTTGTAAGATGTACGACCCTCTCCAGGGAGTTCTGTAAAACATTTGGGCAGAATGTGACTTAATGTTGCTTTAGAGAAATATTCTTTTGGCTTCTTAACCTTTTCCAATTTCCAGTCAAAATATACTTTATCTGTGTTGAATTACCGCATGTTTCTGTTCCTCATTAGATATTTAGCTTTTCTGTCATTATTTATAGCGCACTAAACAGAAATTTCCCCACCAAAATATAAACTTATTTTAATAATTCTTAATAAAATATTTAAAACGACTTAAAAATACCATTGTTGCTTGTAGTTATTGACGTTACTATAGTCCAGGATCTGAAGGGGGTTGAGCATGCATGAAAAGGGTGACGCAATTTTATTTCTGATTGTTGTTATAGGCACTATAGTGATCACGAAAACGCATGTCGTCGCCCCCCAGCGTGGTCGACAACCCGGGGGGGAGGGGGGCAATATGGTGGGGGGCGCCGTTTACTAAACCGCCTATAACTCGAGAACTATTCTAGGTAGAACATTGCAATAAACGTCAATTTACTAAAAAAATTATGATCTTTAAAAATGTTAATGTAGTGAAATTCGTATCTTTGATGGTTTTTTAGTTATTTTATATTGAAGCTAAAAATCAATATGGGGTTATGGGGTTAAAATAGGTTTTTCCCATTTTTGACCCTAATAACCAAACAATTTGCAATTTATTTCTTAACCCATTTTGTAGAGCTTAAAAAAATAAATAATTTAGTATAGCAAAGGGCTGTTGTATGCCTAACGATTATGGATATAGTTAAAAAAAACTTGAATTCAAAATGCCCATGTTATTCTTACGGAGAATAAAAAAAACTGTTGTAATTTGCTTATATATGGATATATTATAATCAAATTTGGCAATTTTGTTTATTTCATACTAAACTATCAACATTTCAATATAAAACTCACCTCAATACCTTCCCTGTAGCAGCAAACCTAGGTACTCATTATAATTCGTTTTATTTAAATAGGAAATATAAAGCTGACAGTTTCAGGGAATATTTGAGTATAATATAATATTGAGTCTGCAGGTTTACTGCGGCAGGGGTACTTTTTAAAGCAACCGAAATTACAAGTACCAAGAGACACCTTTTAAGGATAAACATAGCTTTTATGTTTGTAGGTCTATGAATAAAAAAAATTGAAAATTGAAAATTGAAAAAATTGATTGAAAAAAATCAGGAAGAAATTATAGGAAAAACTGTTCTTTACTTAGGTTATTTTTACTTTACAATTAAATTTAAATATAAATGCTGGGACATTTCATAATAGTATCATGAGATATCAAAGTGTTGTAGGTTATATTATTTCACATACCGTACCTTTAGTTTGACAAAATGGGCTGCAATGTTGATAACAGTGACCGAAACTACTAAAGGAGTTTGAATGTTGTATAAAATAATTTCCTTTAGAATAACGAACAAAATATACTTTATATAAAAAAAAATCTTTTTATTTTAACAAACTATATTTACAAGTATTGTAATAGTGATACACGTCTTAATACATAATTTCCCATTAAGAAATTTTTTAATGAAGTTGTATGTTTGTAACCTGAGTTTTTTCTCTCGTTCATTACACAATATATGTAACTACACTTATTCTTCTTCTTCAGAATACATTTTAGTTAGTGGGTTTTTGCAATTGTCCTTACAAGTGCACTACAGCAAGATGAATGGTTTACAAAGCATATACAAGACGTTTTTTTGCAGTTTTTACACGAGCAAGGTGGGATTAAAGTGTCTGGTATGGCTGGCTTTGTCATCAATAGGGGCTTTAATGTCTTATTTTCATCCAAGAAAAAACCAAATTGTGTCAAGTCTAAAGGCTCCACAAATGCAATAGTGGAATTTTGCCAATAGTACAGTTGAGCGGTGCACCGAAGGATATGTTGGTGGAATGAGTTGGATGTGCATGGCAAACAACTAATGTCATTTACTGCTGATGGGGATGACAAGAAATGAATATATCGGCTTTTATCACAAGTAATTCCCTTTTTCTTAATAATTTTTAAGTATACAACTTCTAGTTTCTTGGATGGAAATAAGACATTAAAGCCCCTATTGATGACAAAGCCAGCCATACCAGACACTTTAATCCCACCTTGCTCGTGTAAAAACTGCAAAAAAAAACGTCTTGTATATGCTTTGTAAACCATTCATCTTGCTGTAGTGCACTTGTAAGGACAATTGCAAAAACTCACTAACTAAAATGTATTCTAAAGAAGAAGAATAAGTGTAGTTACATATATTGTGTAATGAACGAGAGACAAAAACTCAAGTTACACACATACAAATTCATTAAAAAATGTCCTAATGGGAAATTATGTATTACGACGTGTATCACTATTACAATACTTGTAAATATAGTTTGTTAAAATAAAAAGATTTTTGTTTATATAAAGTATATTTTGTTCGTTATTCTAAAGGAAATTATTTTATACAACATTCAAACTCCTTTTGTAGTTTCGGTCACTGTTATCAACATTGCAGCCCATATTGTCAAACTAAAGGTACGGTATGTGAAATAATATAACCTACAACACTTTGATATCTCATGATACTATTATGAAATGCCCCAGCATTTATATTTAAATTTAATTGTAAAGTAAAAATAACCTAAGTAAAGAACAGTTTTTCCTATAATTTCTTCCTGATTTTTCATCAATTTTTTTTATTCATAGATCTACAAACATAAAAGCTATGTTTATCCTTAAAAGGTGTCTCTTGGTACTTGTAATTTCGGTTGCTTTAAAAAGTACCCCTGCCGCAGTAAACCTGCAGACTCAATATTATATTATACTCAAATATTCCCTGAAAACTGTCAGCTTTATATTTCCTATTTAAATAAAACGAATTATAATGAGTACCTAGGTTTGCTGCTACAGGGAAGGTATTGAGGCGAGTTTTATATTGAAATGTTTATAGCTTAGTATGAAATAAACAAAATTGCCAAATTTGATTATAATATATCCATATATAAGCAAACTACAACCGTTTTTTTGATTCTCCGTAAGAATAACATGGGCATTTTGAATTTAAGTTTTTTTTTAACTATATCCATAATTGTTAGGCATACAACAGCCCTTTGCTATACTAAATTATTTATTTTTTTAAGCTCTACAAAATGGGTTAAGAAATAAATTGCAAATTGTTTGGTTATTAGGGTCAAAAATGGGAAAAACCTATTTTAACCCCATAACCCCATATTGATTTTTAGCTTCAATATAAAATAACTAAAAAACCATCAAAGATACGAATTTCACTACATTAACATTTTTAAAGATCATAATTTTTTTAGTAAATTGACGTTTATTGCAATGTTCTACCTAGAATAGTTCTCGAGTTATAGGCGTTTTAGTAAACGGCGCCCCCCGCCATATTGCCCCCCTCCCCCCCGGGTTGTCGACCACGCTGGGGGGCGACGACATGCGTTTTCGTGATCACTTTAGTGCCTATAACAACAATCAGAAATAAAATTGCGTCACCCTTTTCATGCATGCTCAACCCCCTTCAGATCCAGGACTACTACATATATTGTTTTTCTTGAAACAAACATATTTGAATGTATGTATTGTTGTTAAACACAAGCTTAAAGCACCTATAATAAGTTATCCAGTTTTTCGTTAAGCATGCACTGGTTTGGGAAATTGTCCAAGTTATCGTTTAGATAGCAGACGTAGGTTGTTAATGACAGCTAAGACCTATGAGATCCACCGCTTTATATTTATAAGAAATATAAGATAAGTCATGCAAATCATAAACCCTATAACTAGCTGTCCACAGTAGCAAATAGATTCTCTCTCATTGGATCCAGCAAAGGTTTAAACATTTTTTACTCAAAGTCCACCTTAGTAAACAATCTCTTGTTAACAAATACCTTTTAACTAAAATGTCTCTTTAAAATTAATCATACAGTCCCTATATGTTATCATATCGTCATATCCTCATACGTTAGATTCTCTAAAGTTCTTTAACTAAAAAAAAGTATCTTTGAAATAACTTTTAGTAATATTAAATTTTCTGAAAACACTCTCCCGTTAAAAACAAATCAGCTACGGTATCTTTCTCTTACATACTGAAAACGAAAATGCAAATAGGTCGTTTTAATCTGACATACCTAGGTTTCAAAGTAAAACTTCTGTTGCGTAAATGGGCATACACAATGTTGAAAACTGTTAACAAAATTTTATCGCCAAACGGTCAGCACTTTACAAAATATATTTTAAATTATAAAAAAAATAAGTTTTACCATCGTTTAATTAGTGTATCTGTTGTGAAACACACACTTGGTTTGTTACTATAGTTTATTTTATCACATGTAAGTTTATACGTTCGTCCATAAGTTATAGGATGTGTAACAATGAACCAGCCCGATACACTCAAACATTACTATACCCTTGGGCAGTAATTAACTGAAATCAGGCAATTAGGCTGTTTGGCTCAACGGCTAATTAGATTTAGATTGGCAGTCGATATCACCAACATTGTTGCATACTTCAAATAGTGCAGGGTAACTGCGAGAAAGAAAACTTGAAATGGATCCTTACAGTATTTATTTAGAAAGTAAATTTAAATGTTTAAATTACAATCTATCTATATATTAATAGGCAAGCATGTTTCTTTAAAACCTTTTTTCTCAGCTCGTGTTCATCGCAGGCAAAATCTACGCATACCGTTAGAAAGATATTTTTCTGTAGGTGTGCAGAAACCCTTTAAAAATTAAAATAGGCTCAGAAATAAGCACAGAAATGAATTTGAAATTTGAATAAAATTGACATGGGCTTTATGGGTTGTCATGTTGGGGACGAAATAACAACGAAATATAAACAGAAAATCAAAACAAATAGAAGAAATGCCAATCACATGTTTTATTTACAGTGTGGGGTGAAAATAGAGAAGTCTGTACATTGTATATTTTTGGTCGAGTTTCGACCACTGGACGACCTGCAGGGTAACTGCAAGAAAGAAAACTTGAAATGGATCCTTACAGCATTTATTTAGAAAGTAAATTTAAATGTTAAAATTACTATATATAATTTATGGGTCAACTAACTGTTTTCAAATTATTGTAAAATATCAGCAGTCCGTACGTAAATGACGAAAAAACAAGTAATCCGAAAGCCGCGTGTCCTAAAGAAAAGAGTTTGAGGTGGACATCCAATCATGTGCAAATCAATTCGCACTACATAATTATTACTTACGTACTTGCTTACTCCTGTGTGATCTTTGGCTTCTCTAATCATATGCCTCCAGGATCTTCTGTTTTCTGCCAGCTCTAGGTCTGCTCCCAAACTCTTTAGATCCATTGTTACCTCGTCAATCCATCGCATCCTTAGTTCCAGCCTGACCTCCGGAGTACCTCTTATCACTATCTTTGCCATCTCTCTCTCACCTCTGTGTTGAGTGTGGCCCAGCCACGTCAACCTTCTACTCTTTACGACTGCCACCATATCTGGTTCCCTATACTAATTCCTATATTTCCTTCAACTCCCTATTTTTCTGATTCTACATGAGCCTCCGTCTTTTACTGGTCCAAAATCCCTCTCAATACTTTAGTTTCAAAAGTAATAATTATATGTAATTAAATAATGTTCTGTAATTCAAAATTACAACTACATGCGATAATGTATAAACTCACCAGATACTTAAAAGATAGGACTGGAAACGTTGTTTTACTTAACTAAGTATCTTGTCTCGGCTACCTGATGCGAACAACAAATATACACTTTGTTATACAAAGCAAGTGAAGACACAGCTGTGTTAGTTCAGACACACACAAGATGGTGCTCGAGGCGTTATTTACTTAGTTGAATTCTTGTGTAGTTTGGTTAAACAAGTCTTTGTCATACCAATTATATGCATGTTCAAATTGTTCTTATACTAGCAGAGTATCCGTTCTTCGTACGGGTTTGGCGTATAAGTATAATATGATTATTGCAGTTATACTTGGCTTTGCGTTTGCAATGGGAGAGGACACAGTTTAAGAAAATTTTGTTCTTTTAATATACGCTATGCTATAGTATAGCACATCTACCATAGCTATAATGTTCTACCACTGCACCCAAACAATAGAGAAAAGTTAAATTCTCTTTGTATATCACAGTTTTTTGTTGGTAGTTGGTTCGAATTAGCTGGTGTCATAAATGCAAAAAAAAGTGTAATGAGGCTGCACCCTGTTGGTAAATCTTATAATTTGTTTAACGCTACTGTATTTAACATCATAGAACATAGAACCAACTTGTGCAGTTGAAACAGCTGAAAAAGTCTTTAATTCCTTTTAAATATGAATACGCATAAGGTTAACATGGGAAAACTCCAGAGCCACTGGGGGGGGGAAACCAAAAGGAGTTTTGGGATAAGAATATGTATATAATGTTAATCGGGTGTGTGAGTTTTCACCATACCAAAGTTCAGCCCAATCCAATTAGTAGTCAATGCGCGGTTGAACTTTAAACAAACAAACACACAAACTTTCACATTTATTATATTTCTATGTATATGGTGGTTTCTAATCATCAACTGTGTTAACTGAGAAACTAAATTATGCTTTCATCGGGATAATGGTTCTTATTGAAGAGAACGTAAAAGTCCCATGCTAAATTGTACTCCCACCAGGGTCCTCACAACGGCTGTCGAACTATCGTTTACTAAACACTCCATTTATACAAACTTTAATGTTTTTGGAGTCATTAAAATTAAACAAATCCATGATTCAACGACAACATTGATTGTGATGGGATTGGGTGTAACATTGTAATTTATTTAGGAAAATGTTTTTTAGCAAAAATGTTATGAAAGTCAGATGATTGTTACTTGTTACCGAATTTATCGTTAATAGAATGTAATAAAAGAAAGTTATATCAATAAATGTCAAACAAATGGTTTACAATACATTTTTTATGTGAAATATAGAAACCTAAATGTTAAAGGCCAAAGACGTAATTTGTGTGATTTAAGGTTCCTAAGTTTAATAAGCAGGCTGTAAATTAAAGGCCTTTGACTTGAACTTAGATAAATGTTGGCAATCAGCCTCCTCGGAGACAGTTGAAACCTTTGTAGGAAAACTTTGTTAAAACTTGTTAACTTGTTGATAGCATGTACAGTTTTAGACTCACCCACTTTTAATATACACATTTAAATTGGTGGTCCGATTTAGTCTAGTGATGGAGCGCAGGGCTACAGATCCCGAGTCCCCGGGTATAATTCCCGCCAATCGATAATGGATATTATCAATGTGATAATGCTAAGACCCTCAAGGACAGCCTGAAGTAATGCGTAAAACAGATCCGAGCTAGAACCTAGCGTCCTAGGATGTGAAGGTGGGACATAAAATAAATAAAAAATTTAATCGCAGACACGCAAAAAAATCGGTGTTCAAAATTGTGTTTCTGTCAAATTTGTATTTAATAATTCATAATGTAATCAAGAAAGATTTCCATCTCTAATGATTTTAAATAAGAGTAGATAACTACTGGAACAACTGTTGGTATACTCAGAGATGAGCATAACAGAAGAAATGTCACTAGACAGACAATCGCAAACAATCAAAATCGTTTTGTTAACAAGAATAGACACAAATATCACGGAGAAGAAATAAATATAGAGGTGACGTCAAGAGCCTCAATATTTACAAGAGTGTTACAAACTCCTTGAAACCAAAAGTGTCCCCAGTACAATAGTAGTTGTTTGGATATAGATGTGTTTTAGAAATGACATTAATATAACATGGGATTAATATTGACAAATCGTAATTTTACTGAAATTAATATTGCATAGTAATTTTCACGTACACAAGGTAGGTCGGAAATAAGGGTAAGCTGTTGGCGCTAAAATCTGACGGGAAACAAAATCAAGGATCACATAGATATACCAAAATCACCAACAGCAATAATAACATAATCTTCTTCTTCACACCAGAAAAAAAACAAATACAAAGTAAACTACGTACCGTACATAAATCAGACAATCTCCTGTTTAATCCTTCAAGTTTGTAAATTAAACTATTTATAGAACAGTTTTTTATACAAATTCCAATATAAAAGTCATATTCTTTATGACCAGGTTTACCAAAGTGAGAGTATAACACATAAATTTGTGAAGTTTTGTCGTTATACATTTTGGTCACACCGAAGCGTTTCAATTTTCATGTAAGCAACTTTGTATAAAGTTTGCATCGGCCCCAAGTGCGCTATTAACATCTCACCCTATGGATAGTTACGGGACTATCACCAACTTACCTGAACTAAGTGTTCGGCTAAAACGGTAACATTACATATTAACTCAACTCATAATCTACAGGATACATACGTCTCGTTGATTAATACATCATTCGTATAGACTAGTAATATTTTATTCAAGTTAGGACCTATAAATAGATGTCATTTTCATATATTTTTTATTGTATTTACAGTTTTAGTTACTGTGCTGATATAAACCCGCAATTCTTCAAAACAGATTTTTTCTAATAAGTTGACCTCGTAACACAAGAACAAAACATTTAAGCGTATTTATGTAAGCAAACGAAATAAAATCATGATAAACACATAAAAATTTGCATTGGAATTAAACTATTGGTTATCTAATATCATTAATTTTTTTCAACCCTCAATCTCTATCTTTGGCTTAGGTAAAAGGAAATCAAATCAAATTTGTGGTTTTCATAACAAAAACTTGACAAAATTTCAAAATAATGAAACAACAATTCCAAAATATTAAAGTAAAAGTAGGCCTATAACTCAAAGCTGGAATGGAAGAAATTTGTACACGAAACTCGGTCTATATATATAATAATGATTAAATAAATATAACAATTTGATAACATGATCGCTTATAAACTTTATAAAAGCTTCTGTTGTTCAACAATATTGGAAGCCAACGCCATTGATTGCGTTGCATTGAATCGTCTATTACGAGATCAATGGGCTTTTGTAAAACACATTTGCTTGACAAAGACAGATAATTAACCCTCAAAGCATGTGTAGTGTGGTAAATATATTAGCTTGAAATTAACAAACAACAATCTATTTCCAATAACATTTTATTTAATTTTATTTCTATTTTGATTAGTTTTTTTAACCTACGAAGAAAAATATTCATCCACAAAATAAACTATTAATCAGCGATCCTTTCTAGTAAATGTTTTATTGGATTTTATGAATTATTTTTATTTTGTATTTAAAAATAATTTACAAAGAAATTGAACTTACAAGTTTTGCTTGTGTAGAAAACCACACATGTCAACACAGTTAGAAAGTATTAATGGAAGAAGCAATTATTTTTCTAAATATGATTTTTATAATTTGAAAATATCAATTATTTTTTAAAGTTTTGATTCTGTATTAAAGATATTACGGTGGTTGAAATGCCGATCCTCTACCAAGCAATACTTCTAGTTGGAGAATGAATCCAATGAGTAACCTTATTTTGTATTGCAGTCCTTTTACAGATAATCTGCAAAACTCCTAATTACTTTAAGAATAATGTATTTGATACTGAATACCATAAAAACCCGATTTAAACGAAATTTTGTTTAGGTTACTTCCTTACCAATAGTTATGACTTTCTAATATTATCATATTGAACCTTAGAAGTGTCGTTTCAATAT
The DNA here is from genome assembly GCF_028750875.1 of Macrosteles quadrilineatus. NCBI lineage: Eukaryota > Metazoa > Arthropoda > Insecta > Hemiptera > Cicadellidae > Macrosteles > Macrosteles quadrilineatus. Next base: position 81,525,950 of record NW_026542602.1, on the reverse strand, counting down.
TCCTGACATGTGTGTCAGTTATCATAGCCCTCTGTAACATATTGTTTGTATAATCACACATTACAGTAATAATATCCTCAAAGTAAACACCTTACTAATATGCCATGACACCTGAGTCGAGTACATCATAATTATTACCCTAAATTATCATTTTCTATAACAGAAAGACTGTAATGCAATTACATAAAAGTTAAAACCTAACAAAAAATTTAATACCCACAGTGTAACTTAATTTGATATTTAGCATTTAGTTTTTTTTTTACACTTAATTGAAACATATAAATAATGCCGTTATTCACATTGGACAGACTTTTTAGGTAACTAGAATTCTTTTTTTTACTGAAGTTGTTATATATCGTAGAAACATATAGGACAGGTACCGTAATGACGACTTTTTGTATAGAAACTGATCATTAGCATACGCTAATGCACACTAAAACATGAAGGCGTGGTTCATGTGCCTTTAAACTGTATATAAATGATTTGTTGAATAGAACTCATATGTTTACTATTTTATGTTTGGATTAAAGTTACGGCAACCTCTCTTATTTTGAAATTTGATTCTGTCTTATGCATCAGTGCCCATCAAAACTTTATAATAGAGGTTTATATACCTATATTTAGAAAGACAAAATTAATTAAATTACTGGAAAGACTGGAGATGACAACTTCAGCTTGACGGGTTCACAGTATGGTCCATAAAACATTGTTGTTGATTTTAAGGGTGGTGAGCTTTTATCAAAGTGAAATATCTAACCTATTTTGATTGGTCTGATGAACAAACTAGGACACAAACTGCAACTGAGTCTGACATTTTGAGAGAAATTGAACCTGACCACATGTGAAGTGATTAGTGGGGAAAACATTAACTTTATTGATACTTTACCCATAGAAATAACATGAAAATTTAGAAGGACTAATAAATTAAAATTTATTGTGTGATTTTTGGGTCCTCATCAAATTGATAAGCCAAATATCTCCTTTAATTTACTCACCATGAATCTTATAAGGTTCTGTATTCATTGATATCATTATTTTCGAAGGGATAAAGGACCACTCATAGGCTTAACGAACCGTTACGGTAATTCAAACGGGTAAAACCAGTTTAGTTGCTTACCAATCCCTGATGTACACAAAGTAAAAAAAAACTGATTTAGAAATGAAATAGAAAAATCAATGATATAGAGAAAATAAAAAAGGTTGAAGCTGACAAGATTTTAAGCAATGTTTTTTATGAGATTTTTTATTCATGGGTCAATGTATCATCTGATATTTTTAAAAACAAAAGTGATATTTTAAAGTATGTTTCATGTGTCGAATTAAAATGATTTAACTTGTAGTCATGTTGTTATAAGTGATAATAGTGTATATTTCTACTATAAGTATAATGGATCGTAAATATAAAAACGACACATTAAATGGTCGTTAGTTGAATCTGAGTTTAGATGATAAATAGTGTTAGCTTTGATTAAGTAACAATAGTTATGAATATCACTCGACGTTTGTTTCAATTTGTGTGAAATGAATTGAAGATTTAAAAAGAGCTTTGCATGTAATATGTATACGTAAACTGCTCGTATTATTACGAGTATCTTTTCAGGTATCTCATCAGGTATCAACCTGATATGTTTTAAATATTTAACGTATATTCAACATATCAAATAAATATAAGTAGTTAGAAAATATTTATTAATACATAATTTTAAGTAGAGTTGTTCAATAATATTATACCATACACAAAAATATGTGAAATCAAATTTAGGTTTTGCAGGTTTTTGTAAAATTCACAATTATTGTAATGTTCAAATCTTTATTGATTCGCTTCGAATGCGTAACGTAAAACTATAATGAGGGGAGGTAAATTAATGTGATCCGACTTCTCTCAGGAATTATACAAATGAGGTCATACTGTGAGATGCCCCGGGACATGTACCAGTGATCTAATTAATAATGAAAACGTCTTTCAAATATGGGATGAATAATCATCATAATGTTCTTATGTGCCTATACATACAATCTAAAAATAAAATTGATAAGTTATTTTTTGATCTAAGAGAAAAATAGTTGATTGTTATTTGAAAGAAAAAATAACAAGAAGAAATGTTTGTATCCTGTAATTTAAACTTATGTCATTTGGATACAAAATATATTACATAGAAACTTTCTATCCTAAATTTTATTTTTAGTAATACATTGAATATATGCAAGATAACCCAATGTATACTAATTCAAAATAAGGTCTTAACAGATGGTTTTTCAGGGTGTAATTTTCGCAAGTAATAGTTTTATAATTATTAAGTTTATTGATTGGAATAGTTTTGAAACCTTGCGATAAAGATTTGAAATAAGAATACACAAATGAAAAAAATATTACAATGTCTAAATAAAGTATTACTTTTTAAATAATCTACTAGACAGTACATAGTTTTGAAGATATAAATTAATGTTAGAAATTTGACGTTTCCTGCTTTGTAAACCTAAAAGAGTAAATTTTAATTTTTATAATTTTATTGAAAGCATTTATATCATCATATACGGTAATACAACGTATGTATTTTCGTATAACTGAGGTATTTTTTAAGTATGAACATAACAAAGAAGCAAATATTGTAAACGATAAAACTTTTATTAATGATATATTTAAAGGTAAAAAGTGGAAACACCTTTTAAGAAACAGTTTTTATCTTCCAACTAAAATTTACTAAATGCAATTGAAACCCTCCGTTTCCATTTGTGTTCAATCGGCCTGGATAAAGCAGAAGACTCGCAAAACAGACGAGGCAACTTGCCAAATAATCTTCCAATTTATTTTATTGTTTTACCAGTAACAGTTAACCCAAGATTTCCTGTTGGCACTGATACAACTAATGTTTCCTTTTCTTACGCAATGCCTCTAATTGAATTTCTTTGAAGTAAAGTAGGCTAGTAAGTAGTAGAAACGAATTTCATTAAACATTTTGCATTTTGTAATTTTCTAGTAAGACAAAGTCAAACAGACTTGGTCGTAGAGCAAAGAAACTTAAAATGTTTCCTTTTGACATATGTTTAATTGATTCTTCTGCCTAGCCATTACTAGTCTACTTGCTAATACGTGATTTTCATCGACCCTCGACAACCTTTTCTCTTTCGTAAACTGTTTGGAGGTACTTAATGTTTGTAGTTGACCATTTCTAAGAGGAATTTACAATTTTCCCTTCACTTCAAGATTTACTATTCCCTACTATATAAGTTTTACTATAGTTTTATCTAAATGTTTTCGTCTTCGTCAGTATCATGTTTTTGTGTTATTATGTTTACGTGGCCAGACTATGTTTTTCAATGTAAAATATTTGACGCGGTTGCCACACCAACAATGCAACTAAGTATGTAATAACCTAGTGCAACAGCGGAGCAGAGTCGAAACGTGCGTCCTCCATAGATATAAGTGGATTGATTGACGTATGTTGTAATTATTAATTTACTATTCCTATTATCTTACCAATATTGATTAAATTCACACAACATGACGTGTAGATAATATCAGTTGAACCAGCAATACAACGAAATACAACGAAATACAACGTTGAACGAATACAACTTACTTTGACCTAAAACAAAACCTATGTATACAACACAAAAACCCACACCATTACCTCTTTCCTTAACAATACAAATACTAAAAGACTTATAAAGCTGTAAAGCACAAAGAAAATTTTCCCATTGTAGGTGCATGTTCCTAGAGTACAAATTAAGGAAATAAAAGGTTAAATGATAAATTTCTAGTTCTAAATCTGTACAATGGGTACTAAAGCCGATTTCCCATACACTAAACGAACAGTTTAAACCAATCAGCACTGATTTCCACAATACAGATTTTATTGGATAACAACACTCTTTTGCGCGGTCAAATACAATCCGTTATTAACAAATATATTTACAATTATCTCCTTAATAAGCTGTTTTAAAGTTTTTAGTTAAATAAAATATCTGTAAAAAATGACAACATAACCTAAAGCATAATTTAAAAATGAATAATCTGTTCAGATATTGGTTTGATATGAAGTAGCAGACAACAGAATTTAAAGTAGGATTATGAATTTCTCTTACGTGCTTTGGCATGTGAAATGATTCCACTCTAGGGAATAAAACGTGATACGAATTAATCCAATTCAGTTACAATGTTATCTTGTTCCAGATGTACGGTCCATATTACGGGAACACAATTCATTTATAGTTTTCAATAATCTTACTTTTAGGCTCTAAAATAGTTTGAATGGCTTGGGATAGGAGTATAAAAAAAACAACGTCTCGTTTTAAATTGTAAAAATTGTAATACAGCAATGACGGTTAAAATATGATAATCTCTTTATTAATTAATTTTCCACTTTAGAGATAACATTATTGTTCAAATTGTTATATAAAATAGTGGTTTACAGAATACGATTTTAATTTCAAATTTACAGTAATAGTAGAACCATAGATTGACTCTGTGGAAAATGAAAAGGTTTTTTTTCATGCAAAATATAACACCTTTTTCACATTTGATTCATACGTGAGCTACTGTATACTATGCAAAGAAAGAATAAAATAATATCAAAATAAAACCAAAGCGTTTTGATATGTCCAAAGATATTTTATTAGCATCCAAAGCTGACTTCGGAAAGGGAGTTTACAAGATTAGTTTTATAAATATATTACAACAATTCAAGGAATTCTTCACAAAACATACTTGTTGATGTTGATATTTTGTTTAATGTAATTTGACAATGCCTATTCCTGTATACAACCTGGTCAACGGCAATAAACTTTCTTATTCTTATTCTTATTGCTACAAAATATTGTAACTACAATGTTTCACATACTAAAAAGGATAATGTTTACTTTATAATACAGAGCGATTCTTAGTTATTGTTACACTTTTTAAACTATAAATAAAAAACTATACAACCTATCTTCACATTGTAAGAATAAATTGAAAGGGGAGATTCTTAAGTTCTGTGTGACACCACTTCGGTAAACACAGTTACAAAATTAGCCTCTACAGACATTTTTAAATTTTAACTGCGATTTTAAATTAATTAAATTTTTCTACCTCTCTGAAATTTAAAACTTCCTACTCTAAGTTGAATTGTCAAAAGTTTTAATTATACTACTAGGGACCAATTAGTTCTATAATTTACCGCTCAGTTATTGTTGTTCACCACTATTGTAAGCTGCGATGAACATGACATCGAAAGAACAAAAAAAGTTCTGTGTTTTAGAGCTTTATTGATTTAAATTTGTTTTTAAAATTTGTTTGCAACTATTTTTACTAACGTAGTGCCAAACAAAACTTTAGAATCTCCTCTTTCAATTGATGATAGTGTAACAATAATTTGGAATCGACCTGTATTACATTTCATTTTCTCATCTAAACATCCTTTTCAATAAATTTAAGCTAAATACACTAGACAGCGTTTAAGTTCAACTAAATGTTTTTTAAATGTTATACAAAATGATAATTTCATCATCTTGTTAATGCTCAATCAGAGAGCCAAGAATATCTATTTTTCCCCTGCTCTGTGTGCTTTGTTTAAAAAGTATTTTACCTCAAGCAGATGCGTCTGTAATCTCTAATCCAATTTAGTTTACATAAATTACATAAAGTCAAGATGTGTATTTCAAATAAATCAATTAAAACATTTTTTAAATTAGAATTGAATATGAAGTATTGTATATAGTTATGTTTTTTTTAGGTTGTGTTACCAATATTAAACATTGAAATGATTCTAATACCCTATTTTCTGATATTACTATTGCAATATTTGCAGTTACAGATTAGTATTATGAAACTGTCTTGTCTCGACCGTATGATCAGGTAGTGCTATAATTGAGTATTAATCTTGTGGTTGGGTTTGTGGTTGGCCTAAGTACAATACTAATTGGTTGGTTGACACTTGGTTTAGCAAACATACTAAATAGTTAACACAAAAGCTTCATAAAAACTGACGAGCTTGAGGTTAACGATCAACCTTCAATGCAATAAATACTTAATCTTTTAAAAATAATAAAAATTGTGTGTACTTGTGTACTTCTTTTCATTAATCAACGAATTCGGGATTTAAGATCAATTTTATTTTTGTAGTTGTAAGTATAATATACAATACCTTTTTAAACTGCTAAAAGGAATGAGTATAATTAAGGATTTTATACCGTTCTCTATTCGATTAGTTCTTTGTTATGACGCAGTAAACAAAAATATCATCATATGAATCATATTGGAGATAAAAAGCACCTAAATGTACCTTAGAAACCGTCCTCCAATAAGTGCCAATGTTAAGCCGATTCTTGCTGTTTGGGGCGTGTTTGTAGACTCTATACCCCATCTTCACTAATCACAATCTGTAAATATATATTTGGCTTTGTTATAACCCACTTCATCGAAGGATTTATTACATAAAGACTGTCATTGAAACCAAATACTAAAGTATCGAAAATTGGATGTTGCGAGCTCCATCTGAGTGGACTCTATATTTAAACCTGAAATCATAAAAGGAATCAATTGGTTCATGAATCAAATTAAAAGGTTATACTACTTTTCAACGTGTCTCTATATCGATAAACATTATTAGATAAGAATAATTATATACATTCTTCATATGAAAAACTGTATTTTAAATAATGAAACTGAAACATACCTAACCAGTAATATTTTCTTCAGCTTTCATATTATATAATTTAACTATCCAATATTAGGCCTAGTATATATTATTTGTAGCGACTTAGAGGTAAAATGTTTTTCCATTATTTATTAATTTCTGATCGTTTAAGTAAAGTTCGATGAAACATTATGCTTAAGTACGACACAATTAAGACATTAGACACGACTGATGTTCTAAACTATTAAACCCGTCGAGCTCCTTTGAGAGTTTCGTTAGCTTGAGAAGCATCACTTGTTCATGTATAAATTATTAGCCTTTTACAGGGTATAAAGCTGTTTTTACTACGATAAACTAAATTATTTGTTTATTTATGTTTATTAGTTCAAAATTAATATTTATATCCATTCTAAAATATTAGCTTCCTTGTTTTGAGAACGTATAAAATAATACTCATTTATGTGAAAGAAAAATATAGCATTATCAAAGAGAAAAGAGTCCATTGCTAGAAGTTGAACATTTACTCCCTCATAATATTGAGCTTTTAACTTTAAAGGATTTTATTTGGAAGAATGTTTTACAAAAGAACAAACATTAAAAAGAACTTGAATATTAATATTTTGTCCTTAATAGTTAATTTTGGTAGAGAAAACATTTTCATAAAATACTTTTTTGAACTATGTATTGTTGCCAAAAAGCTCAGTTTACGACCGGAAGATCATAAAGATGGGAGGTTATGACTGCACTAACTGTCCCTGCATTAGTGATGCATGTAAACAGGCGCTCTGCAAGGTGCTTGAATCTGTAATGGCCGTTAATGAAACTGGAGCAAAACACTGACACGCTGAAATTAATCTCTTATCATGTAAACACATTTTTAAAGTTTTAAACATAGACTTATTGTGTTTTTTATTCATCATTAAGCATTAAAAACACTTATTGTCTCTACAAATTATATATTTACTAGTTTTAATTGCTAATTTAATGAAAAAAAACCTGAAAAGAAATGAAGCGAGTTTATTAGGATTAATATAATAAATTTTGAAAACAATACGAATTCAATTTTGCAGCTTGATGAGAAAATGTTTTGTGCTAGTCTCGTCAACAGACCTCCGACTTAAAACAAGATTACGGTAATTGATAGAGAAGGCGCACGTGGCAGTCCTGATTAATTTACCTAATAGTTTTACCTAGCAATTCATTAAAAGTTTACCTCTTGGTTATAGGTATACACATTTATTTCTTTTAACTATGGGTTCACTATTTCTACCATGTGAATAACTATACCAACTTCGGTTTAATTTTTTCTTTATTATAGTTTGATCGCATTAAACAAAATTTTCAAAATAAACAGAAACTTATTTATTGTTTCGTTTACATCATAATAAAATTACTGTGGTTAGTTATAATTTAACATTTTATACTGAGAGAATAATATTCAAGCTCAAAAAGTATAAAAACTACTAGATCATCCAAGTCTTAAAAAAATGTGTCAAATAACAATTCAGGTTTACTATGTCTGTGAAAGACCTATTAAAACTTTTATATTTTGTTGAGAGCTATTTTCCAATAAAGAAATGGCAATATGCATTGACAGACAGTCACAAAATAAACAAAAACAAACATACATTTTCAACAGTTCATTGAAGGGAATTTCCTTTGATATATCATATATATCAGCTATAATATTATAACAGCGGCAAAGTAAAATAAGTGGTTATTCTTTGTTATTTACTTCACGCGGATGAAAATTAGCTTACTCTAAAAGTTTGCTGTGACGGGGGTGTTTTGTATAAAATGAAGTTTACAAATGATTATAAAGGTAATCAATACATGTTCATAGTGAAAAGTAAATACACATTCAGTATTTAAAATAGTTTGTGTAATTGATAGAATCCACACACGATTATACTTCACCATGCAAGCCCAGGACAGGTCATTAGAGATGCAAATACCTTCTGGTGCAGCAGTTTGCATCCATTACTAATACAGGGGCAGCTAGTGGAGTAATAACTTGTACTCTTTATGATCCTTGAATCATGAAATAGACTGATACGTAGAAAGCATTTAATCGAAGAGCTTTTACACTGGCTGAATAAATCAAGCTTTTGATTATGATTGGCTAAAGATCTAGTTCGTGCAAACAATTTGCTTTACTAACCTATCTTTTAACAAGTTTTTATGAATAAGGATATCAAACTGATTTCCTATAATTTGTAATATAAATGTTATAATACCATCATTAGTTGACTAAATAAAATTTAATCTTTCTTTTGCTGTTACTATATATACTCATAAATGTTTTAACAGAGTAGCCCGTTATTACTTTAATATTAATTTGAATAGCTTTCCCTGTAAAAACAACTCCTCTCTTAAACATGTAAAGTGTTTGTTGCCATTACATATTTATCAAATCATTCGTGTTAGCAAAATTTATTCTCACATTCAAAGTTTTAGTAAACACAATGCAAAGCCGGGCCGGAAGGGTGGCGACGCTAGGTATAACGAGCACTCCCCTTGATTACGTTTTAGGTGTTGCCCCTAGGTCAATATCAAAGTATGGTTTTATTTTGTAAGTTTACGCTGTTATGTTATAGATTACATTTTACAGATTGGAATTTTCGTAAATGATTTAGCCTGAACTAATTTGATATTTTTACCTACTTACATGACCAAGAGGTATGCCATGTTGTAGGAAAGCGGATGAAAAACTACCACTGCCGAGAAGGAGCTTCATTTGTACAGCAACATTTGTACCAGATAAAAATCAAACGTGTCATAGCGGTTAATGTTTCCTAAAAGTTTCACCCTTCACCTTGGCCCTGATTCATAATCCGATTACTTCCTGGAACCTTTGAATAAGCCTGACGGGATCGTATACTCTTACATCTGTTTTTCCCCTTTAAATATGAATTATGTCGTATATTTTGCAGAAAATGCGTTTTGGTGACTAGACGATAGAGATGAACCCCTTTATGTGAAAAAGGAATAATTATTCACCTGTATCTGCAAATTCGTGAAGTTTATCAACACCTGACTGTGACAAACATTCACACGAAACAATCTAGGACAGCCATTGTGTTAAACTGATGGTAACATGTTATGATGTGGGTAGTGTTGTAGTATTAATGTTAGTGTTATCCCAGTATTGATTCCTGGGTCAGGTAGGTAACAGCGTTGTGTTACAGTATTTCCTCCCTGTATAACCCTACCTTTACAGAAAATATATTTGTTCTATTAGTAATCTAACACGCGTATGATGTTATTCTTTACTCCAATCCGCCCGTACTTTATTCAAATTAGGTTGTTGGATTTTAATAAATCGTAAAACGTTTGTTAAAAGCTTAAATTTGTGGTTTCTTTACCTTTTACTCGATGGAGATGATTTTATCCTACTAATTCTTTTAGTATCCATTTAATAATTGCTTAGTGAAACAATTTCCATAATTTGCACAGTAATTAGTAGATGATGTAATGTAAATTAAATAAATGAAATAAATTTAGTAAATGCTTTACTATCGTTTTTACCAAAATTTGTAGATGCTTCGCGTTCTTAATGCTTAAAATTGTAAAAATAAATACATTTTCCCCACACACGAAACAAACACACGTTAATACTAACGAATTTAACAGATTTATTTAACTAATTACTATTTAACTAACTAATTAAAACTGTTTTAATGTAATGGACCTGCTAAAACATTCACACACCTGTAAGCTAGCGTTTAAACCCTATTATGTGCTTTCAAGCTAACAATTTTAGGGTAAAATGTAAACACCTTTTCTGTATTTTGTAATTACAGAAAATGATTGTGTTAAGGAATTCGTATGTCAATGTTTGATTCTCTAACACTTCATCAACTTAAGATCAAACCCTTAAGAAAAGAAATTATTGTTATTGAGTTAAATAAATGAAATAATCATTTTGGAGTGTTCTATCACTTAAATTCACATTATTTTTAAACAGTTTTAGAAAAATTGAAGAGACGAATTGAATTGTTTAAACTATAATTGAACGATATTGTTTGTTATATATTGACAAATGTGTTTATCAGTGCCGTACTATAAAAATTTAATTTTATTCAAACAAATTGTTAGTTTAATATGGTTGATTTAGAGTCACAACCAGCCTGCACTGTGGTTAAAGAGCTGTCAATCAGTGTCTATTATCGTCAATTAATTAACTAACATTCCTAGAACCAGGTCTGAGAAGAAGTTAGGGTGGGAGTAATTACTTTACATTTAGTTAGATCTATTTAAAGATAATGCTAGTTTCCTCATACTCGGTGATGATTAACATACATTCCATTTTTACAGTAATTTTTACAATAAATTATTGTTATTGACTTAACGTTGAATTGAGATTATTTAATAGTGGTTCGTATTTATGATTAATTGAGCTTACTGTTTTCACGATGACAGCCGATTTATCCATAGAGTGAAAGCATCATGTTGTGCTGTATTTTCAAACTCCCAGTCCAATGAAAACTCCCGCTTTATCTTATCTACAACGCCTCGCCGACCACGAACAACGAGGTTTTGTGAGTTCAATATTTTATCAGTTAGCGCCGCACCGTGTCGTTGTATCAGCTATTGTTCATACTTTTAGCCACTTTTGGTCTCGATTTTCGTGTCAAGCGTGTGTATTATAGGATGCATTCACAAAATATGACTTGAGTAGCCAGTATCAAAACACAAAATAAATATATCCGTCCAAGTGGATTATGTCGATGAATTTGGTTTTCGCAATTATCATAAGAAGGGTTATCTGACCTCAGATGAGGCAGTGCTTACTAGTTTTACAGAACGTTTCGGTATTATATGCTTAGTAATAGTATTATGTTAACTAGTATTAGTATTGAATTTAGACAAAAATATTTTTGTGATTATTAGTAATGATTGTAGGGTACTGATCAGATGGGAACGTTAACCCTGAATCTAGAGCTAAGACCATGTTCACAGTCCAGAACTGGCAGTCTGCCAGGTAATGATGTACAAGGAAATATATAAGTCAAAAATAATGTGATGTTGGCCTACTATCTTTACCCGTTCATTTAATTTTATTTATTTGTTGTAGGAAATAGGTAAAATGTGATACTAAAAATTGACGAAATCGTTAAAATTAGAAAATGGTTTTCTTAAAATATCAATACACAGGTAATTGAGTGAAAGGGTGGGAATTTTCTATAGCTATGCGATTTTAATTTGTACATAGGAACAAGGGCTTTAGCTTGTACAAAATGGAAACTTATAATGACCAAATTAAAAGAATAAGTAATGAAATATAAACAAAACCGATTTTCCTTGGCGTGACACTTGCTATGCAATTACAACCATAATTCATTTTCTTAGTTTATTCTGGTTTAAAAAATTTTAAATTTGATTAAAATTGCAAACTTTTCCTTAACACGTTGCCTATTAGCTGTCATAAACTTACTCCTCCGTATGACAGGCTTTGTGAGACTTCGTAGGAAATGTGTTAATATTATACTATTCATCGTATTTTACATTATTCATGGTCGTGTTATACACAGGGTGTTTATAAAAAAAGTTTACAACTACAAACAACCATAATACTTTTATTTTCCACTTAAAGCTTTTAAATAACAATCAAATTCTAGGGAATCATTTAAAGTTTCGGTTCATATTAAGGGGTTAACATGAATGTGTTTGTAAGCCGATAATCTGATAAAACTGCTACTGATTAATAATTTGCTAGCCACTCTTTCATGCAGTGTTTTGGGAAAACTTCGATGTTAAATGAAAAGAGGATGGTAAAGTTTTTTTAAAAATCCTGTATTTCAGTTAGAATATGCTATGACACCAATAATAGTTAACCTCCTTAATACATTTTCCATGTTCCCAGATAGAAAAAAATATCTGTTCGAGGTATTTTACTGATATGAAATTTTGATGCGCTATTTTTTTATGAATTAAAAATGCCATTTTAAACCACCTTATTTGTAAATCATAATCATGACATACATCATTATGATCATAATCATACATCACTGATTCGAAAAAAACTAACACGTCATAAAATATACAGTTACAAATATGTCAGGCTTACCTAACGCCAACTGCCTTGATTCCAATTGGAACAAATCTTTTATAACACTTGACATTTGTTTAAAATTGTCTCTATGCATAGTTTGTAATTTGTAAAAAAGTTTAAGTTCTGTTATTGGGAGCTAGAGGATTCTGATAAATAGTTGCAATAATTTCTTACTAACGTTAAATATGTGTGTATGCATTTTTGTGACCTTGTTCTTTTCAAAATCTATATCATTAGTCATCTTTTGACCTTTCGCAACATCCAAAACTTATTCACGTACACATTCTATTTACTTAACTAAGACCAAAGCTGGACGAATGTATAATTAATCAAGTTCGTCAGCAATGAAACTCTTGATAAAATAATTGAAGTACGTTTTCAATGCAAGGTTTGTTAAAAGTTTGAATGTATGATGCACCTCGTTACGTGATGGTGAATATGGTATGTAGAAATCTAAAATAAAGTTGGTCGTTGAATTGACGCTATTCATTTAAATGTGGTTTAGATATTTGTAAAATATTTATAATAGAATTCCATACGTATATGTTACAGTAATAAATTCATTCAAAATATTTTTTATTGAATGCCTCTTCCAAAATTTCTTTACGTAACCTTTTAATACCTTAGTGTGAAACAGAGTCCCTATTGTATTACATTGTGGCATCTATCTATGTATATCCTATATCGGTTCCATTCACACAACAGGGTCAGCCAATGAACACACAGTGGTGTGGCAATCTGGGTTCGGCGAGTGGAACATGATATTTGGTTTGTGGCTTTTGCCTGTTCAATATCTATTTGAAACATAACCCCACTTATTATCTTCATTATTGATATTTTTTGTCTTAAGAAAAATAAACTGTGTGTATATTTGTTGAAACTAACACCAAATATAGATTTTTGAACTAAACCATAATTAGTCTTCGTTCTCGTTTAACTTTTAATTGATACAAGTGTCATACGTTTCATAACTGAGAGTTATTATAGAGAAGAAGAAGAAACGCATGACCGCATAATGGTGCCCAATCTGCAGAGCTAAACTCTGTTCTACTATGTTGAATAGGAACATGGAATTGTTGGTTACATAGGTGGTAAACACGCTCACTTTACAATCGTCAATCATTTCAACTGAATGCATTCCATATCAACATGTACGAGCTCATTCAGTTGGTAAAGGGTAATTATTACAGGGCCTTACTAAGATCTAACACGTAGAGTTTGCATAGTTTTTGGAATTCAATTTAAAATAAGACATAGACCAAAACCTGGTCAATTTCAAGCTTTTCGGTACAGAAAATAGTCTCCAAAAAACGTAAAATGGTTCACGCACCCACGATCATCATTGATATTGCCGTTTAACTCCATGGACAGCACTTCCACAGGGCAAAGTAACTCCATGTAGAGTCCGTCCTGACACGGTCAACAGAAAAATGTATTTCCTACTTCATCGAAACAGTCAATAGCCTAAGTTAGTATAATTAGGATTTAGATGAATAAAAACTACAAGTCTTTATTATTTTTTTTATATTCTATTCACAAAGTTAATACTGATGAACTCCTTAAGTTTATACAATGTATTTGGAAAACGAAGAAGGCTCGATTACTTATACTTATTTCTTTTACAATACTTAGTAGGTGACGTTCACTATATAATTAGATTTCATGACTCCATACATAAAAAAATGAATTTATTAACAAAATGGGAATACAACATGTGTAAGGGTAATATCACTTACCTAACCTACGTTTTTATTACTATACGGCTTAAGTCTTATTTCGTTCCACAATGGATTTATTAAGGTTGTATTACATTGTAGAAAGAAATAGTAATGCCAACAATAAAAATAAATATAGTTTTAGCTTCTATGAGATAATTACATTGACCAAAAGGTTTTTCATAATTTATATAGTTCATCAACAAAGCTGGACATTATAAATAAATGTTGCCAGTTGGTTATGTAGGGCCTACGCAGCTCTTGAACACTCGCCAAGTAAATGTTTGTCAGTCGGGGTTGGCAGTTGGCCACACACGGTAGCGATGGAGTTTATAGTAAATGTGTATAATGTCAGGTTTGATACAGGCTGTGTGATTTATAAAAGTAGATTATACGACTATTTTAGTACAAAATTATTTAAACGAACTATAATTTATAAAACATTATTTAAACTTTATCTTTCACAAGAGGAGATATGCGGGTAGATTTTTATCTCGAGGGATTTTTAAAATAAGTAAAGCTTAATAGATTCACCTTTGTTTACATAACATTGATTTTCATCAATATTTTCCTCTCCTATTTTCCCTAAAATCAATTGAATGTTAACATTTCATAATAATTTAGGTTTTAAGTGACGGTTAAGTTAAATTTAAATATTTCTAATAGAAATTATTTAAATTATAATCAAGGTATGCATAAGGAAATTTAAAGAGATATCTAACCACCTCCGTGGTACTACACCAAAGCAAGCATTTTAGTTTAACGAGGGAGAAAATCTATATAAAGATTAATTAATTGCTTACTCATAGTGTGATTTTGAATTGATTAAAATGTGCATGTGATAAATTAATTACATTGTAATAACTGTTTGACTTCCAAAAATGTTAAGTATTGTATCTTTAAATTTGAGTTTTTTTTTTTGCTCAGGAGCAAGTATTGTCAACTTTATCTTATATATGACGATCTTAATATGACGATTCCCCGATCTACGGATTGTGGTAAAGTCATCGAAGGTAAAAGGTAATAGGTAAAAGGTTATCACAGTAACGGAAAGCTCTGAATAAGAAGGTTTAGCTTGTAATAAGTGTTCGTGAGCCTGAGATAGTGTTTCTACGAGAATGTATGCCATTGCAGACATGTTTCACTTCAGTTTATGTCATGTTTTCTATATTCTACTATCGACGAAGATTTAAACCACATACAGTGCAGTAAAATAGCTTTGCAGCCCAATTTATTACCTCAGGTTAATTTTCGTTCCGTATAGGAGGGTATTATTATAGATTATTATAGGAGGGTAGCGTTGATAGTGCTAACTTTTTACAATCAATAATTATTTTTTTTACTGTAAAGGTAAATATAATATGCATTTATGCATAGGCGGTTAAATATTTTAAATATTTAAGTAATTTTCTTAAACTCAATCAAACTAAAAATACGCAAATAATTATAACTTAAATATATAGAAAGATAATGGAATTCCATCCTCTGGATTGTTTCAAATAGAGGTTTACTTTTCTTTATTACTGTCCAAAACTATACTTTGTAGTTTACTATGACTACAGCTGTTTCATGCTTCCGATCAGCAAGTCAGAAACATGTCAAAATGTCATTAAATATTTCTCATAGTGGAGTTCATCAACAGTTTAGTAGTAAAATTAACATGACATATAAGACGGAATATTCACCAAACGAAACATTTTACCAAACGAAATTTACAATGAAAAATACAGAAATATATACGTCTAATAACACTTGCAATAATATATTTACACTTATACTGTTGACTTACAAGACGGTAAATACATGTAAAAGTTGTTAAGTGGTGATAGATTTCGATTGGACACTCCAGTCATCATCAGACCCAATAGGCGAATCCTATAAGAACATAGGAATAGGAACATTCGCCTATTGGGTCTGATGATGATTGGAGTGTCCAATCTAAATCGATCACCACTTACCAACTTTTAAATGTATTTACCGTCTTGTAAGTCAACAGTATAAGTGTAAATATATTATTGCAAGTGTTATTTAGACGTATATATTTCTGTATGTTTCACTGAATTTTCGACCAGATTATAACTATACACGTGTTAAGGCACCGGCAGAGGAACAGTCGCGACTCACCCTCTGCCAGCACGAAACAGTTGTAGTCTTAGTAAACTACAAAAAATTGTTTTGGACAGTTACAAGATAATATTAAACCACTGTAGTTAATGAAATTGCGGCTTCAACCGTTTTTCGTCTGACCTTAAAAAAGTAAACACTACTACTTTGAATTTTTTTTGGAATATGATAATTTATAAGCAAAGTAATAACTATATTTGACGTTCAAAAACCATAACAATGGCTTTTTGATTCCATTGATAATGCATAAAAAAATATACTAATAAAACATAAAGGTCAACGGATTGTTAGATTAGAAAAGTGTTATATTATGGCAAAAAATCGTCATGCACAATCTATGGTTCAAAGCACAATTTAAGTATCTTTTAATTCTATAAAATAAGAAAATAATTCTTTTCAGAACCTAGTCCTACCTTTTTTTTCTGCACGGGGGAGTCCTACCTTTAGGAAATATAGAAAGGAGAATTAACTGCACTGTGGTGAATAAAAATTCAATTTAAAAACTTTCCAGTTCCATTAGCATACCTTTACTGCTTGAGAGCCTCATTTGTTTAAGAACCTCCACTCTAATTACATCAAAGACAACTACGATTTTAAAGTGATATTATTTTAACCCTATTTAGTGGAAATGCAAACTTTTTTACCCTATGAGTTTTTTTCTTGTAGGCTACTTAAATTTGGAACATATTGAGTTCCAAACAATTAATAAAATAAATATAATGATTTGGTTTTTAATTTTCTTGATTTAGTACAAGAAATTATGTCCTCTATAGATGAAAATGAATACAAAAAATTACCATAGCGTAGTGGCTGACACTCTCCTTGAATATAAACATATGAGAAATAAATATTTAAATTTCATATTCGTGTTGTATGAACTTTTTAATTGATTCATTTATTGAATGCAACTTCATCCGATTATATCTTAAAGGTTGCTAATGGCTCCTCAATATTTCATAACATGCAGAAACTAGTTAGATGAATGATTTTCTTTTGCACTCTAGTTACGAGTAAAAGATAAAAAAATTGAAGGTAAATACTAACTCAAAAGTAAAATAAACACAATGTTTTACCATCCACTAACCCCGTAAATCTTATTGCTAAATACAAATGTTTACAGACGATTAGAGAAAATAAAGAGTTTTTTTTTTAACATGTAGCTATGCTGATTACCTACAGTATTTTACAACAGTAAAAATATCTTACCAAAATATACAAATTCAACGAGATAGAAATAAGAGTATCGGATCAAGTTTACCAGTAAAAGAATGATAATACAATAACTTTAGAATAATGTCTGATAGAGACCTATCGAGCTAAAACTTCCTTCAAAACAAATAAATAAAACAATAGAAGGATCAACTTTCTGCTATCCACTGATTGAATTGTTTCTGCCCCATCGGCTCCGGGAACGAATAAAGTTGTTCCAAGCTGAATTAACTTGCTATTCTGTTGCTTCATGGTGAAATCTGGTTTAATAAAATGAATTATATGTATGTAATATGCGTAGTATCCAATTATACAATTTGTACACTGCTGAAACAACTAAAATCACTGACGCTGAAAAGTTTATTGATAATAACAAACACTTTGCGTCAATTGTATCTCATACAAAAGCACTTTCGCTCGCCTCAAAGGAGGCTGTCAACGGTCCATATGTATCTTAGAATAATTTGTATTATACAATTTGGGAAAGAATGTATTGCTACTAACTATTACTGTTATAATAAAAAAAAAACCTTAACTAAAAGATACCCTCGTAATATTTGCTGAACATTGGTGAAAACTAAGAATGTTTTATTTTCCAGAACGTTAAGGCTAAGAACTTCCTGAGTAATATATCTAGGCTCAGGAGTGGAGCTGAGTGATTTATTTTGTTCTTGCAGCAACTTACGTTCAAGCCCTGTTACCTTGTTTGAACAAAAGAACATAACAGTTTTATTGTAAAGATTTTTCCATAAAATCATATACCAAAATAACAAGGCATTATTACAAGAATTAATTAACCAGGATATTATTTTTATAACCCATCATACTACTACCACCATCATATTACTATAATATTAGTATACCCCTAATGAATTTAGCAATATGATATCGTTTTGGATTATTACCAACAACATGCAGTTTTCAACCCGGAAATTATAAATTATTCTTAGGTCAAATTTAATGATTACAGCGAAAAGGCAACCAATAACTAATACAATTGACTATTGGATACATTCTTTCTTTCGGTAAACAAGTTCAAATTTAATTTATCTTGGACATTTCCTCAGCAAAAGCAATTCCAAAGACCGATTGGGTTTTAAGTGTTATTTAATACATTTTCATGTGGTATTTCAGTTTTGCAATAAAAAAAAATAAAAAAAAATCGGTTGACCTTAAAACAAAGATAATGTTCTCAGTAGGATAGGCAACACTATTTTTTATTTTATTTTATTCATTGTTTCTTACAATAATTACATTTTGTAGCATTATTCTAAGGTCCACAATATAATATGTTTCATAGAAGTTTTTATAAAAATATTCAAAAATGTTATAAAAAGATAACCAAAGCCGAAATTTCATATGATTACAAGCTATCATTTAACTTGAAACACAAACTTAAAATTAACATTGGGCATATTTTTTTATACGTTTGACGAATATTGAATTTGGATATTGAAAACTATAATCCAATACCTCAAGTTTATTTTCTTATGTCCAACGGAGAAGTAGTGATCTATGATGTGCTAAAATCTGTAATTACCAATCATTTTTTAAATAAATAAATTTGTATATATTCTTAACTTTATAATATAAAAATACCACTGTGTTAACTACAAAAAGGAAAAAAAAATTGTCAACAACTCTTAATCCGCCATGACAATAAATGCATTTACATTGGTATTCAGAATTATCTTACAAATTACGATTAGAATTAATACCACAAGAACCACCTATACACATTACATAGATACATTTTCTAGGACTGATATGCAAAGTTATCAACAGAGACTAATCGATGTGACGTCACGAGACAGACAGTTACAAATACTCTAGACCTCTTGGCGCCATCTTGTAACGAGCTACGGATTTATTTAAAAGGTGCTTGATGGCTACAGCAAACACTCATCTTTTAAAGAGGTTGTTTCTAAATATATATATTATCCCATTTTATTTTAATTACTTAGCAAAATGAATATTGGAGCAAGATATCAAAACTTACAAAAAATATATAATGTAAAGTATTTTATGACAAACACATTTGTTACGTGGATTCAGTTGGGATTTGACTTCGAAAGTCAGAGTTTGCTTGCCAGATCTTGGGTTTACCTCACTTTAGTAGAAGAAAAGACTAAATAAATTAAAATAACGTTTATAAAGCAATTAAATGAAATAAACGGTAATAAATAATATTAGTATGCTTAGTTTATATTTAAATTGCAGTCTTATTGGGCTGAAATAAAATAAAATGTTTACCCACTTTTTGTTTGTGTACCTTTCAATTTCTAATTTCTTGTTTCTTTCCATTATTATGCCTCCTTAAACTTTATAAACTTCCAAACAAAAACAAAAAACCTGCTTTCCAGGTCACAAATAAATTAAAACTCTTTATTTACTAGGTAATACTTAGTTTAATATTAATGCTTATTAGGAAGTTTTTAAATCAATAGTAGTCATGTTATATGTACAGTTATAAAGTTGTTATGTTTGTATTATTTATAAGTATTTAACAGTGTAAGATACTGGTGTACTTGTAATTACAGTTTTGAAAAAAAAAACTTTGTATCTTAAAATCTAGAATATTCAGTAACATTACGTAAATACTGTGTTCAGTGACCTGCATGTGTGATTCTTATCATATGCCAAAACGCACATCATACCCTAGACTTCTAGAGGATATACTTTTCATCCGTATACATCAATGAACTTTACTTTCTCAACAATAAAATTGCAGTATTCACAGTAACTCATTTATTTTATTAAATACATTCTATTAGTAAGCAATTGTCTACTTAAGATAATCAATATCATCCATATGCCACGATTAGTTGAAAACTTCGTATAAAACGTCCCTCATAAAACGACGACGTCAATCTTTGATGACGTATTAAGTGGAGCGTGTGTTAGACGATGTCAAGCCTGGTTGACTCTATCGACAAACTTGTCAATATGTCTCTGTTTAACAAGTTGGTTGACGTTTATTTTGTTTAAAAAAATGTTACTTTAGATTTTCAGTTTGTGGTTTATTCATACAGATTTGCTGCCGAGTATAACTTATTTGTAGAAAAAGGGTCGAAAAATAACTATGATTAATACATATTGTTAAAAATATTAATGGGAAAATAAATAAAAGATATTTTTCAAAAACTAAAGATTTCTCGTGATTTTTTTATCCATTTCATAGCTCACCAGTAGTTTGAGAATTCATTCAATAACAATGTTCTTCGTTGATCTTCTTCATCTTAGTTTGGAACGTTATTTTGTATTATTTCCTAACCAAAATTTTTTTTCCAATTTGGATTTCCAAAGTGCGTGGATTTGATTTCTTGAACAATTTTGCACTTTCTTTAAGCACTTTCTTTTTTCTACTAAGCCGTGTAAACTATATTACTTTACTCTTGTTTAATGTAATTGATTTATGGCCACTAAAAAACAATATAATTTCTCAAGGAAGTTAATTGCAATATCTGAATATGTTACTCAAAAACACGTTAAAAAATTATCATGTTCTCAAAATCAAACTAAAACCACTGCGAACAGGCAACTGAATAGATAATCAAAACATTTTGAATTTGATTAGTTAAACCGATTTATTTTTATAATGAAACGTAAAAATATAAGTTTTCATTTACAAACGAACTTTTCTATACATCGTGAAGGTAATTTTGTTCTATATATTATGATACGTAAAAGAATAACAATAACAAATCTGTAGTTTTAGAGTATTAGTTATTAAACAGACCATGATATATATATAACATTATAATTTTTAATTTATCATACACCTAAATTTACGGTGTTTCTAAAACGTGAACAAAAAAGATTAACTTTTATGTATATTTTTTATGTTGCATCAATTGAGCAAAGAAAATTATATTATGGAGGCAAGCTATTATTAAAAAGGGATGGAGTAAAATGAGGCAGTTACGCCAACAATAAAATGATAATTACTCAAATAACATAACTTAAAAATAAATAAACAAGTTTAAGAGGATAAAGAAAATATCTTCCAAATCAGATTCAAGCTACATCCAGTTTTAATGTCTTCTAGGAATTCCCCTGAGAGAGCGAATCGTACATATTCGCTGTTTAAAGAAGAGATTTTAAGACCACTTTGCGTTTCTGTTTTGGTTGTCTATTATTATGTATTGTTTGCTCAGATTTTAACAGGTTTATAATTTTGCAGCATATAATTATAACATGCTGCTTATTTAATTTAAAATATCTCAACAATTCAGAAACGATTTAAGTTAAACAACTACCCATACATTGAACTCTCGTTTTTCACAGTCAATTTGTCATCTCTTCTAATTAGATTTTAAAGAGATTTCCTCGTACTAAACTAACAATAACTATCATCAATAACATATAGTATATTTATCCTTTCGATGCTTTTGATATCCAACGAGATTTTTCTAAGATACATATGCACTGGATTATATCTTAAATAAGAACGCTCCAGAACAGAAACAATTTATATTGGTCGAAAAAACCATTTTTCGTTTTATTGAAACATACATGAGTCGTCAATACTAAGGTAAGTTAATTTTCTATCTAAAAATCCATTTTTATGAAGGAAATGCACTAATGTCCTAATAGTATGAACAGTTTAAGAATGTTATTCAATGACCTGTATTTACACGGGTTTTGAAGTTCACTGGATAGAAAATATTGGTATTACTAAAATAAGAATAGTAATGGATTAGAATAAGATCATTTGACAGACGTATATTGGGCAGAAAATCTCCTTCCAAATAGATAAATAAATCAACGGAAGGATCAACTTAAGCCATCACTGATCGAGTTGTTTCTTCACCATCAGTTCTGGGAACGCATCACGTCACCAAAGTCTCGAGTTCCAAGAAATTGTGATAATCAATTGTTGCTTAACTCTTGAAAAAACGTTCAATGCATTTGTGTCATACACAAAGAATCTATGGTTTAGTTGTTTATATACTAGAATGAGTACATTATTATGACATCAACAGGGAGTTTTCTATTCATTATGCCAACCAGTAGAAAGCAAAAGGCTACTAAATGAGTGTAAGTAAAAATTAATTAAAATATTATTGTTATTAAATGGAGGATAGGGGAGGATAATTATTTACTTGAATCAATGCGTACTACAAATCCTTTATGTTTTATAAAGAATGATTTCATGGGTAAACTCGAATATTTGGTACTTATAAGCAGCTCCTAGCATTACAATTCTAAATTATGTACATGCTCAACTAAATCTACATTGTTATAGGAATTTGAGAAGAAGATTGTTTTACTATGTTGCTTTGATTTAATTTACTCATTGTATTATTCTATTTTCTTGAAATATTTATTTTGTGAGTGACTTATACTTCGCAATATATTTGCATCGATCCAATTCTTGTCTGATTGAAGGTACAAGACATCTGTGTTCTGTAAGGAAATAACACAAATACAACATTCCTAGTCAAATGTAGTCAACAGTAGAGACATGTGTCAGCTTTGTAGCTGTAAGCTTATCAATCTGAATATTGGTTTTGTTATAAGAATATTTATATTTCTCACCACATGGAGAAGATTGTGGCAGCGCACGTGTTTCTTAAACTCATTTCGTTTGTTCCTCATGGATTAGATTAAAAAAATATGTTTTGCTGTTTTGTTTAAAATAATAATGTACCATGATGTTAGGTCAGGTTATTTACAAAACTCAAATATGGTTATTTACGCATGAAATTATAGAATTATCATTTACGGTGACTATCAAGCATAGAACTGAAATTATCATGGGTTAAAAGGGGTTAAGGATTTAGCTGACAATAAATATGTGCAGTAGAAACCGCTGCTTCTAGGGTCACCACCACGAAAAATCACACTACAAATCATGGAAGACCAAATCAGTTAGTAGTACAAATATGAGAAACATTACTATATGAATGAAGCTGTAAAGTGATAATAAAGTGTCACAAGAGTTTTGTAGCTTTTTACCAAATTAAAACTTGTGATTTCGCTTGATAGTTTAAAAGTTTTATCAGTATTATGATTTTGGCCATTTCATATATGGATCTTCCAATTGAATCGTTTATTTCAGAAACAGCATAACCAACATTTTTTCCAATTTGTGATGTTTCTGCACCAAACGATGTATTTCAACTTGTAGATGATGAATATACTAAAAAGTCAAATTGGAAAAAAAATTTTGGTTAGGAAATAATACAAAATAACGTTCCAAACTAAGATGAAGAAGATCAACGAAGAACATTGTTATTGAATGAATTCTCAAACTACTGGTGAGCTATGAAATGGATAAAAAAAATCACGAGAAATCTTTAGTTTTTGAAAAATATCTTTTATTTATTTTCCCATTAATATTTTTAACAATATGTATTAATCATAGTTATTTTTCGACCCTTTTTCTACAAATAAGTTATACTCGGCAGCAAATCTGTATGAATAAACCACAAACTGAAAATCTAAAGTAACATTTTTTTAAACAAAATAAACGTCAACCAACTTGTTAAACAGAGACATATTGACAAGTTTGTCGATAGAGTCAACCAGGCTTGACATCGTCTAACACACGCTCCACTTAATACGTCATCAAAGATTGACGTCGTCGTTTTATGAGGGACGTTTTATACGAAGTTTTCAACTAATCGTGGCATATGGATGATATTGATTATCTTAAGTAGACAATTGCTTACTAATAGAATGTATTTAATAAAATAAATGAGTTACTGTGAATACTGCAATTTTATTGTTGAGAAAGTAAAGTTCATTGATGTATACGGATGAAAAGTATATCCTCTAGAAGTCTAGGGTATGATGTGCGTTTTGGCATATGATAAGAATCACACATGCAGGTCACTGAACACAGTATTTACGTAATGTTACTGAATATTCTAGATTTTAAGATACAAAGTTTTTTTTTTCAAAACTGTAATTACAAGTACACCAGTATCTTACACTGTTAAATACTTATAAATAATACAAACATAACAACTTTATAACTGTACATATAACATGACTACTATTGATTTAAAAACTTCCTAATAAGCATTAATATTAAACTAAGTATTACCTAGTAAATAAAGAGTTTTAATTTATTTTTGACCTGGAAAGCAGGTTTTTTGTTTTTGTTTGGAAGTTTATAAAGTTCAAGGAGGCATAATAATGGAAAGAAACAAGAAATTAGAAATTGAAAGGTACACAAACAAAAAGTGGGTAAACATTTTATTTTATTTTAGCCTAATAAGACTGCAACGAAAATATAAACTAAGCATACTTATATTATTTATTACCGTTTATTTACTTTTATTGCTTTATAAATGTTGTTTTATTTTGGTTAATATTTGTTTCTACTAAAATTTGGAAAACCCAAGATCTGGCAAGCAATCTCTGACTTTCGAAGTAAAATCCCAACTGAATACACGAAACAAATGTGTTTGTCATAAAATACTTAACATTATATATTTTTTGTAAGTTTCGATATCTTTCTCCGATATTTATTTTTCTGATTTATAAAATAAAATGGGATTTTATATATATATGTATATATATATATATATGTATATATATATATATATATGTATATATATATATATATGTATATATATATATATATATATATATATATATATATTAAAAACAACCTTTTAACAAGATGAGTGTTTGCTGTAGCCTTTAAGCACCTTACACATAAATCCTCATCTCGTAACAAGATGGCACCACGAGGTCTAGAGTATTTGTAACTGTCTGTCTCGTGACGTCACATCTATTAGTCTCTGTCTTGGTAACTTTGCATATTATGTCATTTCGGTCCCAGAAAATGTATCTATGTAATGTATATAGGTGGTTCTCATGGTAGTAATTCCAATTGTAATTTGTCAGATAACTCTTAATACCAGTGCCGAATTGAGAGTTGTTGAGAAAATAAGTTTTTTACGTTTTGCAGTTAATACATTTTTTATAAACTATATTTTAAAGTTAAGAATATTTACAAATCTTATTCATAAAAAAAATAAGGGTAATGTTTGTTTTTTAGCATATCATAGATTATTACGTTCTCTGACGAACATAAGAGAATAAACTTAAGGTATTGGGTTACATTATGCAACATCCACATTCAAAATTCATAAAATGTATGAAATATAGGCGCAGTATTGTGAATTTCAATAATGTGTGTTGCAAGTTAATTAATAGCTCGTAGACATATTTCTCGGCATTGGCTAAAATTTGTTTTGCCTGTCCTGTCAAGAAACATTGTCTTTATTTTTAGGGTCAACCATGATTGTTTTACAGGATTTCGTTATATAAATAGAGCATACAAATCAGTTAGACTTAAAATGTAATTTGCCAGTAAAATTGCTTTTTCTGAAGAATAACTAAGATACGTTTACATTTAGCAAATGGTATTTTCACTTGATTACCAAAATAAATGGTTTATTAGTTTATGGTTGTCTTTTTGCTGTAAAAATTAAATTCTACCTAAGAACATATAATCTCCAGGTTGCAAAAACTGTATGGTTAATTCTTTTAATATTGCCTTGTTATTTTGGTATATGATTTTATGGGAAAATCTTTACAATAAAACTGTTATGTTCTTTTGCTCAAACAAGGTAACAAGGCTTGAACGTAAGTTGCTGCAAGAACAAAATAAATCACTCAGCTCCACTCCTGAGCCTAGATATATTACTCAGGAAGTTCTTAGCCTTAACGTTCTGGAAAATAAAACATTCTTAGTTTTCACCAATGTTCAGCAAATATTACGAGGTTATCTTTCAGTTAAGGGTTTTGTTTTATTATAACAGTAATAGTTGATAGCAATAAATTCTTTCCCAAATTGTACCTAAGCAAATATAAATGCTCATTTAACCTATGTTTGTTGAATTGTAAACAACCATAATAAAAATAATTCTAAGATATATATTGACCATTAACAGCCTCCTTTGAGACGAGGGAATGTCCTTTTGTACGTGATACTGTTGCCGCAAAGTATTTGCTATATTTAATACCCTTTTCAGCGTAAATTATTTAAGTTGTTTCAGCAGTGTATAAATTAATTAATTGGATACTACACATATTACATTCATATAATTCATTTTTTAACCAGATTTTACCATGAAGCAACAGAATAGCAAGTCAAGTCAGTTTGGAACAACTTTATTCGTTCCCGGAGCCGATGGGGCAGAAACGATTCAATCAGTGGATAGCAGACAGTTGATCCTTCTATTGTTTTATTTATTTGTTTTGAAGGAAGTTTTAGTTCGATAGGTCTCTATCAAACATTATTCTACAGTTATTGTATTATCACTCTTTTACTGGTAAACTTGATCTGATACTTTTATTTCTATCTCGTTGAATTTGTATTTTTTGGTAAGATATTCGTACTGTTGCAAAATACTGTCTGTAATCAGCATAGCCCTATAAGATAAAAAAAAACTCCCTAATTTCGCTGATCATCCGTAAAAATTTGTATTTAACAATAAGATTTACGGGTTTAGCGGATGGTAAAATATTGTTTTTATTTTACTTTTGAGTTAGTAGGCTATTTACCCTCATTTTTTTACCTTTTACTTGTAACTAGAATACCAAAGAAAATCATTCATTTAACTAGTTTCTGCGTGTTATGAAATATTGAGGAGTCATTACCAACCTTTAAGATATAATCATATGAAGTTGCATTCAATAAATTTATCAATAAAAAAATTTCGTACAACACGAATATGAAATTTAAATTTTTTTTCTCATATGTTAATATTCAAAAAGAGGGTCAGCCACTACGCTATGGTATTTTTGTTGTATTCACTTTCACCCATAGGGGACATGTTTTATCCTACAAAAAAAAATTCAAAACTAAACCATTAGATTTATTTTCTTGATTGTTTTGAACCCAATAAATTCCAAAATGTAAGTACAAGAAAAAAAAAAACTCATAGGGAAAAAAAGTTTGCATTTCCACTAAATAGGGTTAAAATAATATAACTTTTAAATCGTAGTTGTTTTTGATGTAATTAGAGCGGAGGTTCTTAAACAAATGAGGCTCTCAAGCAGTAAAGGTATGCTAATGGAACTGGAAAGTTTTTCAATTGAATTTTTATTCACTGCAGTGCAGTTAATTCTCCTTTCAATATTTTCTATAGGTAGGACTAGGTTCTCAAATGAATTATATTGATATTTTATCTATTAAACGATACTTAACTTGTGCTTTGAAGCATAAATTGCACATGACACTGTTTTTGTGCCACAATGTAACAATTTCTTACTAACAATCCTTTTACCGTTATATTTTATTAATATATTTTTCCATGTATTATCAATGGAATAATTGTTATGGTTTGTTGAACGTCAAATATAGTTTGTAATTTGCTTATGAATTATAATATTACAGAAAAGTTACTTGAAAGTAATAGTTTATACTTTTGTTAGGTCAGACAAAAACGATTGAAGCTTAAATTTCATTAACTACAGTGGTTTAATATTATCTTGTAACTGTCCAAAACGACTAAGACTACAGCTGTTTCGTGCTGGCACGACTGTTCCTCTGACGGTGTACCACGAGTATTTTTACCATCTGGTGGAACAGTGTTAAATGTTTTCGTTTTGTGTATATGCCATGTTATGTGTCATTCTATTTTTATTATTTTTTTTTTTACTTTTGACGAACTCCACCATCAGGAATATTTAATGACATCTTGACATGCTTTAGACCTGCTGATCCGAAGCACAGCTGAAACAGCTGTAGTCTTAGTAAACTACAAAGGATAGTTTTGGACCATAATGAAGAAAAATAAACCTCTAAAACGATCCAGAGGATGGAATTCCATTACCTTTATATAAATTTGAGTCATAATTATTCGCGTTTATTTAATTTCATTGAGTTTAAGAAAATTACTTAAATATTTAAAATGTATAACCGTCTATGCATAAATGCATATTATATTTACCTTAGCAGTTTTTTTTTTAATTAATTATTGATTGTAAAAAGTTAGCACTATCAATGCTACCCTCCTATACAGAAATAAAAGCAACGAGAGGTAATAAATTGTGCTGTAAAGCTATTTTACTGCGCTGTAGGTGGTTTAAATCTTCGTCGATAGTAGAATATAGAAAACATTACGTAAACTGAAGAAAAATGTGCTTGCAAAGTCATAGGTTCTCGTAGAATCACTATCTCAGGCACACAAAAACTTATTACAAGCTAAACCTTCTTACTCAGAGCTTCCTGTTACTGTGATAAAATCAAGTCGTTAATACTTGCTCCTGAGTTAAAACCCCTCAAATTTAAGGCATTTAAAGATACAATACTCAACATTGTTGGAAGTGAAACAATTATTACAATGTATTTAATTTATCACATGCACATTTTAATCAATTCAAAATCACCCTATAAGTAAGCACGTAAATAATCTTCGTATGAATTTTCTCCCATATTAAAGTAAAATGCTTGCTTTGATGTAGTACGAAAGATGTGGTTAGGTATCTCTTTACATTACCTTGATTACAATTTAATTAATTTCTATAAGAAATATTTTAATTTAACTTAACCATGATGTAAAACTTGACCTTTTCTTAAGATGTCAAGAGGGGGGGGGGGGGGGGTTAAGCTGAAAGTTTTGGTGACCAAGCAAGCCTTGTAATAATTACCCTTTTCCAACTGTCGATGAGCTCATACATGTTGATACAAAATGCAATCATTTGAAATCATTGACGATTGTAAAGTGAGCGTGTTTACTACCTGAGGTTAGCAACCTACAAATTTCAAGTCCCTGTTTAAAGTAATTGAGAAGTTTGTTTTCAGTGGGTGTGTTTGACAGGAGTAAAGCTCTACAGACTGGTCGTCTTATGCATTAAAGCGTTATTTTTTCTCAACTATTTCTCTTAACTCTGAAATGAGTAACAATAATAAAATTACGTGAACGAAAACTAATAGTTTAACATTCAGTGTATTTTTGTTTAGACAAAAATATCAATAATGAAACTAATAAGTGGGATAATGTTTCAAATAGATATTGAACAGGTAAAAGCCACAAACCAAATATCATGTTCCACTCGCCGAACCCAGATTGCCACACCACTGTGTGTTCATTGGCTGACCCTGTTGTGTGAATGGAACCGATATAGGATATAGATAGATAGATGCCACAATGTAATACAATAGGGACTCTGTTTCACACTAAGGTATTAAAAGGTTTCGTAAAGCAATTTTGGAAGAGGCATTCAATCCAAAATGTTTTGAATTAATTTACTAATTATAACATATACGTATGGTATTCTATTATAACTATTTTACAAATAGCTAAACCACATTTAAAAGAATAGTAAAATTCAAAGACCAAATTTATTTTAGATTTCTACATACCATATTCACCATCACATAACGAGGTGCAGCATACATTCAAACTTTTAACAAACCTTGCATTGAAAACGTGCTTCAATTATTTTATCAAGAGTTTCATTGCTGTCGAACTTAATTAATTATACATTCGTCCGGCTTTGGTCTTAGTTAAGAAGATAGAATGTGTACATGAATAGGTTTTGGAAGCTGCAATAGGTCAAAAGATGACTAATGATATAGATTTTGAAAGCACAAGATCAGAACAATGCATTTTGGTACACAAACATATTTAACGTGAGTAAGAAATTATTGGAACTATTTACCAGAACCTTGTAGCTCCTCATAACAGAACTTAAACTTTTTTTACAAATTACAAATTATTATAGAAACTATTTTAAACGAATATAAAGTGTCGTAAAATATATGGTTCCAATCGGAATCATGGTAGTTGGCGTTAGATAGGCCTGGCATATTTTCTGTGCTTCCATTGTAATTGTATATGTTATGACGTGTTAGTTGTTTCGAACCATCGATGAATCAGAGATTTATAAATATGATCATAATGATGTATGGCATGATTGTAATTTCCAAATAAGGTGGTTTAAAATTACATTTTTAATTCGTAAAAAAATAGCACATCAAAATTCAATATCAAAATAACTCGAACATATGTTTTTGTCTCGGAACATGGAAAATGTATTAAAGAGGTAAACTATAATTGGTGTCATAGCATATGCCAACTGAAATACAGGGTGTTTATAAAAAAACTTTACCATCCTCCCATCCTCTATCCATTTAACATAACAGTTTTCTAAAAACACTACATGAAAGAGTGGCTAGCAAAGTTTTAATCAGTAGCAGTGTTATCAGATTATCGGCTTACAAACACATTGATGTTAACCCCTTAATATGTACCAAAGCTTGTAATGATTTCAAGAATACGATTGTTATTTCATAGCTTTAAGTGGAGAAAGAAATGTTTATGGTTCCTTGTACTTGTAAACCTTTTTTATAAACACGCTGTGTAGCCTATAACACGAACATGTAAATATAAAATACGACGAATAGTTTAAATTTTAAGGACAATTTTAATTTTTAATCACATGTAATGTTTTTTAACCAGAATAAACTAAGAAAATGAATTATGGTTGTAATTGCATAACAAGTGTCACGCCAAGGAAATTTGGTTTTGTTTAATATTTTATTACTTTATTCTTTATCCCTATATAGATTTTTTTCAAATATATTTACTCGAAAATTTTATGTTTAAATAATTTTGTCATTACAAGTTTACATTTTGTACAAGCTAAACCCGTTATTCCTGTGTGCAAATTAAAAACTCATAGCTATAGAAAATTCCAACCCTTTTACTCAATTGCCTGTTTGTTGATATTTTAAGAAAAGCCATGTTGCATTTTGACAATTTCGTTAATATTTAGTATTAGGCCCACACTTTACCTATTTCCTACAACAACAAATAAAATCAAATGAACGGGTAATGATAGTAGCCCAACATCACATTATTTTGGACTTAAATATTTTCTAGTACATCATTACCTGGCAGACTGCCAGTTCTGGACGATGAACATGGTCTTGGCTCTAGATTCAGGGCTAACGTTCCCATCTGATCCCACAATCGTCACTAACAACCACAAATATTTTTGTCTACGTTCAATTATAATATTAGTTATAATAATACTACAAATAAGCATTATATCATGATATCAATACGTTCTCTAATACTAGTAAGCACTGCATCAACTGACGTTAAATAACCCTTTTGATAATACTTGCAAAGACCAATTGCAATGACATAATCCACTTGGACGGACATATTTATTTACTCATGTCATATTTTGTGAATGCATCCTATAATACACCCGCTTGGCACGAAAATATAGACCAAAAGTGGCTGAAAGTATGAAAAATTACTCATACAACGACACGGTGCGGCACTAACTGATAAAATATTGAACTCACAAAACCTCATCGTTCGTGGTCAGTGAGGCGCGCGGTAGATAAGATAAAGCGGGAGTTTTTATTTGACTGGAAGTTTAAAAAAACAGCACAACATGATCCTTTTTCTTTATGGATAAAGTGGCTGTTACCGTGGAAATAGTAAGCTCAATCAATCATGGATACGAACGAATATTAAATGGTCTCATTCACACATTAAATACACATGCAAATACAAATATTTTTTTTGGTAAAAATTACTGTTTTAAATGTATGGTCGTTAAACATCACCAAGTATGAGGTTACTAGCATTAATTTTTAAATAGATCTAACTAAATTCCAAGTAATTACTCTCCCCCCCCCAACTTCATCTCAGACTTAATAGTTCTAGGAACGTTGGTTAATAATTTGACGATAGTAGACACTGATTGACAGCATTTTAACCACAGTTCAGGCTGGTTGTGCCTCTAAATCAACTATATTAAAAACTAACAATTTGTTTGAATTAAATTAAATTTGTATTGTACGGCACTAATAAACACATTTGTTAATAAACCAATAAATGGTGAAATAGCTATTTACCTTACAAGGGTAGTAAGAGCGTTTTTACAT
Organism: Macrosteles quadrilineatus; assembly: GCF_028750875.1. NCBI lineage: Eukaryota > Metazoa > Arthropoda > Insecta > Hemiptera > Cicadellidae > Macrosteles > Macrosteles quadrilineatus. The sequence continues at coordinate 81,493,352 of NW_026542602.1, read as the reverse complement.
CACGCAGGTGAATGTTGTGCAACGAGCGGAAGCGAGTTGCATAATTTACCGAAGTGATGTAAACACGCTCTTGCGTAACGTGTAACGTACAAGATTTTAACATGAGAACATGTATTTATTTTTACAATTTTAAGCTTTAAGAACGCAAAGCATCTAAAAATTTTGGTAAAAACGATAATAAACAATTTACTAAATTTATTTCATTTATTTAATTTGCATTACATCATCTACCGTTTACTGACAAATTATGGAAATTTGTTTCACTAAACAATTACTAAACGGATACTAAAAGAATTAGTAGGATAAAATAATCCCCATCGAGTAAAAGGTGAAGAAACCACAAAACTAAGCTTTTATCTAACGTTTTACGATTTATTACAATTCAACAACCTAATTTGAATAAAATATGGGCATATACGCGTGTTAGATTACCAATAGAACAAATATATTTTCTGTTAAGGTAGGGTTATACAGGGAGGAGATACTGTAACACAAACGCTGTTACCTGCCTGACCCAGGAATCAATACTGGGATAACACTAACATTAATACTACAGCACTACCTACATCATAACATGTTACCATCAGTTTAACACAATGGCTGCCCTAGACTGCTTCGTGTGAATGTTTGTCACAGTCCGTTGTTGATAAACTTCACGAATTTCCAGATACAGGTGAATAATTATTCCTTTTTTACATAAAGGGGTTCATCTCTATTGTCTAGTCACCAAAACGCATTGTCTGCAAAATTTACGACATAATTGATATTTGAAAGAAAAAAAAACAGATGTAAGAGTATACGTTCCCGTCAGGCTTATTCAAAGGTTCCAGGAAGTAATCGGAGTATGAATCAGGGCCAAGGTGAAGGGTGAAGCTTTTAGGAAACATTAATCGCTATGACACGTTTGATTTTTATCTGGTACAAATGTTGGTGTACAAATGAAGCTCCCTCTCGGCAGTGGTAGTTTTTCATCCGCTTTCCTACAACATGGCATGCCTCTTGGTCATTTAAGTAGGTACAAATATTAAATTAGTTCAGGCTAAATCATTTACGAAAATTTCAATCTATGTAAAATATAATCTATAACATAACAGTGTAAACTTACAAAATAAAACCATACTTTGATATTGACCTAGGGGCAACACCTAAAACGTAATCAAGGGGAGTGCTCTTTATACCTAGCGTCGCCACCCTTCCGGCGACACGGCTTTGCATTGTGTTTACTAAAACTTTGAATGCGAAAATAAATTTTGCAAACACGTATGATTTGATAAATATGTAATTGCACTAAACACTTTACATGTTTAAGAGAGGAGTTATTTTAATAGGGAAAGCTATTCAAACTAATTTTAAAGTAATACCGGGCTACTCTGTTTAAACAATTATGTGTATATACATTGACCACAAAGGAAAGATTCAATTATTATCGTTAGTCAACTAATGATGTTAAGTATAACATTTATGTTTAAAAATATAGGAAATCAGTTTAAAATTCTTATTGATAACAACTTGTTGAAAGATAGGTTATTAAAGCAAATAGTTTGCACGAACTGTATCTTTAGCCAATCACAATCAAAAGCTTGATTTATTCAGACAGTATAAACACTGTTCGATTAAATGCTTTCCACGTATCAATCTTCTTTATGACTCAAGGGTCATAAAGAGTAGACGTTAGGTATTACTCTAGCTGCCACTGTATTAGTAATGGATGCCAACTGCTGCACCGGAAGGTATTTGCATCTCGAATAACCTGTCCTGGGCTTGCATCGTGAAGTATAGTCGTGTGTGTATTCTATCAATTACACAAACTATTTAAAAAACATAATTTGTGTTTTATTTTCATTGTGATCATGTATTGATTACCTTTATAATCATTTTTAAACTTTGCTTTATACAAAACACCCCCTCTAACTTTTAGAGTAAGCTAATTTTCATCCGTGTGCAGGTTTTCTGCGGCAGGATTATTAATGCCTTGTTTAATACAGTCTATCGTATTGATATTATATTCTGCTAGTTATTTATAGAATGTTTTAAATTTTGGGTTATTTTTCTAATTTTTTTATACTCTGGTTAGTAAGTCAATAATTTTCCCCGTAAAAGTGATTAATCCATTTACAAATAAATAAATAAACACCAATTTGGTGTATAAATAATATCGATAAAAAACCCTTTTACAACTATTTCAGATTTATTGAATCGATTTATGTTTTGTTAAATTAATATTACACCCAATGTACATTATAGTGACCATTTGTTCCTTATTTACTATTGGAATAATATTGTATATTGTCTACGTTTATTTTAAATTCAACAGACAGATTAACTAGATATGACATAAAGACTTTATGTCATGTCAGTTATGTCAGTTATGACACACATACATAAATATGTTAATTTTTGTAATCAATACTAAGTTAATAAAACTAGTTTTGTTCAAATATATATCTTTGTAAAATTTACGTAGCAGCAAAAGTTAAGATCAATGAACCAAAGAAAGAGATATGTTAATAAATAATCATATGTCCAACGTCCCCTTGAGTTTAACCATCTATAATCTATAACACCATGAACTGGTATTTTAATCACGATTACATCATCTTCTTAGTCATTCAATTATAGCAATAACACCATTCACACATGTCTGCCATACACGTGATTTGCAACTGTGAGATGAATAGGTGATTAAAAGAGGATAATACCATTAATTAGATCTTCCGTTTTAATTAATTACATATTCATAATTCATTTTAGAAACCTAACCACTTAGTATAGTAAAACTTCTTTTCCTTAATTCCAGTTAAGGAGTATGCATGTTTTCTATGCGACCTTGTATAAAGTGTGAATATAATCCAAAACTTACCGTAGTATATCAAAGAAATCAAGTAATTGGTATCGATGTCTTATAGGATATTATGAATATTATGCCTGAAGATTATCTAACCTAGTTCTTTGATTTTACTCGTAGTCTAGCCTCTTTACCTGTAGATCGAAAAACTTTACATAAGACATGAATAGAAAATATACAAAATCCTTACATAAGTTTTTAAATTGAATACAACACCCTTATTAATATTTTACAAATTTCCATAGTGTAAATAAAATCCAAATATTACCGTTTTTAAAACAGTCGGATTATGTATTAATATATCACAAGCTAAACCTTGTTACTCAGAGCTTCCTGTTACTGTGATAAAATCAAATCGACAATACTTGCTCCTGAGTTAAAAACCCTCTAATATAAAGTATTTAAAGATACAAAACTCAACATTTTTTGGAAGTGAAACAATTATTACAATGTATTTAATTTATCACATGCACATTTCAATCAATTCAAAATCACCCTATAAGTAAGCAATTAAATAGTCTTCGTATGAAATTTCTCCCTTATTAAACTAAAATGCTTGCTTTGGTGTGCGAAAGAGGTGGTTAGATATCTCTTTACATTTGCTTGTACAGACCTTGATTATAATTCAATTAACTTAAGAAATATTTAAATTTAACTTTACCATGATATAAAACATAAATTTTAACATCAAATTGCTTTTAGAGAAAATATGAGAGGAAAAGATTGACGATAATCGATGTTATGTAAACAGAGGTTTATAAATTATTAAGCTTTAATTATTTAAAAAATCCCTCGAGAAAAAAATCAACCTGTATACCTCCTCTGGTGGAAGATATGGTTTAAATAATGTTTTATAAATTATAGATTGTTTAAATAATTTTGTCCTAAAATAGTAGTATAGTCTACTTTTATATATCACACAGCCTGTATGAAACCTGACATTATACACATTTACTCTAAACTCCATTGCTACCGTGTGTGGCCAACTGCCAACTCTGACTGACAAACATTTACTTGGCGAGTGTTCAAGAGCTGCGTAGGCTCTACATAACAAATTAGGAACATTATTTATTTATAATGTCCAGCTATGTTGAAGAATTATATAAATTATGAAAAAACCTTTTGGTCCATATAATTATATCATAGAAGGTAGACCTATTTTTTGTAACTTTTAAAATAATCCATTATGGCACGAAATAAGACTCAAGCCGTATAGTAAAAACGTAGGTTAGGTAAATGATATTACCCTTAAACATACTGTGTGCCCATGTTGTTAATAAATTAATACTTTACTCATTTATGGAATCATTAGATTTAATTAATCGTCCAATTATATAGTGAACGTCACCTACTAATTCTTGTATAAGAAATAATTATAAGTAATGGAGCCTTCTTCGTTTTCCAAATACATTGTATAAACTTAAGGAGTCCATCAGTATTAACTGTGTGAATAGAATATAAAAAAAATAATAAAGACTTGCAGTTTTTATTCATCCAAATCCTAATTATACTAACTTTGGCTATTGACTCTTTCGATGAAGTAGGAAATTCATTTTTCTGTTGAACGTGTCAGGACGGACTCTACATGGAGTTACTTTGTCTTGTAGAAGTGCTTTCTGTGGAGTTAAACTGTCATTTCAAAGATCATCATGGATGATTAGAGCATTTTACGTTTTTGGAAAGTATTTTCTGAACTTAAAAGCCTAAAATTGACCAATTTTTGGTCTCTGTCTTATTTTAAATTTAATGAGAAAAACGATGCAAACTATAAGCGTTAGGTCTTGACCTTGCCTTAAGATGGCAAGGGTACGGGAGGGGGTTAAGCTGAACTCAGTGGCTGAGCAAGCCTTGTATTAATTACCCCTTCCCAACTATCGATGAGCTCGTACATGTTGATATAAAATGAAATTAGTTGAAATTATTGGTGATTTTAAATTCAGCGTGTTTAAAAAAGCGTTTAAAAAAGCGTGTTTACTGCCTAAGGTTAGCAGCCTTCAAATTTCAAGTTTTTTCAATGGGTGTGTTTGACAGGAGTAAAGCTCTACTGACTGGTCATCTTATACGTTCAAGCGTTATTTTTTCTCAACTATTTCTCTTAACTAAAGAATGCAAAAATTAAAATTAAAATTTCTCTTAACAATGAAAAATTAAACGCGAATGAAACTGATTATGCACTCAGTATTTATACACTCAGTTTTGCTTTAGACAAAAATATCAATAATGAAGATAATAAGTGGAATTATGTTTCATATAGATATTGAACAGGTAAAAGCCACAAACCAAATATCATGTTCCACTCGCCGAACCCATATTGCCACACCCCTGTATGTTCATTGGCTGACCCTGTTGTGTGAATTGATAGGATATACATAGATAGATACCACAATTTAATACAATGGGACCTTTGTTTCACACTAAGATATTAAAATGGTTCGTAAAATGTTTTGGAAGAGTTATTCAATCCGAAATGTTTTGAATTGATTTACTAACATATACGTATGGTATTCTATTATAACTATTTAACAAATGTCTAAACCACATTTAAATGAATAGCGTAATCCAAAGACCAACTTTGGATTTCTTCATATCAGACTCACTATCAGATAACGAGGTGTAGCATACATTCAAACTTTTAACAAACCTTGCATTGAAAACGTTCTTCAATTATTTTATCAAGAGTTTCATTGCTGACGAACTTAATTAATTATACATTCGTCCAGCATTGGTCTTAGTTAAGAAAATAGGATGTGTACGTGAATAGGTTTTGGAAGCAGCGAAAGGTCAAAATATGACTAATGATAAAGATTTTGAAAAGCACAAGGTCAGAACAGTGCATTTTGGCACACAAACATTTCTAACGTAAGTAAGAAATTATTGCGACTATTTTTATCAGAACCCTGTAGCTCCCAATAACAGGACTAAAACTTGTTATTTACAAATTACAAATTATTCTAAAAAAACTATTTTAAACGAATACAAAGTGTTTAAAAAAATCTGTTTCCAATCAGAATCATGGCAGTTGGCGTTAGATTTGCCTGACATATTTTATATGCTTTGATAGTAATTTTATTTGTTATGACATGTTAGATTTTTCGAATCATCGATGAATCAGTGATGTATAATTATGATCATAATGATGTATGTCATAATTATGGTTACCAAATAAGGTGGTATAAAATTACATTTTTAATTCGTAACAACATAGCGCATCATAATTCCATATCAGTAAAATAGCTCGAACAGCTATTTTTGTCTGGGAACATGGAAAATGTATTAAAGAGGTAAACTAGGAATGGTGTCATAGCATATGCCAACTGAAATACGAGGTGTTTATAAAAAAACTTTACCATCCTCCCATCCTCTATCCATTTAACATAACAGTTTTCTAAAAACACTACATGAAAGAGTGGCTAGCAAAGTTTTAATCAGTAGCAGTGTTATCAGATTACCGGCTTACAAACATATTGATGTTAACCCCTTAATATGTACCAAAGCTTGTAATGATTTCCTAGAATACGATTGTTATTTCATAGCTTTAAGTGGAGAACGAAATGTTTATGGTTTTTAGTTGTAAACCTTTTTTATAAACACGCTCTGTAGCCTATAACAAGAACATAAAAATATAAAATACGACGAATAGTTTAAATTTTAAGGACAATTTTCAGTTGTAATCAAAAATGTAATATTTTTTAACCAGAATAAACTAAGAAAATGAATTATGGTTGTAATTGCATAACAAGTGTCACGCCAAGGAAATTTGGTTTTGTTTATTATTTCATTAATTAAATTTATTTATCATTAATTCCTTATCCTTATATAGATTTTTTCAAATATATTTACTGTACTCGAAAGATTTATGTTTAATTAATTTTGTCATTACAATTTTTCATTTTGTACAAGCTAAACCAGTTATTTCTGTGTGCAAATAAAAAAAAACTCATAGCTATAGAAAATTCCAACCCACCTGTGTGCATACTCAACTACCTGTGTTTTGATATTTTAAGAAAAACCATTTTCCATTTTGAACAATTTCATTATATTTTTTAGTATTACACTTTACCTATTTCCTACATAAAAATTTAATTAAATTAACGGTTAAAGATAGCAAGCCAACATCACATTGTTTTTTACTTATATTTTCCACTACATCATTACCTGGCAGACTGCCAGTTCTGGACTGTGAACATGGTCTTGGCTCTAGATTCAGGGTTAACGTTCCCATCTGATCAGTACCCTACAATCGTCACTAATAATCACAAAAATAGTTTTGTCTACTTTCAGTACTAATACCAGTTAGAATAATAATACTAATAAGCATATGATACCAATACGTTCTCTAATACTAGTAAGCACTGTCTCATCTGAGGTCAGATAACCCTTCTTATGATAATTGCGAGAACCAAACGCAATGACATAATCCACTTGGACGGACAAATTTTTATTTTGTGTTTTAAAACTGGCTACTCATGTCATATTTTGTGAATGCATGCTGTGCTACACACGCGTGGCACGAAAATCGAGACCAAAAGTGGCTGCTGAAAGTATGAAAAGTAACTGATACAACGACACGGTGCGGCGCTAACTGATAAAATAATGAACTCACAAAACCTCATTGTTCGTGGTCGGTGAGGCGCGCGGTAGATAAGATAAAGCGGGAGTTTTCATTGGACTGGGAGTTTAAAAATACAGCGCAACATGGTGTTTTTACTCTATGGATAAAGCCGCTGTTACCGTGGAAATAGTAGGCTCAATCAATCATGGATACGAACCACTATTAAATAATCTCATATAAAAATTAAGTCAATAACAATAATGTATCGTAAAAATGGCTGTAAGAATGGAATGTTTGTTAATCATCACCGAGTATGAGGATACTAGCATTTTTCTTAAAATAGATCTAACTTAATGCAAAGTAATTACTCCCACTCAAACTTCCTCTCAAACCTGGTGGTTCCAAGAACGTTAGTTAATTAATTGACGATAATAGACACTGATTGACAGCTCTTTAACCACAGTGCAGGCTGGTTGTGCCTCTAAATCAACTATATTAAACTAACAATTTGTTTGAATTAAATTAAATTTGTATAGTATGGCACTAATAAACACATTTGTTAATACATAATAGCGAAAAATATTGTTCAATTATAGTTTCAAAACATTAGAACAATAATTCAAAGTATCTTCAATTGTTCTAAAACTGTTTTAAAATAATGTGAATTTAAGTGATAGAACACTCCAAAATTATTATTTCATTTATTTAACTCGATAACAATAATTTCTTCACTTAAGGGTTTGATCTTAAGTTGTTGAAGTGTTAGAGAATCAAACATTGACATACGAATTCCTTAGCACAATTATTTTCTGTAATTACAAAATACAGAAAAGGTGTTTACATTTTACACTAACATTGAAAGCACATAATAGGGTTTAAAGGCTAGCTTACAGGTGTGTGAATGTTTTAGCAGGTCCATTACATTAAAACAGTTTTAATTAGTTAGTTAAATAGTAATTAGTTAAATAGATCTGTTAAATTCGTTAGTATGAACGTGTGTTTGTTTTGTGTGTAAGTGTAGGGAAAATGAATTTATTTTTACAATTTTAAGCATTAAGAACGTAAAGCATCTGAAATTTTGGTAAAAACTAAAATAAACCATTTACTAAATTTATTTCATTTATTTAATTTACATTACATCATCTACTGTTTACTAAAAAATTATGGAAATTGTTTCACTAAGCAATTATTAAATGTATACTAAAATAATTGGTAGGATAAAATAATCCCCATCGAGTAAAAGGTGAAGAAACCACAAAACTAAGCTTTTATCTGACGTTTTTTGATTTATTAAAATTCAACAACCTAATTTGAATAAAGTATGGGTGGATTAGAGTAAAGAATAACAGCATATACGCGTGTTAGATTACTAATAGAACAAATATATTTTCTGTAAAGGTAGGGCTATACAGGGAGGAGTTACCGTAACACAAACGCTGTTACCTGCCTGACCCAGGAATCAATACTGGGATGACACTAACATTAATACTACAACACTACCCACATCATAACATGTTACCATCAGTCACAATGGCTGCCCTAGATTAATTCGTGTGAATGTTTGTCACAGTCAGGTGTTGATAATCTTCACGAATTTCCAGATACAGGTGAATAATTATTCCTTTTTCACATAAAGGGATTCATCTCTATTGTCTAGTCACCAAAACGCATTGTCTGCAAAATATACGACATAATTCATATTTGAAGGGGAAAAAACTGATGTAAGAGTATACGATTCTGTCAGGCTTATTCAAAGGTTCCAGGAAGTAATAGGAGTATGAAATACGACCAAGGCAAAGCGTGAAGGTTTTATGAAACATTAATCGCTATGACACGTTTGATTTTTATCTGATACAAATGTTGCTGTACAAATGAAGCTCCCTCTCGGCGGTGGTAGTTTTTCATCCGCTATCCTACAACATGGCATGCCTCTTGGTTATGTAAGTAGGTAAAAATATCAAATTAGTTCAGGCTAAATCATTTCGAAAATTGCAATCTGTAAAATATAATCTATAACATAACAGCGTAAACTTACAAAATAAAACCATACTTTGATAATGACCTAGGGGCAACACCTAAAACGTAATCAAGGGGAGTGCTTGTTATACCTAGCGTCGCCACCCTTCCGGCGACACGGCTTTGCATTGTGTTTACTAAAACTTTGAATGCGAAAATAAATTTTGGAAACACGTATGATTTGATAAATATGTAATGGCAACAAACACTTTACATGTTTAAGAGAGGAGTTGTTTTTATAGGGAAAGCTATTCAAACTAATATTAAAGCAATACCGGGGTATTCTGTTTAAACATTTATGTGTATATATATTGACCACAAAGGAAAGATTCAATTATTATCGTTAGTCAACTAATGATGGTATAACATTTATTTTTTTAAATATAGGATATCAGTTTAAAATTCTTACTGATAACAACTTGTTAAAGGTAGGTAAGTAAAGCAAATAGTTTGCACGAACTTTACCTTTATGCCAATCACAATCAAAAGCTTGATTTATTCAGACAGTATAAAAGCTGTTCGATTAAATGCTTCCCACGTATCAATCTACTTCATGACTCAAGGGTCATAAAGAGTATAAGTTAGTATTGCAACAACTGCCCCTGTATTAGTAATGGATGCAAACTGCTGCACCAGAAGGTATTTGCATCTCTAATGACCTGTCCTAGGCTTGTATGGTGAAATATAATCATGCGTGGATTCTGCAAATTACACGAACTATTTTAAATACTGGATGTGTGAATACTTTTCACAATGAACATATATTGATTACCTTTATAATCATTTGTAAACTTCATTTCATACAAAACACCCCCGTCGCAGCAAACTTTTAGAGTAAGCCAGTTTTCATCCGTGTGCAGTAAATAACAAAGAATAACCACAAATTTTACTTTGCCACTGTTACAATATTATAGCTGACAATATTATAGCTGATATAGATGATATATCTAAGAGAAATCCCTTCAATAAACTGTTGCAAATGTCTGTATGTTTTTGTTTAGTTTGTGACTGTCTGTCAATGCATATTGCCATTTCTTTATTGGAAAATAGCTCTCAACAAAATATAAAAGTTGTTATAGGTCTTTGACACACATGGTAAACCTAAATTGTTATTTGACACATTTTTGTAACACTTGGATGATCTAGTAGTTTTTATCCTTTTTGAGCTTGAAGCTTTATTCTCTCAGTATAAAATGTTAAATTATAACGAACCACAGTAATTTTATTATGATGTAAACGAAACAATAAATAAGTTTCTGTTTATTTTGAAAATTTTCTTTAATGAGATCAAACTATAATAATAAACAAATTAAACCGAAGTTGGTAAATGTTTCCCATGGTAGAACAAGTGAACCCAGAGTTTAAAGAAATAAATGTGTATACCTATATCCAGGAGGTAAACTTTTAATGAATCGCTAGATAAAACTATTAGGTAAATTCATCAGGACTGCCACGGGCGCCTTCCCTATCAATTACCGTAATCTTGTTTTAAGTCGGAGGTCTGTTGACGAGACTAGCACAAAACATTTTCTCATCAAGCTACAACATTGAATTCGTGTTGTTTTCCAAATTTATTACACTAGTCCTCATAAACTCACTTAATTTCTTTTACGCGTTTTTTTTTTTATTAAATTAGCCATTAAACTGGTAAAAATATAATTTGTAGAGACAATAACTGTTTTAATGCTTACTGATGAATAAGAAACACAATAAGTCTATTTTTTTACAACTTTTAAAAAGTGTTTACATGATAAGAGATTAATTTCAGCGTGTCAGTGTTTTGCTCCAGTTCCATTAACGGCCATTACAGATTCAAGCACCTTACAGAGCGCCAGTTAACATGCATCACTAATGCAGGGACAGTTAGTGCAGTCATAACCTCCCATCTTTATGATCTTCCGATCGTAAACTAAGCTTTTCGGCAACAATACATAGTTCAAGAAAGTATTTTATGGCTGTTTTTTGTATTACAAAATTACTTCTTAAAGCCAAAATATTAATATGCAAATATAATGTTTGTTCTTTTGTAAAACATTCTCTTCCAAAACTAAGAGCTCAATATTATCAGGGAGTAAATATTCAACTTCTAGCAATGGAATCTTATATATTTAATACTGCTATATTATTGCATACGTTCTCAAACCAAGGAAGCTAATATTTTTAGATTAAACGTAAATATTAATTTTTAACTTGGAAACATAAATAAACATAAACGTGTAAACTAATTTACAGCTTTATACCCTGTAAAAGGCTAATTTATACATGAACAAGTGATGCTTCTCAAGCTAACGAAACTCTCAAAGGAGCTCGCCGAGTTTAATAGTTTAGAACATCAGTTGTGTCTAATGTCTTAATTGTGTCGTACTTAAGCATAATGTTTCATTGAACATTACTTAACAAACAGAAATTAATAGTTAATGGAAAAGAATTTATTCTCTAACTACAAATAATATATACTAAGCCTGGTATTGGATAATTTATATAATATGAAAGCTGAAAAAAATATTACCGGTTAGATATGTTTAAGTTTCTTTGTTGAAAATACAGTTTTTTCATATGAAGAATGTATATAATGTTATTCATAACTAATAATGTTTAAAGATATAGGGACACGTTAAAAAAGTAGTGTAACCTTTTAATTTGTATCACGAACCAATTAATTCCTTTTATGATTTCAGGTTTAAATATAGAGTCCACTCAGATGGAGCTCGCAACATCCAATTTTCGATATATTAGTATTTGGGTTCTAATTGTATTGATCTATATATAAGTATTCTATAACCTATATTCTATATCATATATTATAGTATTCAATGACAGTCAAAGCCTTTGAGGAAGTGGGTTAAAGCCCAATACATATTTACAGATTGTGGTTAGTGAAGATTGGGTATATAGTCTACAAACACGCCCCATCAGAAAGAATCGGCTCAACAGTGACACTTATTGGAGGACGGTTTCTAAGGTACATTAAGGTGCTTTTTATCTCCAATATGATCAATATGATGATTTTTTTGTTTACTGCGTCGTAACAAAGAACTAATCGAATAAAGAATGGTATAAAATCCTTAATTAGATACATTCCTTTTAGCAGTTTAACAAGGTATTGTATTTTATACTTACAACTACAAAAATAAAATTGATCTTAAATCCCAAATTCGTTAATTATTGAAAGTTTTTAATATACAAGTACATAACATTTTTATTATTTTGAAAGGATTAAGTATTTATTGTATTGAAGGTTGATCGTTAACCTCAAGCTCGTCAATTTATATGAAACTTTTGTGTTAACGATTGAGTAAGTTCGCTAAACCAAGTGTCAACCAACCAATTAGTAGTGGTACTTTGGCCAACCACAAACCCAACCACAAGATTAATACTCAATTATAGCACTACCTGATCATACAGTCAATCTGTAACTGCTAATATTGCAATAGTAATATCAGTAAATAAGTTACTGGAGTCTTTTCAATATTTAATATTGCCGACACAACCTAAAAATACATCACTGTATACATTACTTTCCATCAAATTCTAATTTTAAAATGTTTATAATTGGGGATTCACATCTTAACTTTATATATTTTATGTGAACGAAATTGGATTAGAGATTACGTAAGCATCTGTTTGAGGTAAAATACTTATTATTACACAGATCAGGGATACAAATATTTTTTCTTGGCTCTGTGATTGAGCATAAACGAGAATATGAAATTATCATTTTGTTTTTCATTTAAAAAGCATTAGTATTAACTTAAACACTGTCCAATGTAATTAACTTGAATCTAATAACAAGGATATTTAAATAAGAAAGGTAAATACAGGACGATTCCAAATTATTGTTACACTTTTTTAACTCTATAAATGAAAAACTATATAACCTATCATCACGGAATGAGAATCAATTGAAAGAGGAGACTCTAAAGTTTCTTTTGACACTACTTTTCTAAAAATAGTAGCGAAATTAGTCTATAAAAGCAATTTTAGAATTTAATTATGATTTTAAATTAATTACACAAATTAAAATCAAAGAAGCTCTAAAACACAGAACCCTTTTTGCTCTTTTGAAGTCATGTTCCTCGCAGCTTACAATAATGGTGAACAACAATAACTGAGCGGTAATTATAGAACTAACTGACCCCTAGTGGTATAGTTAAAACTTTTGACAATTCAACATACAGTATGAAGTTTTGAGATTCAGAGAGGTAGAAGTGTGTAATTAATTTAAAATCATGGTTAAAATCTTAAAATGTCTGTAGAGGCAAATTTCACAACTAAGTTTACCAAAGTGGTGAAAAACTAAACTTTAGAATCTGCTCTTTCAATTGGTTCTCAACCTGTTATGATAGGTTGTATTTTTTTTTTCATTTATAAAGTTTAAAAAGTGTAGCAATAACTAAGAATCGCTCTATATTATAAAGTAAACTTTATGTTTTTTAGTATGTTGGGAATTGTTATAATATTGTGTAGCAAATTCGAATTTCGTGATTTCTTTTAATATCTTCACAGGACTAATCTTGTAAACTCCCTTTTAGAATTTGGCATGAGATGCTAATAAAATACCTTTGAAAATATCAAAACGCATTAATTTTATTTTGATATCATTCTATTCTACCTTTGCATAGGATATACAATAGCTTGCAGATTAATCAATTGCAAAAAAAAAAGGTGTTTTGAACAATAATGCAGTCTCTAAAATTGAAATTTGATAAAGAGAATTTCATATTTAACAGACTTTGTTATGTTACAATATTACAATGAAAATCGAGACTCTATATTTTAAGACTCCTATCCCAAGCCATTCAAACTATTTTAGAGCGCCAAGTAAGATCACAGAAAACTATAAATGAATGGTGTTCCCGTAATATGGACCGCACATCTGGAACAAGATAACATTGTAACTGAATTGGATTAATTCGTATCACGTTTTACTCCCTAGAGTGGAATCATTTTACATGCCAAAGCACGTAAGAGAAATTCATAATCCTACTTTAAATTCTGTTGTCTGCTACTTCATATCAAACCAATAACTGAACAGATTATTCATTTGTAAATTATGCTCTGACCTATGTTTTTTTACAGATATTTGATTAAACTAAAAACTTTAAACCCGCTTATTGGGGAGATAATTGTAAATAAATTTGTTAATAACGGATTGTATTTGACCTCGCAAAAGAGTGTTGTTATCCAATAAAATCTGTATTGTGGAAATCAGCGTCGATTGTTTCAAACTGTTCGTCTAGTGTATGGGTAATCGGCTTTAGTACCCATTGTACAGATTTAGAACTAGTAAATTCATCTTTTAACCTTTTATTTTTTTAATTTTAACTCAAGGAACATAATGAATGTACCTACAATGAAAATTTTCTTTGAACTTTACAACTTTAAAAGTTTTTTAGTATTTGTATTGTTAATTTAGGAAAGAGGTTTAATGGTGTGGGTTGTTGTGTTGTAATACATAGGTTTAGTTTTAGGTCTAAGTAAGTTAAATGCGTTGAACAACTTTATCGATTGCTGGTTAAAATGATATTAGCTACACGTAAAGTTGTGTAAATTTAATCACTATTGGTAAGATAATAGGAATAGTAAATTAATAATTACAACTTACGCCAATCAATCCAGTTATATTTATGAAGGATGCACGTTTCAACCTTAAGGTCATCTTCTGCTCCGCTGTTGCACTAGGTTATTCCATACTTAGTTGCATTGTTGGTGTGGCAACCGCGTCAAATATTTTACATTGAAAAACATAGTCTGGCCACGTAAACATTAAAACACAAAAACACGACACTGACGAAGACGAAAACATTTAAATAAAACTATAGTAAAACTTATATAGTAGGTATTAGTAATACTTGAAATGAAGGGAAAATTGTAAATTGCTCTTAGAAATGGTAAACTACAAACATTAAGTACCTCCAAACAGTTTACGAAAGAGAAAAGGTCGTCGAGGGTCGATGAAAATCACGTATTAGCAAGTATACTAGTATTGGCTAGGCAGAAGAATCAATTAAACATATTTCAAAAGGAAACGTTTTAAAATTCTTTCCTCTCAAGTATGTTTGTCTTTCTGTCTTACTAGCAAATCACAAAATGCAAAATGTTTAATGAAATTCGTTTTTACCACTTAAGTTCAAAGAAATTCAATTAGTGGTATTGCGTAAGAAAAGGAAACATTAGTTGTATCAGTGCCAACAGGAAATCGTGGGTTAACTGTTACTGGTAAAACAATAAAATGAATTGGAAGATTATTTGGCAAGTTGCCTCGTCCGTTTTGTGAGTCTTCTGCTTTATCCAGGCCGATTTAACACAAATGGAAATGGAGGATTTCAATTGCATTTGGTATATTTTTGTTGAAAGATCAAATACTAAGTTTTTTTAAATGGTGATTCCCATTTTAACCTTTAAATATATTGTAAATACAAGTTTTATCGTTAAGAATAATTGTTTTTTTTTTTTACTATATTCAAACAAAAATCACCTCAGTTATACAATAATACATATGTTGTATAATTGTTCATTGATAATAATAATTTTCAATAAAATAAAAAAAAATATTTCTTATTATTACTCTAATTTGTTTACAAAACAGGCAACGACAAATTTCTAAAGTAGTTTTTTTCCTTCAAAACTATGTACTATCTAGTAGATTATTTAAAAGTTTATACTGTATCTATTTTAAATGGTAATTATATTTTTTCATTAGTGTATACTTATTTAAATTCTTTTTAGCAAGGTTTTCAAAACTATGTTATTCAATAAACCTAATAATTATAAAATTATTACTTGAAAAATTACACCCTAAAAACCATCAGTTAAGACCTTATTTTAAATTAGTAGACATAAGGTTAGCTTGCAAACGTTCAATGTATTACTAAAAATAAAATTTAGGATAGAAAATATCTATGTAATATATTTTGTATCCAAATGACATAAATTTAAATTACAGGATACAAACATTTCTTCTTGTTATTTTTTCTTTCAAGTAATAGCAATCACTATTTTTCTCTTAGATCAAAAAATAACTTATCAATTTTAATTTTAGATTGTATAAAAAGGCACATAAGAACATTTTGACGATCCCATATTTGAAAGAAGTTTTCATTATTAATTAGATCACTGGTACATGTCCCGGGGCATCTCACAGTATGCCCTCATTTGTATAATTCCTAAAAGAAGTCGGATCACATTAATTTACCTCCCCTCATTGTAGTTTTACGTTACGTATTATTGAAAAACCCTACTTCAAATTATGTATTAATAAATATTTTCTAACTACTTATATTCATTTGATATTTTGAATATACGTTAAATATTTAAAACATATCAGGTTCATACCTCATGAGATACCTGAAAAGATACTCGTAATAATACGAGCAGTGTACGTATACATATTACATGCAAAGCTCTTTTTAAATCTTTAATTCATTTCGATCTTCATTTACGATTCATTATACTTATAGTAGAAATATACACTATTACTACTTAAAACATCATGACTACAAGTTAAATCGTTATAATACGACACATGAAACATACTTTAAAATATCACTTTTGTTTGTAAAAATATTAGATGATACTTTGACCTGTGAATCAAAAGTCTCATAAAAAAGCTTAAAAAATGATTAGCTTATCTCCTTTTTTCTGTATCATTGATTTCGTTTTAATTTATTCACTAGGTCAGATTTTTTCACTTTGTGTAAATTGGGGTTTGGTAAGAAAATAAACTGATTTTACAAGTTTGAATTATCGTGACGATTCGTTAAGCCAGTTAGTGATCATATATCCATTCGGAAAGACTTATATCAATGAATACAGAACCTTATAAGGTCCGTATTCATTAATTATATATGCTGATCAAAGATTTGGGCAGTCATTCAAAAAAATGTAATATAACAAAACTTTTAAAATAGTATGATGAGAAGTTGATGACATAAAGGATTAGTTATTATTAGTATATTAAATAAACATTCTGTATACGGGTAAAAAGAATATTTATGTTAGTTTTCTTTTATTTGCAAACTGTACAATGATAAAGTACAAATTACAAGTATAAAATACGTAAAATAAAATGCCCGTATACATACTGTTACTGATTTTACAAAAAATAATCAATTTTGTGGTTTTTGTTCATACTTAAAATAATAACTTATTTAACAACATGCTAACACATTGGCATCCTCTAGATCGCAGCCTACCTTTACTTTGCGAAACAAATGGAATACAATGGAACGATTTAATGGCTATTTTTAGTTAACGTGGATGGTTAGTAAATAAAATGAAATATTGGGATCATAAATTTAATGAGGATCCAAAAATCACACCATAAAGTTTAATTTACTTTTCCTTCTAAATTTGCATGTTAATTTCTATAGATAAAGCATCAATAATGTTAATAGTTCTTCCTCTAGCTACTCCACGAATGGCCATGTTCAATTTCTCTGAAAATGCCAGACTCAGTTGCAGTTTGTGTCCTAGTTTCTTCATCAGACCCATCAAAATACGTTAGATATTTCACTTTGATAAGTTCACCTCCCACAATGTTTTATGGGCCATGTGAATCCGTCAAGCTGAAGTTGTCAACATCAGTCTTTCCAGTAATTTAATAGATTTTGTCTCTCTAAAGTTAGGTATATAAACCTCTATCATGAGGTTTTGGTGGGCACTGATGCATCAGACAGAATAAAATGATAAAATAAGAGGATTTGCTGTAACTCTTAATTTAAACATAAAATAGTACACGTTTGAGTTCTGATAAACAAATCATTCATATACAATTATCAATTATTAAAATTGGGCAAGAAATAGCACTAAGTGCGTATATTAACCCACATATGAGTGAAGGATGAGTGTAGGATGAGTGGCAACATGTTCCTTAGACACAGCTGTTAATTAATAGCCCATACAGCTAATGGCAACTAAGGGACCTACAGTTTATTGTAGAATCCGAACCACATTTTTTCCTCGTAATTAACGAATTTGTCTAATTATTAGGATAGTACTGCGGATAGTCGCAGTACTCACTAGTGCGGACATAATCCACACCAGGGAGCATCGCATCCACAGTGCACCCCTATAAATATCCGCAAATCGTGACTTCCTAGTAGTTGAATTACAAGACGACGCTACCCGTCCCAGTCAGTTTAAAGACATACGACAATCAGTTACTATACAAAAAGTCGTCATTACTCTACTTGTCCTATATGTTTCTACGATATATAATAACATCAGTAACAAAAATAACTCTAGTTGCCTAAAAAGTCTGTCCAATGTGAATAAAGGCATTATTTATATATTATAATTAGGTGTTTTGTAATTTTAAAAAATACAAATAAAGTTGGTGTTGGTATTTAATGTTTTGTTAGTTTTAAGCTTTATGTAATTGCATTACAAACTTTCTGTTATAGAACATGATAATGTAGGGTAATAATTATGATGTACTCGACTCAGGTGTAATGTCATATTAGTAAGGTGTTTACTTTGAGGATATTATTACTGTAATACATGATTATACAAAAAATATGTTACAGAGGAGCTATGTTAACTGACACACATGTCAGGAATATTGATACGACACTTCTAAGGTTCACTATAGTATTAGACAGTATAAGACAGTCATAAGTATAGGTAAGGAAGTAACACAAACAAAATTTCGTTCAAATCGGGTTTTTTATGGTATTCAGTATCAAATACATTATTCTTAAAGTAATTAGGAGTTTTGCAGATTATCTGTAAAAGGACTGCAATACAAAATAAGGTTACTCATTGGATTCATTCTACAACTAGAAGTATTGCTTCTAGGATCGGCATTTCAACCACCGTAATATCTTTAATAAAGGATCAAGACTTTAAAAATTATTTAATATTCTCAAATTAGAAAAATCATATTTAGAAAAATAATTGCTTCTTCCATGAATACTTTCTAATTGTTTTGAAATGTGTGGTTTTCTACACCGCAAAACTTGTAAGTTCAGTTTATTTGTAAATTCTTTTTAAATACAAAATAATAATAATTCATAAAATCCAATAAAACATTTACTAGAACGGATCGCCGATTAATATTTTATTTCGTGAATGAATATTTTTCTTTGTAGAATAAAAAAACTGATCAAAATAGAAATAAAATTAACTAAAATGTTATTGGAAATAGATTGTTGTTTGTTAATTTCAAGCTAAATATATATACCACACTACACATGCTTTGAGGGTTAATTATTCTGCTTTTGTCAAGCAAATGTGTTTTACAAAAGCCCATTCATCTTGTAATAGACCATTCAATGTAACGCAATCAATGGCGTTGGATTCCAATATTGTTGAACAACACAAGCTTTTATGAAGATTATAAGCGATCATGTTATCAAATTGTTATGATTTTAATAGAAACCAAATCACAAACCCTGAATAACTATAATCATTACCATATATAGACCGAGTTTCGTGTACAAATTTCTTCCATTCCAGCTTTGATTTATAGGCCTACTTTTTACTTTATATTTTGGAATTGTTGCTTCATTATTTTGAAATTTTGTCAAGTTTTTGTTATGAAAACCACAAATTTGATTTAATTTCCATTTACCTAAGCCAAAGATAGAGATTGAGGGTTGAATAAATTAATGATATTTGATAATCACTAGTTTAATTACATTTAAATTTTATATGTTGACAGTGATTTTATTTCGTTTGCTTACATAAATACGCTTAAATGTTTTGTTCTTGTGTTACGAGTCCAACTTATTAGAGAAAATCTGTTTTGAAGAATTGCGGGTTTATTTCAGCAAAGTAACTAAAACTATAAATACAATATAAAATATATGAAAAATGACAACTCTTAATTAGTCCTAAAAAATATTACTAGTCCATACGAATGATGAATCAACAAGACGTATGTAACCTGTAGAGTATGAGTAGAGTTAATATTTAATGTTACCTTTTTAGCCGAACACTTAGTTCAGGTAAGTTGGTGATAGTCCCGTAACTATCCATAGGGTGAGATGTTAATAGCGCACTTGGGGCCGATGCAAACTTTATACAAAGTTGCTTACATGAAAATTGAAACGCATCGGTGTGACCAAAATGTATAACGACAAAACTCCACCAATTTATGTGTTATACTCTCACTTTGGTAAATCTGGTCATAAAAATATGATTTTCGTATTGGAATTTTTATAAAATCTGTTCTATAAATCGTTTAATTTACAAACTTGAAGCTTTAAACAGGAGATTGCCTGATTTATGTATGGTACATAATTTACTTTGTATTTGTTTGTTTTTTTTTCTGGTGTAAAGAAGAAGACTATGTTATTATTGCTGTTAGTGCTGTTGCTTTCTCTATGATTCTTGTCTTATCTGCTGGTTTGTATTCAACCTCGTTTATCAAGTATCTCCCGCCAGATTTGAACGGCAACCGCAAATCCTTTTTTCCGACCTCTTTCCTACCTTGTGTACAGGAACATTATTATGTAATATTAATTATGGTGCAAATAAGATTCGTCAATGTTAATCACATGTTATATTAAATGGTATTTCTAAAATACATCTATATCCAAGCAACTACTTTGTACTGGGGACACTTTGCGTTTCAAGGAGATTGTAACAGTCTGGCTCTTGACGTCACCTCTATATTTATTTATTATCGTGATATTTGTGTCTATTCTTGTTAACAAAACGATTTTGATTGTTTGCGATTGTCTGTCTAGTGATGTTACTTCTGTTATGCTCATCTCTAAGTATACCAACAATTGTTCCAGTAGTTATCTACTCTAATTTAAAACCATTAGAGATGGAACTTTTTCCTCATTACATTATGCATTATTATATTGGAATTTGACAGAAACACAATTTTGAACGCCGATTTTTAAGAGTGTCTGTGGGTAAATTGTATTTATTTATTGTCCTACCTTTACATTCTAGGACGCTAGGTTCTAGCTCGAAGCTGTTTTACACATTACTTCAGGCTGTCCTTGAGGGTCGCGGCATTATCACATTGATAAAATCCATTGGCGATTGGCGGGAATTAAACCCGGGGCCTTGGGACCTGTAGCCATGCGCTCTACCACCAGATCATTTCGAGGCCCCAATAAAAATTAAGTATATAAAGAGTAAGTAAGCTTAAAATTCAACATGCTATCTTGATAGTGAACAAGTTTTAACAAAGTTTTCCTACAAAGGTTTCAACTGTCTCCGAGGAGGCTGATTGCCAACATTTATCTAAGTTCAAGTCAAAGGCCTTAAATTTACAGCCTGCTTATTAAACTTAGGAACCTTAAATCACACAAATTACGTCTTTGGTCTTAAACATTTAAGTGTCTATATTTCACATCAAAAATGTATTGTAAACCATATGTTTGACATTTATTGATATAATTTTCTTTTATTGCATTCTATTTACGATAACTTCGGTAACAAATAACAATCATTAGACTTTCATAACATTTTTGCTAAAAAACATTTTCTAAATGAATTACAATAGTACACTCAATCCCATTACAATCAATGTTGTCATTGAATCATGGATTTGTTTAATTTTAATGACTCCAAAAACATAAAAGTTTGTATAAATGGAGTGTTAAATAAACGATAGTTCAACAGCTGTTGTGCAGGACCCTGATGGGTGTACAATATATAGCATGTGACTTTTACGTTCCCCTTCAATAAGAACCATTATCCTGATAAAACCATAATTTAGTTTCTCGGTTAATTCAGATGATGATATAGTTGATGAATTAAAAACCACCATATACATAGAAATATTATAAATGTGAAAGTTTGTGTGTTTTTTGTTTGTTTGTTTGTTTGTCTGTCTGTCTGTCTGTCTGTCTGTCTGTTTGTTTGTTTGTTTGAAGTTCAATCGCGCATTGACTACTAATTGGATTGGGCTGAACTTTGGTATGGTGAAAGCTCATACACCCGATTAACATTATATACATATTCTTATCTTAAAACTTCTCTAGGTTTCCCCCAGTGGTTCTGGAGATTCCCATGTTAACCTCATGCGTATTCATATTCAAAAGGAATTAAAGAATTTTTTCAGCTGTTGCGACTGAACAAGTTAGTTCTATGTTCTATGATAGAGTAGCATTAAAAAACTTTAAGATTTACGAACAGGGTACAGCCTCATTACACTTTTTTTTGCATTTATGACACCAGCTAATTCGAACCAACTACCAACAAAAAACTGTGATATACAAAGAGAAATGAACTGTTCTCTATTGTTTGGGTGCAGTAGTAGAACATTATAGCTATGGTAGATGTGCTATACTATAGCATAGCGTAAATTAAAAGAAACAAATTTTCTTAAACCGTGTTCTCTCCCATTGCAAACGCAAATCCAAGTATAACTTCAATAATCATTTTATACTTATATGCCAACACCGTAAGAAGAACAGGTACTCTGCAAGTATAAGATACAATTTGAACATGCATATAATTGGTATGACAAAGACTTGTTTAACCACACTACACAAGAACTTAATTAAGTAAATAACGCCTCGAGCGCCTCCTTGTGTGTGTCTGAACTAACACAGCGGTGTCTTTAGTTGCTTTGTATAACAAAGTGTATATTTGTTGTTGGCATCAGGTAGCCGAGACAAGATACTTAGTTAAGTAAAACAACGCTTCCAGTAATATCTTTTAAGTATCTGGTGAGTTTATACATTATCGTATGTACATTATCGTATGTATACATTATCGTATGTATTTGCCTTTTTGAATTACAGATTTTGATATAATTATTGCTTTTGAACATAAAGTATTGAGAAGGATTTGGATCAGTAAAATATGGAGACTTATAGAGAATTAGAAAAAAATAGGGAGTTTAGGGAACTATATAGGGAACCAGATATGGTGGGAGTCGTAAAGAGTAGAAGGTTGACGTGGCTGGGCCACACCACAGCCACCTCTGCAGATGTGAGAGAGAGATGGCAAAAATAGTGAAACAAGTGATAAGAGGTACTCTGGAGGTCAGGCTGGAACTAAGGATGCGATGGATTGACGAGGTAACAATGGATCTAAAGAGTATCGGAGCAGACTCAGAGCTGGCAGAAAACAGAAGATCCTGTAGTCATATGATTAGAGAAGCCATAGGGCACACAGGAGTAAGTAAGTACGTAAGTAATAATTATGTTGCGCGAATTGATTTGCACATGATTGGATGTTCACCTCAAACTCTCTTTTTTAGGACACGCGGCTTTCGGATTATTTGTTTCTTTCGTCATTTATGTACGGACTGCTGATATTTTACACTAAATTGAAAACAGTTAGTTGACCCATAAATTATATATAGTAATTTAAACATTTAAATTTACTTTCTAAATAAATACTGTAAGGATCCATGTTAAGTTTTCTTTCTCGCAGTTACCCTGCACTATTAGATGTATGTAACAATGTTGGTGTTATCGTCTGCCAATCAAAGTCTAATTAGCCGTCGAGCTAAACAGCCTAATTGCCTGATTTCAGTTAATTACTGCCCAAGGGTATAGTAATGTTTGAGTGTATGGGACCGGTTCATTGTTACACATCCTATAACTTATGGACCAATGTATAAACTTACATATGATAAAATAAACTATGGTGACAAACCTAGTGTATGTCTCACAACAGATACACTAATTAAACTTATTTTTTTCATAATTTAAAATGTAATGTGTAAAGAACTGACCGTTTGGCGATAAAATTTAGTTAACAGTTTTCAACATTGTGTATGCTCATTTACGTAACAGAAGTTTTACTTTGAAACCTAGGTATGTCAGATGAAACCGACCTATTTGCCATGTCATTTTCATGAGTATGTAAGAGAAAGATAACGTTGCATTAGATCTACATTAGATCTTTAAAATAAATTTGATTCCATGGAAAAGAATTATAATCACCTAACTTTGGCACAAGATCCATGTACTATGCACTATTTTACCCCAAGTTATTCCAATATATAACAAAATTTACAAAAAAGTTTGAAATCTTTTTTGTTTCTTGATTTAAATCAAATGTTTTCAAATTATAATGTTAGATATAATCAGGGACTCTATAATATAAAAAAATCAATTTCATAAATTTACTCAGTTTTCATAGACTTTTGTCATAAGATAATGGCACTAAACTACGGTGCCAATTCCATTTCGAATGTAGTCGGTTACCGTATATTAGATATTTCTACGGTCCTATATTAGTGAGAAAAGTCGGATCGTAGTAGATATTGCCGGATTGAAAAACACTATACAGTCCCATTCTTGGGAATCAAACAGGACTGTTAACTTTGCCGTCCTCTACTTCCATACACTGGCCTAATTCAACCTTAAGATTTCATATCGTTATAGGTGTGTATATTATAAATGAGCATTCCGATTGGGTGACCTGTATTTCAAAAGTTGATTAAGTAAACCATATGTCAAGTTAAATATAATTTTTCCAAATATAGTCGGTAATGCAGTTAAACGAAATTCGTAATTGATCCCGATCCCATTTGAGGGCATAAAATGGGACTGTAGTTAATTCTATTTCTTTGTTTTATATGGGACTGTAGTTAATGTCCACGAATGTCGGTAAGGCAGTACAAGATTTTCTCTTTATGCGTGCTATTTTGACTTTGATTTCACAAGTCTAAGTTGTCTTATCACAAAATACTAATTGTAATTATGTACATTACTCTTTATTTTAACTTTTGTCGGTACCCTTTAGAAACTATGTTAGTTACTGTAAGCTTCTCAGGCAGTATAACACTTTGATACTCGCCTGGATTTTTGCTACCAAATTTGACTTAAGCCGTTTTCACTATCTATACATTAAATATTATTTGAATTTGAATTGGTTCTATGTTGATCTAGGGTATGTTTATGGATATATATATATAATATTATTATTACTCTTGCCTATCTCTGCTACTATATATTTTCACTACACCTGCATCAGTTAAAAAATCACCTAATAAATTTCAACTTGTTGTATTATAGTTATTTGTATATAAGTCGTCTCCTTATGTTATCCGTGTATGTTAACCGGTCACATATCTATTGCTAGAATGAGATTTATTGTTGGTCGTTGTAAACACCGTAGATGAGTCCTGTCTGTCCATAAAATGGGACTTGTGGTTAATGGTTGTAAACGGAACCGTAGATGAGTCCCATTTACCAGTACCTTTTTACAGTAGTATATAGAACTTGATAACGTGATAAGCTACCGTCTCTTTGGCTTTCTTAGTTAATTCTCGTATATACCGTTAAGCGATTTATGAACGACAGCATTGTGATTTCCCTTCTCGCCTACATAATAGGTTAATATGTATTTGCAAAACTTTTTTTAGATATATCCTAAAATTTGTTGGCAGTATATTCACGTCATCCTTGTGATTTCCCTTCCCCTCCCAGTGGTTCTATGCAGGTCTTTAGGCCTAGTGCCTCGCCCTTTAGGCGGCCCACGCACAGTCCCTCCACAATCAGGTGATGACATCGCTGGAGGCGGCCCACGCACAGTCCCTCCATTCTCCACTGATGGCATCGCTAGAGGCGAAAATAAATAAATAAGTACTTATACGTCATAGCCGTCTTCTATCGTGACGTTATGCTTGGCAAGCATTACGGCCTGTTTTTTTAGTGTGGCCTTGCTCCAACGATGACATCACCTGACTGTGGAGGGACAGTGCGTGGGCCACCTCTAACGATGACATCGCCTGATTCTGGAGGGACTGTGCGTGGGCTGCCTCCAGCGATGCCATCACCTGACTGTGTAGGGACTGTGCGTGGGCCGCCTCCAGCGATGCCATCTCCTGACTGTGGAGGGACTGTGCGTGGGCCGCCACCAGCGATGACATCACCTGACTGTGGAGGGACTGTGCGTGGGCCACCTCCATCGATGACATCACCTGACTGTGGAGGGACTGTGCGTGGGCCACCTCTAACGATGACATCGCCTGATTCTGGAGGGACTGTGCGTGGGCTGCCTCCAGCGATGCCATCACCTGACTGTGTAGGGACTGTGCGTGGGCCGCCTCCAGCGATGCCATCTCCTGACTGTGGAGGGACTGTGCGTGGGCCGCCTCCAGCGATGACATCACCTGACTGTGGAGGGACTGTGCGTGGGCCACCTCCATCGATGACATCACCTGACTGTGGAGGGACTGTGCGTGGGCCGCCTCCAGCGATGTCATCACCTGACTGTTTAGGGACTGTGCGTGGGCCGCCTCAATAGCGAGGCACTAGGCCTAAAGACCTGCATGGATCCACTGGGAGGGGAAGGGAAATCACAATGATGACGTGCATATACTGCCAAACAAATTTTAGGATATATCTTTCGTTGGATTCGGCCCACGCACAGTCCCTCCACAGGTGAATTCTTCGACGGAGGCGACCCACGCTCCTAATAGGAAATGTGATAAATCACAGATAAAAAAGCACAGTTGGTATAGTGGCAGACAAATTTAAATCCGACAAAAACAACACTCCTCTTCAAATAACGAACTATCTCTTCTGGAAACATTTCACAAGAATTTCGATATCAAAATAGAGTGCGTTAAAAAGTTACCATAGTTTCTTAATCTTACATATTTATTGTTGAAATAAAAAAAGACTATACAATTGAGTATACACTTACAGCTAAATAATACAGTAAAAAATTCGTTTCCTCCAGTTATCCAGCTAAACTGTAGACATATTATTGCGACCTGGGCTTCACCTTGTACTTGAGCCATTTTGTTATCCGACACCAGTATGGAAAGTAGTCAGTCCATGTGAAAATGTTGTGTTAAAACTAATAGTCTGTAACTTCGTTATACAATCAAAAAGCACGAATATAAGTAATCATTTACCGAATGCTACTACATCTGCAAAGACGGACGAATCTGCTTATTAGATGTACTGTAAGTTCACCATCCGTGACAAGGTGTAGAGAGCAAAGAATACAAAGCGTGACATCCGAGCCACAACCCTGACTGCGCGTGTTTATGTGTCGTAATTTTCACACATAATTTAAAGTATTTATTTTGCGGTCTTTTGCACCCTTAGACAAACTTTAATAAAATAAATATTTCTTAATATCATTACATTAATAAAGTAACATTTTATAATTTTGTCATAAGAATATACCTATTTGCTAATTAGGAATGTGACCTATCATAATGCCAAATGTCAGCCAAGTCCGACCAGTAGTTAATTCGTGATTGAAACTAGTACACACACTTTCACATTTATAATATTAGTATGATAATATTACTACTTTCTTATTGTTCTTCGTTATGTTAAGTCGTTTTCTGTATTATGAAGATACTAATTCTGGGAAATATCAACCACATAGACTTTGATCCATGGATAAGTCGAATTATCAATACTTACAGTAAATGACTGATAGTGTATGCGAAACCGACCACGAAATATATTTACAAAATATATAGTAGTTTATATATAATAAAAAAAAACACATTTTTAATATTCGTATGCAAATGACAAAACACCGTAAAATGCTGAAATCTAGTTTGGAGAATATAATATACCTTTCCAGTATCAAAAATACGTGTTTTCTATTTCCAATTTGAACATTCTTCAACGTAAAGTAGCTTTTATTTTTTTCAACTTAGCAAATAGCAATGGTTTCATATATTCAAATGTATGATGCCATCATTGCTCCAAAATCTTACTAAATAGTAATTTTTAATTCAGTTTAATCTTTTTTATATAATTGCGGTAAAGTAGCTGGTGCTGAAAAGGTGTGTAGTTGATGTGTTTCCTATATTCCACACACTTTATTTTACATCTCTGAGCTTTAATCATTGCCAACTTCTGGTTTGGAAGTGGCTTTGGATAAGTTTATTGTTGATGAATGTATTAGATACATATTTGCCAAAAACGTTTATTTAACACATTGTGGTTATCAATCTTTTAAACCCTATCAGATATTATGTACCTATATTTCATATATTTTACTAAAGACACAAACGTACATGTATTATTATTTTTAAAAGTAAGGTATTATACGTGCATAATCAGTTGATATTTGATATATAGTAGCATTACGTTTGTTTTATTAACTAACTGAAATAAATATTTAACAAATTAATTTAAAATAAATAGGAGTTATGGCAGTTTTTGTAGAAGTTAAGTTACGTTGTTGTTTTAGACTTAACTTACAACACCTTAGGGAACGTTCGGTCGTCCTACCTTAGCCTATCTCGGTGTCTGACTAATACCATTGACTATAAGGATTTATAGTCAATGCTAATACTGAACATTTGTAAAACACTGTTTGAACCCAAAAGAATTGTTTGTCGTAGGTTTTATAATGCTACATTTGTTATGTTACTTATCAAATGTTATCATTTCTGATAGTTAAAGAGTTAAATGTATTGTACAAATTACTTATATGTACATAGGTAATTTGAAAGTTTATTTTTGTATTCTTAATCATTTATCTTGATCCATATTTGGGGTACAATAATATATTTTATTACAAAACACTCAAAAACATTAACTAAATTTATGCTGACCTAGTTTTAGTTTTCTCGATAAAAAACCGGTAAATGTCAGATACTGCAAGCTAACTCTAACATAGGTTAAAGGATCAGACTTATCTAGAATGGTTTTTTTGCAATTCCTATAGAACTGTCAGTAAAACAAACAGTTCGGTAAATCTCTCATATCTGTAATTTCTACTGGACCTCTCGTACTGTTGTGAATAAATCAATCTCGTTATTCTAAAATTCAGCTTATTAATGACGTAAATCACTAAACATACAATAAATCGTTACTTTTTATTAAAATATGTTATGTACATTATAATACGTATTAAAATGTTACTATCAAAGAACAACTAAAAGTCAATGTATGCTAATTTATTAAACACCATGTTTATTATATTTCACAAGTATTTATGTGATTTCAATAATTAAACTTGTTCAAGACGTAGCCAAAGCCACTTGTAGACAAAGTGTACACTTCCTAGAGTGGAAAAATATTTTATCCAGCTATTAGCCAAACCCATAATTTAGCGTGCCTTTTGTGGCATTAAACCACGGCCTGAAAAGTGAGTTGGCAATTAAGGTCAAGACTGGGTACAAATTTCGATTAAATAGTTATAAAAATACGTCTATAAATTACCTTTAGATTCCATAAAAGATCTAAACATAAAAAACGTGTTTATGGCGTTCTTACTGCCAGTGCCTAAAGTTATTCCATTTGTGTCGAGACATAAAATAAAGTAAACAGCTCACACGGGGCAATGTGGTGACCGTGTAGTCGTAAAAGCGGTTTTCACAAGGGTCAGGACGAGGTAAACCTCAAATATACTTTCCGTCTCATTCACTCCTCCTGTAAACGTTACTCTTGACAATTTATTGTTTCAAGGTAAAAACTAGGAAATGTATTATGCTTACTCAAATTTTAGAACTCATTGTTTCAACGTATCTTTACTACACGTTTTGTAAATTTATAAGCTAACAAATGGCCTAATGAATTAAAAATTAAAAAAATATTGGTTAGAAAGTTTATTTTAAAATTTAACATGTAGTTTGCTTTTAGTTGCCAATCTGTAGATAAGAATCTGTTCAACTAAAAAATGAAAACGTTGTATTGATTAGTAAATAGGTAAGTCAGCAAAATAGCAAGTTTGACATTGTGTCAAACATTATTTGGTTGTGTCGATTCTCTACTGAAATATGATTAAGTAAGATAATTTTAGTATTTTATATATTCACATACACTTATATGCGGAAGAAAATTTGTGACAACTAGAAGTATCGAAATAACAGTGATATTATCGGTTGATCTGATTTCTAACGCAGAGTTGGCAGCTTTATCCGACTGAAAATTCTGTTAAAAAGAAACAATACTATCAGTTGATCGCAGGAAGTTGATTCGTTTATTGGTTTACCTATTTGTTTTGAAAAGAGTTTTCTTCTTGGGTGAATTTTGTACAAACGTATCTATTCATCTAACCTGTTAGAATCTTGATTGAAAAAGTTCAATATTCATAGATGTTATGTTTACTATGTATTATTGACCTTTCTTTATAAATTAAATTATTAATTCAGTCATTTTATTGTGGTTAAAGTTTTTTTTTATTTCTAGCCCCTAAAACAAGATGCCACAAAGAAATTTTGAAATTTTAAATGTCCAAGCCTAAATTTATTGTTTAGCTGTCTCTTTCCTTTACAAATATCTTTCAACAAATTATATTCCTTTCTATGTTCTTGTAAGATCATAGAGCAAATCACAATATATAGGGCGATTATAATTTTTATCTTGACTTGTTGTAAGGGAAAGTTTGAAAAAATGTCCAAGTAATTAAGGGTTCATGAAGCGAGTTGCCATAATTTAAGCCTCAACATGTGCTGCTAAGTTGGTGTCTTCTGTTCTCCTGTTTAAACTGCGTGAGATATTAACACTCAGTTCAAAAGATTAAATAGACTAAATAAACACCTCTACTATCATAACAATGATTAGGTTATGTCTTAAAAGTTACTACAATGTATATTATCTTTTAGTTTAGACAACCGTACCTTATATGTATTTCTTAAAATATATTAACTACCATTTGTCTCTTTCGAAATATGGTCTTATTAATTTCTTACGGATAAGAATACTAGAAACATCTGGGTGATGGAATATCATAAAACTGCGTGATACAACGTAATGTCTTGATTTTTCTGAGAGTTTTCTATTTTTGGCACGTATTAAATTATTATCTTCATGAAATCTCTTATTCTAACCTACCTGGTATTTACCTTAAACCATCAATTATGTGTTTAAACATCTGCTTGAAACTAGGAGACTAAAATATATTTTAGTTCACAATAAATTGTTTTATTTTGTGTGAATTGAGCTATGTTAATTTTACGGCGTATATTAACTAGGTAATATAGATAGTATATGGTTTTATTTCAATTTTGTTTTTCCAAATTTATCTACATGGAGCCTGATTTTTTCCTAACGAAAATCATAAAATTTGTAAAGAGCATAATCAAAATGACTATTCTACGCCCTGAGATAAAGTAATTAAATTATACATTTCTAAACAAAGGAGCTTAAAGTACGGGCTAGAATTAATATTGCGCATGACCATGCTCATCTACGGTAATAACGCACACATTATGCGTATTTCTGGTTTGTGTTCTTCCGTTTAATATGCAGTTCAATGGCGATTCCGCCTCTAAGAACACTGTTCATATTATTCACAATATAAACGTTTTACAAAATAGTACGACAAGAATATTTGATTTAGTTTGATATTATTGCATTTAATATTTGATCTAATATAAATCCTTCCCCCCTAACTCCCAGTTTGTTTTATCACTTAACTAAAATCAGGTGTAAATAGTTCTTACTAAAGAATATCATAATTTTTCACGCATAAAATATGTTAAGCATAATGGAATATTAGAAAATGTGAAGTATTTCAATACTAGACATCCTATTTGGGTTTAAATCAAACAAAGTTATGCAATTTTTATGCATTGTCCATATTAAAAAATAAAAATTACAGTATTTAGTATTTTTTACGATCATTACCGTGCAAAACTAATATAAAGTGGTACTTTTTTAGTTTGAGAAATACATTTCTTAAACATGTTACTATTGAAGTATATAACTCATATAATTTAACTGGATGGTATTTCTTTGGAAAACAAACCATGAATGTTATACATAAACAAAGAAACTCTGGATTTAATTGCTCCAATATATTCTCAGTATAGTGTAATTTGACTGAATTGAGCATACGTTACATTCCTAGACAGGCTGCTATATTGTTTGTCGAGTTTGGATTGTTGATTAATTCACATAACTCAAAGACATAAGTGATAAACAATAGTGGGGGTATCTTATAAAGCTATGCTTGGACTTATTTGAATCTTATTTAAATTTTACGTATATATGCACAGTTTTAAACTAATTTTAGATGGCTTTTAGGGATCAAATTGTCAGCTCTTTCTTCCTCCATATTAAGATACGTAGGTTTATGGACGAGCAACTGCCAGGTTAAAATAGGCCACACACCTCCTTAGAGAAATAATATACCACAGAAAACCTGCAGGCAAGCGAATTTCCATTTATCTGGTTAGATTTTCACTAAAATATTACCTTAAAATTTTCAGATTTATTTAGATTATGAGAACATCAATTTTCATGGTACTTAGGTTTGCACATAAAGTGTGTTCTTATTGAACTGAAATGAACAAATTTATGAAATTCAATCAAAATGTATAAGTTAACAAGAAAACCCTAATACTTTTATCCACCATAAGAATAACATGGAAGTTTCAAATTTACAGTTTTTTTTATATCTTCTGTTACCATTACTGGTACACCAATGCTTCAAGAAACGAATGTGTTTGTTTTTACAAGCCCTTCAAAATTGTTAAGAGATAAATTGCAAGATCGTGGGTTTTCGAGGTAAAAATTGGGATAACGCAATCTTTACTTTATAAAATTACCCATAAACCCCCGTTCTCATATGCCATGCTGGTTCACAAACTCGTTTGAAAAAAGATGTAAATCCACACGTATTACGTATTAAAAGTGGAAGCCTCGAATTTCTATTCCCATAACTACAACAGTTATGTCCACACTCCACAGTTGAACCTGAGAGATTCGCCTACAGGAGACAACTGTCAATTACGGACCTTGAATACAGACCAGCTTTGGACGTGGCTATACTACACAATAACTACAATTCCATTTTATAATTAGATCTTTAGGGGAACTAAACATTTATAACTAAAATGTCTGAAACAGGTAATTTATGACTCCTTAACAAGTAAATTATCACAGAGTAGTTTTTGAACGTTGTAAAACATGCCGTTGTTCTCTAAAATATTTCATAATTTTATCTTTTTTACGGTTGATGAGGTCACATATTAAAAAATTCAACCAGTAAACATTCGTTTTTAAATATGAGAGTTTTGTGATAGTCTTTCTCAGAGGAGTTTTAAATTCACTATTAGGTAGTTTCAAATGCGAATTTAAATATATAAATAATTTAATGATATCCCAATATAGTTTACATACATATTGTGTTTCTGCAAAAAAGTTAAATGATTGTGAATGATTTAAGAATAATTTTTTACTTTAATGTCAGGTGGAAATGTGGTGTGGTGTCGGAATGGGGAAGTTAGCAATATAAAGTTCATAGCACGTGGTAGGGTTTCATCTGATTCAACAACTGTGTTGGTATGTTAACACACATCTATAGCATTTTGACACAACTAACACTGTTATTCGAACAGCTGTGTTCGTTATACTGTGAGTCGACAGTAGGGGCTTGATATAAGAGTATCAGCTGTTCCGTGTACATATCCACAGTCAACTCTAAATTCCTATCTAATTCATGTAGCATCACTCTAGTACGTACTCAGCTGTTAAAATATAGCTGGTATTACCAGCTGTTAAGTGTATTATAAAGTTTGAAAATAATAAAAAGATGTAATATAATCATTGAGCTTAGAGTATTCTGGTAACTAAGTAGTTAAAGGACAGTTTCTTGAGTTAATTAGGTGGAGTTAATTGACTTTCTTTGACTGATACTTAGATAAATGTCGGCAATCATCACATCTCACTCCGGGGAAATCACGAGAGCTTCAGAAAGGCTTTGATCCTTGTCTTTAAACACAGCCTTGACTTTCAGAGTAATTTAAGTCAAATAAGTTAGCGGGCTGTAACTATACAAATATGTAAACACATTAACCAAAAGTAAATATGTTTTGTATTATGCAGACCGTGGACTGTGCTTTTTTATGTTTTTGTTTCAGTTCAAACGTCGTCACTATTAAGAGAAGTTTAACATAGCAAGAAGTAGTCATTATTAGTTTTAAGAGGAGTGGGTTTTTTTTATTTGTAGCATGTTTTTATCTAAATGAACGTAGTATAATAATTTGCTAAGGAACCACTGGATCACGGCCTCATTAGTAGTTATGCAAATCGGGACCTTTGGCTTTAAGAGTTAACAAATTACAAATTAATGCTATAACGAATAAACTAAGTAAACTACAAGATATATCCATGCATATTATACTAGTAAACTTTATTCAAACTCTTTAATGAGCACTATAAAGTACATGCACTGGTAAATTAGTGTTTTATGTTATGTTTTAATGATAAACCATGTCACTACAACCTTTTTACATATTTTACTGTTTAAATATCCTATGTGTCTTATGGTTATGATTTATCTTATAGGTGATGAAGTAGACTTTATTTATTTATTTAATTTATTTACATCTACTGTATTGTGATGGCGTAGACTTTAGATATTTGTAGCTGAAAAAACGTCTAATTATTTATTTTACATTTTGGCCAATACAAATCGTTTTAATTTGTTTGGTCAGCCCTAAGAATTGTAATTCAGTGTCGAGAGTTCAGTTCACGATTCCAAAACAGATGATCATTCTTCACAATGACGTATGAGGACAATAGTTATTCGGATGAATTGTAACGTCTTCTTACCTCATAACAGTGTCTTATGAATAAAGCTTGAGCCCAAAGGAAACGTGGGTGACATTGAGTCAAGCATGACACGTCATACATGTGAATCCATCATGAATAAGTGTATAGACACGACACATTAGACTGTACCTCCACGATGTGTCATTCTCCATCAATTTCAGGCACCAATCAATATGACATATATGTATAATGAGGTAAAATTCCTAAATATTATTTAATTGCACTAGGTAGATAACATTTTAAAACTATAACATACATTGTTGGTAACCCAATTTTTCTAATCATAGATTTTTCGGTGATTTAGTGAGACTTTTTTATTATACACAAAAATAATAAAAAAAGTTTTATTTTTACATGTTTAAAATTTTTTTTACACCTAAATGGTAAAATATAAAACGTGATTACTAATTTATCAGAAAAGTTGTAAAAAATCTTTTACTTATGTAATTGTTTAATCGTAAAAATTCAGTGAACATTCAGTAGTCGTACTCTACTGAGCATACATTTTTACACTTCCCTTAATGCAAACATTTTCCCTCAGGGGGTCTTGAATTTAGAAAGGGGTTTCCTTATAACGTAGGTAGATGATAAAAAGAAAATTAGATATTTCAACATGGGTTGGCCTTTTTTAATTTAAAGTTTCCTTATTATTCACACGTCCAGAGATTGGATATTTTTTGCTTTTGGAATTAACCTTATGTCTTAGTAAAATTATTCATGAATTTGGTCAGTGCTTTAAAAACTCATCCACCCATTAACATATAGTTCTATATATAATGCAGTTTCATTGAACAATGGCGCATGAAGTACTTTAGCTGCCCATATTGATAACTGAACTCTGTAAAGAGTTATATACCGTATGGTCAATACGAATAATTTTAGTATACTATGAACCATTAAACTCTAGTTTAAAATAAATATTTATGATCTGATGGTATTTTAATAATAATTTTCTAACACTAATTTCAACTGTTTACTTACTGCAGAGATTGTAATATCCATACGAAACCAAACAAACCCACACAAGGTTTGTATTTGCCAATAAAAAGCACCCTACAACTTTGTTCTTGTCACGTTTCTACAATACATCACTGTTTGTTTAGACCCTCTGAGAAGTGGGAATACTGGACGCTCTCAAACTTACAACTGTACTTGTGTAAGTAAACGTGAATGTTTAAAATGCATAGCTAAAAACTTACTTTTCTAAACAATGTGCATGGTCATTCTAAGAATCATCACTAGCTTTTATGTTTAGTAAAATACTACACATATAAAATATTTCCATCTATTTACAGGACCTCCCACTCACAAGAGACACCCATGCAGATTTGCAGACTTGCTTGAGCTTTCTAACAAAATGTTAACGTGATATAACAACAGGTTAACCGTACGCTCACAAACACTAAATTTAATTCGTTGATCCAGTATTTTCAGACACGATAAGTTTATCTCAATATTTTTAGTACTGTTACATGTATACTTGGTTGGACACAATATAGCTGGAGATAACAAGAGGCCTAACTAATATTCTAACAACTCTATGTGACATAGTTTCCAAAAAAGGTGGGATGTCGTACTTTATCATCATTATTTGGAACATTATATTATACAATCTATAGGCTGTATTTAACCACTTTAAATAAACACAAATACACTAAAGATTTCTTGATAAGCATAATAAAAATTTGATAGAGATCCATATCAAGCAACAATTTATGGGTTTTTGCGTTTGATGAAGTATGATACAAAATTTGATTTGACTCGTTACATGCTCCAATTAGGCATTTTGAATGTCTTATTTATTGGTCTGAACAAATTTAATTCCGTATTGAAAATGTAATAGAACATCCTTCGTACATTTATTACAGTGTTTACAATAAACCCTTTCAGTACATAAACTATTTTTAAATAAGGGAATTAAAAAATATTCCATATAAACTTTATTTTTACTATCTTACATATTTTTTGTCAGTCGACAATACGCAAAGCTTGCTTACAAAGTGTTTGTCCTAAGCTTCTTTGATAGTCTGTAACTTAGATATGTAGACTTAAGTGATGCTCAAGTAACAAGCATGTCCATCACTAAGACACAAAGAGACGCTTTTAGCTTGAGAGATGAATGTTTATGTATTTTAATGAGATGAGATCTGAACTAATTATTTTACACATAACCAAATGGATTTAGTGGCAATTAACTGCGTTATGTAGTGTTGTGTATATTTTCATCATATTTAATATAATTTTCTGTTGGCGGTTGGCACTCACACGAAGATTCTTTTAATTAAATTAGATATAGCCTACTATTATAAACTTGAAGGTTATTCAACTCATAATTCAAATATTTAGAAGATGTTAACAAATTTAGAAGTTCGAAATAAAGTGGTCCCGGTTTAGGTACACTCTCTCTTGAACAATATGAGAAACATTTTGTTTGATGAAGCTCACAGGAAGTATTTTTTTAAATCATGAAACATTGGCATACTGATTAACGTACTGATAAAGAGACCATTCAGGACCAAAGAATAAGAGGAAAATTAGTTTATTTCCAGAAGCTTACCCAAGATAAAATATATTAAGCCGGATAATGTAAAGGGTCAAGTTACATCCCGAAGTTTTGTGCTAATAGCCCACTTAATCCTGCCCAAGTTGGGAGTAGCGTCATCACTTAGGGAGGAGCGACTTAATAATAAATTAGCCAGAAGGGTAAAAATAAGTTTAAAACAACAGAGAAAGGTTTATTTGGCAATACCAGAGCTCTATACTACACATTTTACATTTGTAAATTCATTATATCATTTAGCATATTGAACTTGAACCTGAACGATATGGTGGCACATAATCAATCCTATTCCTAATTTTCTTTTTTAGTTATTAACTAGATTACTTGAGTCTTTTATACATACATTAATTCTATCAAAGTTTTTCTCAAGCGCGTGTGTGAAACGTTTGTGAACGACCAAGTTGAGTCTATGCTTTGCAGCAATTATAAGTGTATTATACGCTTCGTTTTACACAGATTTTGCTTGTATTTTACTTGTTATTTTTTGTATTTTGCTTAAGTATTTTTATTTTATAGATACTTTAAAATAATTAAACAACTTGATTTGATATTATTCATATTTCTTTTTAATTTTATCATATTTAATAGGCAGCCATTCCGTATATATGATCAAACTGACGATCAAGTACATGAATACTTATTATGAAAAATAATAAGTATTTTATCATGAAAAATAATAAGTATTTAATGTACCTGGTTTAATTAGTGAATAACAATTACAAACATAGCCTAATTGAATTGTATTTGCTCTAAAGCATGAGTATTCTCTTGTGTATAAAAAAAAACATATAGCTTAAAACTTTAATTATCCTGGTTATCACTTTCTTTAAATTTATGTTGTATAATAACATTGAACAGATAAACTTAATTTTGACCACTGTAAATAATTTCTCACCAGGATAGTATGTGCCAAATTTACAAAACTGATGTCATGTCATTTAGGCCTAAAGTGAGGCAGGTGGTGAAAATCACCCCTATTCCACTGGCCCTGAACTTTTATTAAAGTGCTCCGACGAAATACGTTCGCATAAAGTTCGAAATAAAGTAGGCAGTCTTTATAAGATTCAATGTAAAAACCTGTTGATGTGTTACTGGTTTAGTTTTAAATAATAAGTATTGTTACTTTAAAAATTGTTAAGTTAAGTTTTTTTTTAATTCCGTTCATAATTATTCTATTCTCTTGGTGGATTTGATTTCACTAAAACAAGTTTCTCTAGTTATCATTTGACCTGAGATTATCCGTGATTGATTCAGGTAAAGGAAATTTGTCGAGTTCGATTACTAAGCTACCTTTTTCGTTAAAATGGGAGAGTAGGCTGTTTGAAATATTTCCAAAAATGTTGTTAAAATAAATGACACTATGTTTGAATGTGGTAAGAAACTCTTTACTGGAAAAAATAGTGCTAAATGGGTTGTCTTAAAACTTTTAACTAACATTCTTCAGCACAACGACATGGTAATGTTTGAAATAAAAAAGTTTACTGTAATAATAATATCAATCTAATATAAAATACCTCATTAATTTGGTCTCTGTAAGCAAATAAACTTCAATCTTCGATATCTAATGTCTTATTCCACATTGATGAGTGCCTGTTTTTTTATGTTTCCAAGGTTTAACAGTATTGCTACATCAAAAGCCAACGTAACTTGTCAATATAACACGTTGTTAAGGGAATATTCCAATCTGCACCACTGAGATATGGACGAAGGATGTTGTGTGCGACGTCATGTCTTGTGCTGACATCACCACAGGCATGACAGCTTTGACTACATGATAACCTCACAAACCATTATAACTTGACAATATATCTAATTGTTAAGGGAATATTACAATCTCTACCACAGAGATAAGCACGTAGGATGTTGTGTGCGACATCATGTCTTGTGCTGACATCACCACAGGCCTGTCAGCTTTGATATCATGACAACCTCACAAAACATCATAACTGGTCAATATCACATGTTGTATTGCTAATGAGCCATAAAACTAACTCATTTGGCCATTAAGATTTTGCAGGATACCTTTATGTTTGGAGGTTTTTATTGTAATAATGAAACAAAATACAAATAATTCTCAAAATAAAACTTGTGTTCTGAGTATTAAATAAAAATTTCTTTACTTACTTAGTAACTCCTTTTTTCAAGAGTATGGTAAATAAAAGTTTTTCATGAGTATTCACACATTTGTTTGATCATCCCTCTATTACAGGTTCTGGTGCTGTTAGTAACTTATACGTAACAGATAGCGTATATTTTAGTAATAAGTAGTCTTAGTGCGATATATAGCATTTAGGAACCTACGAGTGTCGAGTGCAATCAAACCATGTTATATTACTGAAACGTGATATGGAAACAAACAGTAGGTTAAAAACAGTAGGTTCTACTTATTACGTATTAAACAATAAATACTACAAAACAATAATGATTCTCAGTTCGATAGTTACTTCGAAAGTTTATTTGCTATAGGTAAATTTACCAACATGTTAATATCGATGAGAGGTACATTGGTTTACATACACATGGTTTAAATCACATACAATTGGCACATATAACGAATTAACCCAGTAACAAAATGCATGCCATTAACTTAATTGGTATTGCCTGCAAAAAAAATTCTTCGCTAATATACTATTCTAAGTATAAAACTCATCTATAATAACTGATTCATAACTGTCAAACAGTTGAATGCAAACTAAACTATTCATGTTTAAACTAACATTTGAACCATTCAATGAAGTTTCAGTTGTGTTAAGTCAACTATGACCGAGTAAACTATGTAGAATATTCAATGCACAAACATTGTTCATACTATACAACTTTATTATGTCAAAACTACGAACTATTATTCCAAACCAGTATGTCTAGAGTATTACGCATTTTTCTGAAAATCGTAAATAAGTAAACCACGATTTCCACTCTGTATTTTCAAGGGGTTTAACAAACACACCCACCCACACTTGCCCATTTATGTATATATAAAATAAAATTCAGCTAAAAGCTAGGTTTGAAATTAAGTTCTCTAATCTCTATTTATAGTTTGGATTTGAAGTATTAAGTTAATAAAAAAACACAACGGAAAAACATAAAAGGCATATTCCCTTAGAGCAACCCAAGTTACATCTTGCTCAAATGTTTTAACAGAACTCCTTGGAGAGTGCGAGTCATACATCTTCTAAGTTTAAGGGAAGGCCATTTTGTGTTTGTGCTACAGCTTTCATCTTGGCCCTCCTTGAAATTCCTAATTGCTTCTTGCATTTAGATATACCAAAACGTTATGGTTCTTGTTTTATAAAATAGGCCATTCAAGTACGGTACGTTCTTTATGCGTCCAGTTAGTATTTTTTAACTAAATAACAATTATATTTCCAGCCAAATAGAAACAGTTCTTTTCGCTAACTTACTTATCTTTTTGATTTACAGTATGTTTTTTATATTTTTGACAATAAATAACTATGTTTTTGAAAATTGGTTATTAATGTTTACTGTTTAGGCTACCCAGTTTTATTTTGGTTTATTTCTCAATACATTAATGCAGTTGGTAGTATAAATTTTATTGAAATTAAGGTTTGGGACCAGGTTTAGCATTAAAAATTCATTAAACCGTACTGGAAATATATATTACTTTAACATCTAGAATTATATGTTTTAAATGTTAGATCGGCTGATAAAAGTGTCATTAGTTGTATGATTTTATAAAACCTCATATTACTTTAAAGTTTTTGAAGAATTTAAAAACGAACAAATCGTGTGATAACAATCTTAAACATTACAGATAATTATAAACTATATAACATTAGTGGTTTAAGAATCTTCAAGACAGTTCGAAATCTTACATTAAATGCTGAATGGAATGGATTCTAAATATTCAGAACAATAATAACTGTTAGTTTAGTGAACACTTAATATTAAATATTAATTTCTAAAATCACACTTAGTACTTATTTAAGTGACGATAAAATATTTGAAACTAAACATCCAATAGAAACTAGGCTCAACTTTGAGTTGCAGATCAACAACTGTGGCAATCTAATTAACGATGTCTAAAGTCAAAACTTCCCCTTGATATTCTGCCTCAATGGTTCCTATTGTAATTCTGTTAAATGCAAGGTTTAGTTTTAGATTAAAAACTTATTTGATGTTGTATCAATTTTCTCTAAACAAGAATATAGCATAAGCTTTACTTTTACTGTTGTGATAAAATAGTAAGACAGATTACCATTGAGAAAGTTCGTCACGACACTCTAGACGTTTCTTTTATTGCTTATAGTAAAGCACTCTGCAAATATTATGCAGAGTGCTTTTTTCTATTTTTTCTAACTCAGTCCAAATAATTAAAAGCATGAAGCACTTTTTATTACATACGATAAAAGCACTCCAGCTCATATAATGTTATCCCTGTTAATTGTATTCATCGTTGATTGGCTGGTAAGCATATTTCCAGTTATCTACGAAGTTTAGTGTTATTGATAATTTATTTTAAAATACAACGTAACATGGAGTTTTCCCACTTTTTATAGTTTTTGAAAACTTCATGTTAAGACTTATCCTCCCAATATCACAAAAACTCGTAAATAACGATTAAACAATGCATAGCGGCTGAGTGGCAATGGAATAAAGACATGGCTCACAAGGTCACAGCTTCGGATGAAAAATATAAGCTTCTTTGGTCCCTAAACACTGTCTTATGATGAATTTAATTTCGGTTGAGTAAAACACAATCCTGTTTTAGTGAGCTCAACGTAAGTTTTTTTCTGGTTCGAATAACCACTTTAAATAGCTCGTAGATAACGGAAGTTTCGCTGTTCTGGCTAAAATAGTTTCACAGTATTTTAACAGTATTTCGATAGCAAATATTTTATCTATCTATGTAGTTTCAACTAATTCTGTTTTCATTAACTTATAAATATTGATCTAAATCAATTTGCAAAGAAAAGTTGCAAATATTATGCTTGTTTTACGCAAAATATACAAGTCTATTGTTTTTGTTTATTTTAACTTGGAGCCTTTCCTCTAGCCTTCAAAGAGGTGGTTCTTAACTGCAACATCGAAAATTCCCCCAGCCTCGTTTTTAGATTTAGATTTCTAATTTTGCGTCTTCTTTTGCCGAGTAATTATTACATTAATTCCGACACATAACAGATAAAAAAATAGCTAACATCATAATTATTTTTGGTTAAAAAAATCTCCGATTTTTTTACAGTTACATGAAACGTATCAATCATCTATCTTTTTCCATCTTGGCATTGTTCTGACATAGTTTTGTTATTGTTTTGTAAATATTAAGAAAATGTTAAGTTTACGTATGTGTACAGGTCTTATTTTAAAGTCATATTTATCCCCTACATTGAACCTTCGTAACTGTACAACCGAATGAATGAATGACTACACTAACACTTCCTACTGTAGACACACACTGGGGCAGAACCTCAATATTTGAAATGTGCTGTTTACTTAGTCCAAGCTAAATATTTATCTTTTGTGCCATTTCGTGCATATGTTTCCACTAAGTTCTCTTTTAACTCTTTTTTGATGGGGTTCATATAAACAAAGTACCAAACTGCTATATATTTTTTCAAAAGACTTTAAAGAAGTCCCTTTGGAACCTCGGGTTTCCTTGCAAAAAATAGCGTTCTGTGTTATCAGAAAGCGCTTCGCATCTTTCTCAAAATCCTCTGGGGATTGCTTGAAATTCTTTAACAGGATCAACTTTGTACCGTGATCGTTTAAGCAAAAATTAAATCGTTAATCATAAGTATTTGTAAGTTTCTATACAGTATATATGATAATTTATCAACATATTTGTATTTATAGATATTCATTTTATTTATTTATTTTTCCATATTTATTTATTTTTATCATAATGGACGATACAAACACACTTTATGTTTTTTTGTTTTAATTAACACTTTATCAATATTAAGACACGTTGATGTATTTAAATCTGCCATGAAAAAAAAACAGAAGGATAATAGTTTTAATTTATAAGAAGTAGTTGTAGAATTTAAAATTTACCTTAACGAGTGTTCCTTATTAATTTGTTACAAGATATATCAATTACTCGATCTTTCTTAGATTTCATTATATACCATCAAATTAATCAAGGAGGTGAAAACCCCGTGATTGTCAAACACCTTAAAAAATCTAAAATTACGGAATTTATCGTTATATGAGTTTTGTTTATTTTTATACGGTTATTTCGATAAAATTACATAAACGAAATTGATAATTTGAATTTTTACTTTTCTGTAATTTATAAGACTTAGCCAAGCATAACATTAAATGCTTTTAGGGAGTATATTTAGCCTCATGTCTTAACGGAAGGTGCTATATATTAGATACCCTAGAAACATTGATTAGGTTTCTTGGTATATCATTCAAACTGCAACGGTATGTTTCAATTAATTACAATAGGTTAGAGTCTAAAACGCGAAACTAAAACATGACAGAAATAGCAGAAGTGGAGCAGCATATTTAGTATTTAATAGATTTCTTGGAAAGAGTCATTCAAACTCGACTATGGGTCAGCGAAACGGAACAAATAAATAATGGAATTTTTAGGCGGAATGGCTTACAATGTTCCGTCTAAAACGTCAATCATGTTCAAGTCCATTTTTGGCCAAATTCCAGATAATTAAATCGTTCAACAAACTCTTAGCTAGATATATTATTTTAATAATTTTGGTTACGATTAGAACCTTTTCATCGTTGGCATAGTAGGCCTACTATAACTAACCAATCACGGCACGGAGGAAAATTACCGGTTTATTGTAAGCCTAACTTAAATGATGTTTAGATTTTTATTGTGCGTTGTTATGTCCTATATGTAATGTTTGAAAGC
The DNA here is from genome assembly GCF_028750875.1 of Macrosteles quadrilineatus. Classification (NCBI taxonomy): domain Eukaryota; kingdom Metazoa; phylum Arthropoda; class Insecta; order Hemiptera; family Cicadellidae; genus Macrosteles; species Macrosteles quadrilineatus. Next base: position 81,449,129 of record NW_026542602.1, on the reverse strand, counting down.
CAGTAATGAGTCTATTATTGGAGCAAACATTCTTGAAAAGAAATTACCTGACAATTCCTGAATAGGCGAAATATCTTAGTTTGACCACTACTTCGTCGAACTGTTAAAAGTATACAGGTAATAGTAAAGGTATACATACAACTGTTAAAAGTTTCATCGTGATAGGATGAATGGTTTGACAATGCTTAAACGACGGACTGACATACATTACTTCACTTAATATTCTTATATGTGTTAACGTAAAATAAATAACTACAATTTTATTCACTAAGCAAAATACTAAAATAAAAATACAACGTCGTTTATACAGTTAGTTAATTAATAAACTTTAAAACCGTGGATTGATATTGTACTGAACTTTTTACATTTTTCTTTCAACAGTTGTAATCCATAATTACTATATCCTAATATAGCTATGACTTTTTAGCTCCATGGAAATGCAGATCCCATTGAAAATACTTCGTATGCTTAACAAAACGTGTATATAACTTTGATTTTCCCAGTTATGTGCTTGACCATTAAATTTGGAAATTAAACTTTGCTGAGTGGTAATGATTGTTTACGACATGTGCAGTGAAGCGATCTTCTATATTATGTATTAAGAGTAAAGAGTGATAAACCTACAATTTACTGCATTGTAATAGCTATTTACGTTACGAGTGCAGTAAGAGCGTTTTTACATCACACAGGTGAATGTTGTGCAACGAGCGAAGTGAGTGGCAAAGGTTTGATACTTTACTTTACCGAGTGAAGTAAAGAAGTTGTACACAACACGCTTGGGATAGGGAAGTTTAACATGGCGGGTTGAGTAAAAGAATAAAACATTTACTTAAATTACAATATTAAGCTCAATCCCATCACAATCAATATGGTCATTGTAGCATGGATTTATTTAATTTTAATGAGTCCAAAAACCTAAAAGTGTAATTAATTAAGTGTTTAGTGGACGATGGTTCAACAGCTATTGTTTAGAACCCTCAAGTGGGTGTACAATTTAACATAATATTTTTACGTTCCCTTCAATAAGAACCATTATCATTTTAAAAGCATAAATTTGTTTCTCGGTTAATTCAGATGTTGATATTTAGAAACTTCCATAAATGTATATAAGATAATTTGAACATGCATATAATTGGTATGACAAAGACTTGTTTAACCACACACTACACGAGAACTTAAGTAAGTAAATAACGCCTTGAGCACCTCCTTGTGTGTGTCTGAACTAACACAGCTGTGTCTTTAGTTGCTTTGTATAACAAAGTGTATATTTGTTGTTTGCATCAGGTAGCCGAGACAAGATAATTAGTTAAGTAAAACAACGCTTCCAGTAATATCTTTTAAGAATCTGGTGAGTTTATACATTATCGTATGTATTACATGTACATTATCGTATGTATACATTATCGTATGTATTTGCCTTTTTGAATTACAGATTTTGATATAATTATTGCTTTTGAACATAAAGTATTGAGAAGGATTTGGATCAGTAAAATATGGAGACTTATAGAGCATTAGAAAAAATAGGGAGTTTAAGGAACTATATAGGGAACCAGATATGGTGGGAGTCGTAAAGAGTAGAAGGTTGACGTGGCTGGGCCACACTCAACGCAGATGTGAGAGAGAGATGGCTAAGATAGTGAAACAAGTGATAAGAGGTACTCTGGAGGTCAGGCTGGAACTAAGGATGCGGTGGATTGACGAGGTAACGATGGATCTAATGAGTATCGGAGCAGACTCAGAGCTGGTAGAAAACAGAAGATCCTAAAGGCATATGATTAGAGAAGCCAAAGGGGACAGGAGTAAGTACGCAAGTAATAATTATGTTGCGCGAATTGATTTGCACATGATTGGATGTTCACCTCAAACTCTCTTTTTTAGGACACGCGGCTTTCGGATTATTTGTTTCTTTCGTCATTTATGTACGGACTGCTGATATTTTACACTAAATTAAAAAAAGTTAGTTGACCCATAAATTATATATATTAATTTAAACATTTAAATTTACTTTCTAAATAAATACTGTAATTATCCATTTCAAGTTTTCTTTCTCGCAGTTACCCGGCACTATTTGAAGTATGCAACAATGTTGGTGTTATCGTCTGCCAATCAAAATCTAATTAGCCGTTGAGCCAAACAGACTAATTGCCTGATTTCAGTTAATTAATGCCCAAGGATATAGTAATGTTTCAGTATCTGGCCGGTTCATTGTTACACATCCTATAACTTATGGACCAATGTATAAACTTACATATGATAAAATAAACTATGGTGACAAACCTAGTGTATGTCTCACAACAGATACACTAATTAAACAATGGTAAAACTTAATTTTTTTATAATTTAAAATGTATTTTGTAAAGTGCTGACCGTTTGGCGATAAAATTTAGTTAACAGTTTTCAACATTGTGTATGCTCATTTACGCAACAGAAGTTTTACTTTGAAACCTAGGTATGTCAGATGAAACCGACCTATTTGCCGTGTCATTTTTATGAGTATGTAAGAGAACGATACCGTAGCATTAGATCTACATTAGATTTTTAAAATAAATTTTAATCCATGGAAAAGAATTATAATCACCTAACTTTATCACAAGATCCATGTACTATGCACTATTTTACCCCAAGTTATCCTAATACATAACGATATTTACAAAAAAGTTTGAAATCTTTTTTGCTTCTTGATTTAAATAAAATGTTTTCAAATTATAATGTTACATAAACACAAATTATAATCAGGGACTTCATAATAATAAATAATCAATTTCATAAATTTACTCAGTTATCATAGACCGTTGTCATAAGATAATGGCACTAAACTACGGTGCCAATTCCATTTCGAATGTAGTCGGTTACCGTATATTAGATATTTCTACGGTCCTATATTAGTGAGAAAAGTCGGATCGTAGTAGATATTGCCTGTCTGAAAACACTATACAGTCCCATTCTTGGGAATCAAACAGGACCGTTAACTTTGCCGTCCTCTACTTCCATACACTGGCCTAATTCAACCTTAAGATTTAATATCGTTATAGGTGTGTATATTATAAATGTGCATTCCTATTGGGTGACCTGTATTTCAAAAGTTGATTAAGTAAACCATATGTCAAGTTAAATATAATTTTTCCAAATATAGTCGGTAATGCAGTTAAACGAAATTTGTAATTGATCCCGATCCCATTTGAGGGCATAAAATGGGACTGTAGTTAATTCTCTTTCTTTGTTTTATATGGGACTGTCGTTAATGTCCAAGGAAGTCGGAAAGGCAGTACAAGATTCTCTCTTTATGCGTGCTATTTTGACTTTGATTTCACAAGTCTAAGTTGTCTTATTACAAAATACTAATTGTAACTAATTGTGTTATGTACATTACTCTTTATTTTAACTTTTGTCGGTACCCTTTAGAGACTATGTTAGTTACTGTAAGCTTCTCAGGCAGTATAACACTTTGATACTCGCCTGAATTTTTGCTACCAAATTTGACTTAAGCCTTTTTCACTATCTATACATTAAATATTATTTGAATCGGTTCTATGATGATCTAGTGTATGTTTATGGATATATATATATGTTATATATTATTATTACTCTCGCCTGTCTCTGCTACAATGTTTTTTCACTACACCTGCATCAGTTAAAAAATCACCGAATAAATTTCAACCACTTGTATTATAGTTATTTGTATATAAGTCGTCTCCTTATATTATCCGTGTATGTTAACCGGTCACATATCTATTGCAAGAATGAGATTTATTGTTGGTCGTTGTAAACACCGTAGATGAGTCCTGTCTGTCCGTAAAATGGGACTTTTGGTTAATGTTTGTAAACGGAACCGTAGATGAGTCCCATTTACCGGTACCTTTTTACAGTTGTATATAGAACTGGATAACGTGATAAGCTACGGTCTCTTTGGCTTTCTTAATTAATCCTCGTCTATACCGTTAAGCGATTTATGAACGTCAGCCTTGTGATTTCTCTTCTTCTCGCCTACATAATAGGTTAATATGTATTTGCAAAACTTTTTTTAGATATATCCTAAAATTTGTTGGCAGTATGTGTACGTCATCCTTGTGATTTCCCTTCCCCTCCCAGTGGATCCATGCAGGTCTTTAGGCCTAGTGCCTCGCCCTTGAGGCGGCCCACGCACAGTCCCTCCACAGTCTGGTGATGGCATCGCTAGAGGCGGCCCACGCACAGTCCCTCTATTCTCCACTGATGGCATCGCTGGAGGAGAAAATAAATAAATAAGTACTTATACGTCATAGCCGTCTTCTATCGTGACGTCATGCATGGCGAGCATTACGGCCTGTTTTCTTTGTGTGGCCTTGCTCCAACGATGACATCACCTGTCATCTGACTGTGGAGGGACTGTGCGTTGACCACCTCCAGCGATGCCATCTCCTGACTGTGGAGGGACTGTGCGTGGGCCGCCTCCATCGATGACATCACCTGACTGTGGAGGGACTTTGCGTGGGCCGCCTCCAACGATGTGATCACCTGACTGTGGAGGGACTGTGCGTGGGCCGCCTCCAGTGATGCCATCACCTGACTGTGGATGGACTGTGCGTGGGCCGCCTCAAGGACGAGGCACTAGGCCTAAAGACCTGCATGGATCCACTGGGAGGGGAAGGGAAATCACAAGGATGACGTGCATATACTCTCAACAAATTTAAAGTTATATCTAAAAAAAGTTTTGTAAATACATATTAACCTACTATGTAGGCAAGAAGAAGGGAAATCACAAGGCTGACGTTCATATACTGCCAACAAATTTTAGGATATATCTTTGGTTGGATTCGGCCCACGCACAGTCCCTCCACAGTCAGGTGATGACATCGCTGTAGGCGGCACACGCACAGTCCCTCCACAGTCAGGTGAATTCTTCGACGGAGGCGGCCCACGGCCTCACAGATAAAAAAGCACAGTTGGCATAGTGGCAGACAAATTTAAATCCGACAAAAACAGCACTCCTCTTCAAATAACGAATTATCTCTTCTGGAAACATTTCACAAGAATTTCGATATCAAAATAGAGTGCGTTAAAAAGTTACCATAGTTACTTAATCTTACATATTTATTGTTGAAATAAAAAGATTAATACAATAGAGTATACACTTACTCCCAAATAACACAGTAAAACATTTGTTTCCTCCAGTTATCCAGCTAAACTGTAGACATATTCTTGCGACCTGGGCTTCTACTTGTACTTGAGCCATTTTGTCATCCGACACCATATGGAAAGTAGTCAGTCCATGTGAAAATGTTGTGTTAAAACTAATAGTCTGTAACTTCGTTATACAAACAAAAAGCACGAACATTTACCGAATGCTACTACATCTGCATGAATCTGCTTATTAGATGTACTGTAAGTTCACCATCAGTGACAAGTGTAGAGAGCAAAGAATACAATGCGTGATATCCGAGCCACAACCCTGACTGCGCGTGTTTCTGTGTCGTAATTTTCACACCTAATTTAAAGTCTTTATTTTGCGGTCTTTTGCACCCTTAGACAAACTTTTATAAAATAAATATTTCTTAATATAATTAAATTAATAAAGTAACGTTTTATAATTTATTTTGACAAAATTCTTTAATTTCTTATAAACATGGAAAATCTTATGGTTAACATGGGAAACTACGGAGCCACTGTGGTGGAGCCCGAAAGTATTTTTGTCATAAGAATATACCTATTTGTTAATTAATTAGGAATGTGAGCTATCGTAATGCCAAATTTCAAGTTAATTCGAGATTCAAACTTTTACACACACTTTCACATTTATAATATTAGTATGATAATATTACTACTTTCTTATTGTTCTTCGTTATGTTAAGTCGTGTTCTGTGTTATAAAGATACGAATTCTGGGAAATATCAATCTTTAGAGTAAAGCCAGCTTTAAAACCCTATCAGAATTTATGTACCTATATTTCATATATTTTACTAAAGACTTTCATCTATGAATAAGTCGAATTATCAATACAGTAAATGACTGATAGTGTATGCGAAACCGACCACGAAATAAATTTACAAAATATATAGTAGTTTATATATAATAATAAAAAAAAAAATAATATTCGTATGCAAATGACAAAACACCGTATAATGCTGAAATCTAGTTAGTAGAATATAATATACCTTTCCAGTATCAAAAATACGTGTTTTCTATTTCCAATTTGAACATTCTTCAACGTACTGTAGCTTTTAATTTTTTAACTTAGCAAATAGCAATGGTTTCATATATTCAATTGTATGATGCCATCATTGCTCCAAAATCTGACTAAATAGTAATTTTTAATTCAGTTTAATCTTTTTTATAATTGCTGTAAAGTAGCTGGTGATGAAAAGGTGTGTAGTTGATGTGTTTCCTATATTCCACACACTTTATTTTACATCTCTGAGCTTTAATCATTGCCAACATCTGGTTTGGAAGTGGCTTTGGACAAGTTTATTGTTGGTGAATGTATTAGATCTACATATTTGCCAAAATCGTTTATTTAACACATTTTGGTTATCAATCTTTAGAGTAAGGCCAGCTTTAAAACCCTATCAGAATTTATGTACCTATATTTCATATATTTTACTAAAGACGCAAACGTACATGTATTATTTTTTTTATAAGTAAGGTATTATACGTGCATAATCAGTTGATATTTGATATATAGTAGCATTACGTTTGTTTTATTAACTAACTGAAATAAATATTTAACAAAATAATTTAAAATAAATAGGATTTATGGCAGTTTTTGTAGAAGTTAAGTTACGTTGTTGTTTTAGACTTAACACACAACACCTTAGGGAACGTTCGGTCGTCCTACCTTAGCCTATCTCGGTGTCTGACCAATACTGAACATTTGTAAAACACTGTTTTAACCCAAAATAATTGTTTTTCGTAGGTTTTATAATGCTACATTTGTTATGTGACATATCAAATGTTCACATTTCTGATAGTTAAACAGTTAAATGTATTGTACAAATTACTAATTTGTACATAAGTAATTTGGAAGTTTATTTTTTGTATTCAAGTATTTATATTGATATCAACTACGTAGTTGGGGTAAAATAAAATATATTTTATTACAAATCACTCAAAAACATTAACTTAATTTATGTAGACCTGGTTTTAGTTTTATTGATAAAAACCCAATAAATGTCAGATACTGCAAGCTAACTCTAACAAGGTTAAAGGATCAGACTTATCTAGAATGGTTTTTTGCAATTCCTAAGAACTGTCGGGAAAACAAACAGTTCGGTAAATCTCTCATATCTGTAATCTCTACTGGACCTCTCGTACTGTTGTGAATAAATCAATCTCGTTATTCTAAAATTCAGCTTATTAATGACGTAAGTCACTAAACAAACAATAAATCGTTACTTGTTATTAAAATATGTTATGTACATTATAATACGTATATATTACTATCAAAGAACAACTAAAAGTCAATGTATAATAATTTATTTAACACCATGTTTATTATATTTCACAACAAGTATATAATCTAAATAATTAAACTTGATCAAGACGTAGCCAAAGCCACTTGTGGACAAAGTGTAAACTTCCTAGAGTGGAATAAATATTTTACCCAGCTATTAGCCAAACCCATAATTTAGCGTGCCTTTTGTGACATTAAACCACGACTACAGCATTCCCTAGACCATAAATTATAAATTGTGAATATAGACGTTTTGTATTTACTAATATAGTTGTACCAACAGAAGCCACTCTTATGATATGTTAAATCTAATTTGTAACTATCAATTTGTATAGCTAAACTGCACTAGTTACTTTCTTAACATGTATCATATGCGATGCATTTGGAATAACAATTCTGAAGGTAAAGATTAGTTAAACTTTCTAGTGGGGCCTTGGTTAAACTCATTCTACCATGAGCACTATAATAATGATACTACTAATAAAAAAAAACATTAACGTTAAGCCAGTTATTTATTCAAAACTAGAAAATATGTGAGCACATTTTAAAGTACGCTGAGAACGTTTCCATTCTCAGCTATTGTAAGAAAGGATTTTTATTGGACACGTTAGAAGAGTTCCATATCTACAAATCGTTAAAAGTAGATGCCGACAACCTACTAAACGACCAAATCCACCACAGCTCCAATTTAATTTTTAACAAAATAATTGAAACCCAAGCAACACTAACGCATCCTACTAGACATGGCTCAAAACAATACCGAGGACAAAGGTCAGATAGACCACCTGAACGTTCCAGTTAGTTGTGGCTTGGATGTCACCCGTCGCGGCCGGTGAACTTACAATAATGTCGTCCTTCTGTAAATACCGGTATTATTCGTTATATGTGTTCGTGTGCGTGTTTGTGCTGTATGTCGTGAACTGTTTATTTGTTTTAACTCAACGACGTCCATTGGACTGAAGACTCAAAACTGGCCCGCCTGATGATGGTACAACTTCGTGCCGAAACCTAGGTCGCAATAGCCGACTAATTTGAACTGGTGACTGAAGGTATTTAAACCATTATATTAGACATTTTAAAGTACTATTGCTTATGATGTTTTGTTGTCTGTTGACTTTATTGAATAAAATCTAAAACTTCGAAATATGTGAACAATACAAAAAAGATCATATTACAGTTGGTCAAGTTAAGTGGTCCATGGACATTAGTGAAAACGCTTACGAACAAAGGATAAATACATGAGATACAGAAAAAATATATAGTGAAATATGCGATGTAGTAACAATAAAACCCAACGTGAAAAACGTTTCCAATTACAACTCAATTCCGATCTACATAACATTTTTCTCAAAAACATTCGTTAGCTTCAAAGAAAAATTATTTAAAACTCTTAATTAGTAAAATTTTCCTAAACAAGTTTCAAAATGAGCAGTGTATCAAAGGTAGATTTAAAGAAGCAAACCTTTGATCATTGTACAAGAATCCAAATTTGTATTTCAAGGAAGACCGAGACCAAAGTGTAGCTCAAACGCAAAACGGCCTTTAACTTAACTTTTGTAAGATGTACGACCTCTCCAGGGAGTTCTGTAAAACATTTGGGCAGAATGTGACTTAATGTTGCTTTAGAGAAATATTCTTTTGGCTTCTTAACCTTTTACAATTTCCAGTCAAAATATACTTTATCTGTGTTGAATTACCGCATGTTTCTGTTCCTCATTAGATATTTAGCTTTTCTGTCATTATTTATAGCGCACTAAACAGAAATTTCCCCACCAAAATATAAACTTATTTTAATAATTCTTAATGAAATATTTAAAACGACTTAAAAATACCATTGTTGCTTGTAGTTATTGACGTTACTATAGTCCAGGATCTGAAGGGGGTTGAGCATGCATGAAAAGGGTGACGCAATTTTATTTCTGATTGTTGTTATAGGCACTATAGTGATCACGAAAACGCATGTCGTCGCCCCCCAGCGTGGTCGACAACCCGGGGGGGAGGGGGGCAATATGGTGGGGGGCGCCGTTTACTAAACCGCCTGAGTTTTTTCTCTCGTTCATTACACAATATATGTAACTTCACTTATTCTTCTTCTTCAGAATACATTTTAGTTAGTGGGTTTTTGCAATTGTCCTTACAAGTGCACTACAGCAAGATGAATGGTTTACAAAGCATATACAAGACGTTTTTTTGCAGTTTTTACACGAGCAAGGTGGGATTAAAGTGTCTGGTATGGCTGGCTTTGTCATCAATAGGGGCTTTAATGTCTTATAAGAAAAAACCAAATTGTGTCAAGTCTAAAGGCTCCACAAATGCAATAGTGGAATTTTGCCAATAGTACAGTTGAGCGGTGCACCGAAGGATATGTTGGCGGAATGAGTTGGATGTGCATGGCAAACAACTAATGTCATTTACTGCTGATGGGGATGACAAGAAATGAATATATCGGCTTTTATCACAAGTAATTCCCTTTTTCTTAATAATTTTTAAGTATACAACTTCTAGTTTCTTGGAAATTATGTATTACGACGTGTATCACTATTACAATACTTGTAAATATAGTTTGTTAAAATAAAAAGATTTTTGTTTATATAAAGTATATTTTGTTCGTTATTCTAAAGGAAATTATTTTATACAACATTCAAACTCCTTTTGTAGTTTCGGTCACTGTTATCAACATTGCAGCCCATATTGTCAAACTAAAGGTACGGTATGTGAAATAATATAACCTACAACACTTTGATATCTCATGATACTATTATGAAATGCCCCAGCATTTATATTTAAATTTAATTGTAAAGTAAAAATAACCTAAGTAAAGAACAGTTTTTCCTATAATTTCTTCCTGATTTTTCATCAATTTTTTTATTCATAGATCTACAAACATAAAAGCTATGTTTATCCTTAAAAGGTGTCTCTTGGTACTTGTAATTTCGGTTGCTTTAAAAAGTACCCCTGCCGCAGTAAACCTGCAGACTCAATATTATATTATACTCAAATATTCCCTGAAAACTGTCAGCTTTATATTTCCTATTTAAATAAAACGAATTATAATGAGTACCTAGGTTTGCTGCTACAGGGAAGGTATTGAGGCGAGTTTTATATTGAAATGTTTATAGCTTAGTATGAAATAAACAAAATTGCCAAATTTGATTATAATATATCCATATATAAGCAAACTACAACCGTTTTTTTGATTCTCCGTAAGAATAACATGGGCATTTTGAATTTAAGTTTTTTTAACTATATCCATAATTGTTAGGCATACAACAGCCCTTTGCTATACTAAATTATTTATTTTTTTAAGCTCTACAAAATGGGTTAAGAAATAAATTGCAAATTGTTTGGTTATTAGGGTCAAAAATGGGAAAAACCTATTTTAACCCCATAACCCCATATTGATTTTTAGCTTCAATATAAAATAACTAAAAAATCATCAAAGATACGAATTTCACTACATTAACATTTTTAAAGATCATAATTTTTTTAGTAAATTGACGTTTATTGCAATGTTCTACCTAGAATAGTTCTCGAGTTATAGGCGTTTTAGTAAACGGCGCCCCCCGCCATATTGCCCCCCTCCCCCCCGGGTTGTCGACCACGCTGGGGGGCGACGACATGCGTTTTCGTGATCACTTTAGTGCCTATAACAACAATCAGAAATAAAATTGCGTCACCCTTTTCATGCATGCTCAACCCCCTTCAGATCCAGGACTACTACATATATTGTTTTTCTTGAAACAAACATATTTGAATGTATGTATTGTTGTTAAACACAAGCTTAAAGCACCTATAATAAGTTATCCAGTTTTTCGTTAAGCATCCACTGGTTTGGGAAATTGTCCAAGTTATCGTTTAGATAGCAGACGTAGGTTGTTAATGACAGCTAAGACCTATGAGATCCACCGCTTTATATTTATAAGAAATATAAGATAAGTCATGCAAATCATAAACCCTATAACTAGCTGTCCACAGTAGCAAATAGATTCTCTCTCATTGGATCCAGCAAAGGTTTAAACATTTTTTACTCAAAGTCCACCTTAGTAAACAATCTCTTGTTAACAAATACCTTTTAACTAAAATGTCTCTTTAAAATTAATCATACAGTCCCTATATGTTATCATATCGTCATATCCTCATACGTTAGATTCTCTAAAGTTCTTTAACTAAAAAAAAGTATCTTTGAAATAACTTTTAGTAATATTAAATTTTCTGAAAACACTCTCCCGTTAAAAACAAATCAGATACGGTATCTTTCTCTTACATACTGAAAACGAAAATGCAAATAGGTCGTTTTAATCTGACATACCTAGGTTTCAAAGTAAAACTTCTGTTGCGTAAATGGGCATACACAATGTTGAAAACTGTTAACTAAATTTTATCGCCAAACGGTCAGCACTTTACAAAATATATTTTAAATTATAAAAAAAATAAGTTTTACCATCGTTTAATTAGTGTATCTGTTGTGAAACACACACTTGGTTTGTTACTATAGTTTATTTTATCACATGTAAGTTTATACGTTCGTCCATAAGTTATAGGATGTGTAACAATGAACCAGCCCGATACACTCAAACATTACTATACCCTTGGGCAGTAATTAACTGAAATCAGGCAATTAGGCTGTTTGGCTCAACGGCTAATTAGATTTAGATTGGCATACGATAACACCAACATTGTTATATACTTCAAATAGTGCAGGGTAACTGCGAGAAAGAAAACTTGAAATGGATCCTTACAGTATTTATTTAGAAAGTAAATTTAAATGTTTAAATTACAATCTATCTATATATTAATAGGCAAGCATGTTTCTTTAAAACCTTTTTTCTCAGCTCGTGTTCATCGCAGGCAAAATCTACGCATACCGTTAGAAAGATATTTTTCTGTAGGTGTGCAGAAACCCTTTAAAAATTAAAATAGGCTCAGAAATAAGCACAGAAATGAATTTGAAATTTGAATAAAATTGACATGGGCTTTATGGGTTGTCATGTTGGGGACGAAATAACAACGAAATATAAACAGAAAATCAAAACAAATAGAAGAAATGCCAATCACATGTTTTATTTACAGTGTGGGGTGAAAATAGAGAAGTCTGTACATTGTATATTTTTGGTCGAGTTTCGACCACTGGACGACCTGCAGGGTAACTGCAAGAAAGAAAACTTGAAATGGATCCTTACAGCATTTATTTAGAAAGTAAATTTAAATGTTAAAATTACTATATATAATTTATGGGTCAACTAACTGTTTTCAAATTATTGTAAAATATCAGCAGTCCGTACGTAAATGACGAAAAAACAAGTAATCCGAAAGCCGCGTGTCCTAAAGAAAAGAGTTTGAGGTGGACATCCAATCATGTGCAAATCAATTCGCGCAACATAATTATTACTTACGTACTTACTTACTCCTGTGCCCTTTGGCTTCTCTAATCATATGCCTTCAGGATCTTCTGTTTTCTGCCAGCTCTGAGTCTGCTCCGATACTCTTTAGATCCATTGTTACCTTGTCAATCCATCGCATCCTTAGTTCCAGCCTGACCTCCGGAGTACCTCTTATCACTTCTTTCACTGTGTTTACCATATTTTTCTCACCTCTGCGTTGAGTGTGGTCCAGCCACGTCAACCTTCTACTCTTTACGACTTCCACCATATCTGGGTTTTCTATATATTTCCTTCAACTCCCTATTTTTCTGATTCTACATGAGCCTCCGTCTTTTACTGGTCCAAAATCCCTCTCAATACTTTATTTTTAAAAGTAATAATTATATGTAATTAATTAATGTTCTGTAATTCAAAAATACAACTAAATGCGATAATGTATAAACTCAACAGATACTTAAAAGATAGGTCTGGAAACGTTGTTTTACTTAACTAAGTATCTTGTCTCGGCTACCTGACGCAAACAACAAATATACACTTTGTTATACAAAGCAACTAAAGACACAGCTGTGTTAGTTCAGACACACACAAGATGGTGCTCAAGGCATTATTTACTTAATTAAGCTCTTGTGTAGTGTGGTTAAACAAGTCTTTGTCATACCAATTATATGCATGTTCAAATTGTATCTTATACTTGCAGAGTACCCTTTCTTCGTACGGGGTTGGCGTATAAGTATAAAATGATCAATACAGTTATACTTGGCTTTGCGTTTGCAATGGGAGAGGACACGGTTTAAGAAAATTTGTTTCTTTTAATTTACGCTATGCTATAGTATAGCACATCTACCATAGCTGTAATGCTCTACTACTGCACCCAAACAATAGAGAAAAGTTGAATTCTCTTTGTCTATCACAGTTTTTTGTTGGTAGTTGGTTCGAATTAGCTGTTGTCATAAATGCAAAAAAAGTGTAATGAGGCTGCACCCTGTTGGTAAATCTTATAATTTTTTAATGCTACTGTATTTAACATCATAGAACATAGAACCAACTTGTGCAGTCGAAAAAGGTGAAAAAAATCTTTAATTCCTTTTGAATATGAATACGCATGAGGTTAACATGGGAAACTCCAGAGCCACTGGGGGGAAACCCAGAGGAGTTTTGAGAAAAGAATATGTATATAATGTTAATCGGGTGTGTGAGCTTTCACCATACCAAAGTTCAGCACAATCCAATTAGTAGTCAATGCGCGGTTGAACTTCAATAAAAAAAAAAAAAAAAACACAAACTTCAACATTTATAATATTTCTATGTATATGGTGTTTTTTTTAATTTATCAACTATATCATACTTACTTTCCGTATCCGGAAATCAGACTTCGCTTTTCCAAAAATTAGCTACCGATATGGCTTTGTCATTCGCTTGTAAAAGATCATCTAATGTGCAAGACTGGTCTAGGCGTGAACAGATCAGCAGATGGCCAGGATCCTGAACAGCACCACACGCGCACAAGATGTTTTCTTTGAATGGTAAGAGACCTCATTTGTAATTTATTTAGGAAAATGTTTTTTAGCAAAAATGTTATGAAAGTCTGATGATTGTTACTCGTTACCGAAGTTTTCGTTAATAGAATGTAATAAAAGAAAGTTATATCTATAAATGGAAAACAACTGGTTTACAATACATTTTTGATGTGAAATATAGAAACCTAAATGTTAAAGGCCAAAAACGTAATTTGTGTGATTTAAGGTTCCTAAGTTTAATAAGCAGGCTGTAAATTAAAGGCCTTTGACTTGAACTTAGATAAATGTTGGCAATCAGCCTCCTCGGAGACAGTTGAAACCTTTGTAGGAAAACTTTGTTAAAACTTGTTAACTTGTTGATAGCATGTACAGTTTTTATACACATTTAAATTGGTGGTCCGATTTAGTCTAGTGATGGAGCGCAGGGCTACAGATCCCGAGTCCCCGGGTATAATTCCCGCCAATCGATAATGGATATTATCAATGTGATAATGCTAAGACCCTCAAGGACAGCCTGAAGTAATGCGTAAAACAGATCCGAGCTAGAACCTAGCGTCCTAGGATAGGTGGGACATAAAATAAATAAAAAATTTAATCGCAGACACGCAAAAAAATCGGTGTTCAAAATTGTGTTTCTGTCAAATTTGTATTTAATAATTCATAATGTAATCAAGAAAGATTTCCATCTCTAATGATTTTAAATAAGAGTAGATAACTACTGGAACAACTGTTGGTATACTCAGAGATGAGCATAACAGAAGAAATGTCACTAGACAGACAATCGCAAACAATCAAAATCGTTTTGTTAACAAGAATAGACACAAATATCACGGAGAAGAAATAAATATAGAGGTGACGTCAAGAGCCTCAATATTTACAAGAGTGTTACAAACTCCTTGAAACCAAAAGTGTCCCCAGTACAATAGTAGTTGTTTGGATATAGATGTGTTTTAGAAATGACATTAATATAACATGGGATTAATATTGACAAATCGTAATTTTACTGAAATTAATATTGCATAGTAATTTTCACGTACACAAGGTAGGTCGGAAATAAGGGTAAGCTGTTGGCGCTAAAATCTGACGGGAAACAAAATCAAGGATCACATAGATATACCAAAATCACCAACAGCAATAATAACATAATCTTCTTCTTCAAACCAGAAAAAAAACAAATACAAAGTAAACTACGTACCGTACATAAATCAGACAATCTCCTGTTTAATCCTTCAAGTTTGTAAATTAAACTATTTATAGAACAGTTTTTTATACAAATTCCAATATAAAAGTCATATTTTTTATGACCAGGTTTACCAAAGTGAGAGTATAACACATAAATTTGTGAAGTTTTGTCGTTATACATTTTGGTCACACCGAAGCGTTTCAATTTTCATGTAAGCAACTTTGTATAAAGTTTGCATCGGCCCCAAGTGCGCTATTAACATCTCACCCTATGGATAGTTACGGGACTATCACCAACTTACCTGAACTAAGTGTTCGGCTAAAACGGTAACATTACATATTAACTCAACTCATAATCTACAGGATACATACGTCTCGTTGATTAATACATCATTCGTATAGACTAGTAATATTTTATTCAAGTTAGGACCTATAAATAGTTGTCATTTTCATATATTTTTTATTGTATTTACAGTTTTAGTTACTGTGCTGATATAAACCCGCAATTCTTCAAAACAGATTTTTTCTAATAAGTTGACCTCGTAACACAAGAACAAAACATTTAAGCGTATTTATGTAAGCAAACGAAATAAAATCATGATCAACACATAAAAATTGCAATGGAATTAAACTATTGGTTATCTAATATCATTAATTTTTTTCAACCCTCAATCTCTATCTTTGGCTTAGGTAAAAGGAAATCAAATCAAATTTGTGGTTTTCATAACAAAAACTTGACAAAATTTCAAAATAATGAAACAACAATTCCAAAATATTAAAGTAAAAGTAGGCCTATAACTCAAAGCTGGAATGGAAGAAATTTGTACACGAAACTCGGTCTATATATATAATAATGATTAAATAAATATAACAATTTGATAACATGATCGCTTATAAACTTTATAAAAGCTTCTGTTGTTCAACAATATTGGAAGCCAACGCCATTGATTGCGTTGCATAGAATGGTCTATTACGAGATCAATGGGCTTTTGTAAAACACATTTGCTTGACAAAGACAGATAATTAACCCTCAAAGCATGTGTAGTGTGGTAAATATATTTAGCTTGAAATTAACAAACAACAATCTATTTCCAATAACATTTTATTTAATTTTATTTCTATTTTGATTAGTTTTTTTAACCTACGAAGAAAAATATTCATCCACAAAATAAACTATTAATCAGCGATCCTTTCTAGTAAATGTTTTATTGGATTTTATGAATTATTTTTATTTTGTATTTAAAAATAATTTACAAAGAAATTGAACTTACAAGTTTTGCTTGTGTAGAAAACCACACATGTCAACACAGTTAGAAAGTATTAATGGAAGAAGCAATTATTTTTCTAAATATGATTTTTATAATTTTAAAATATCAATTATTTTTTAAAGTTTTGATTCTTTATTAAAGATATTACGGTGGTTGAAATGCCGATCCTCTACCAAGCAATACTTCTAGTTGGAGAATGAATCCAATGAGTAACCTTATTTTGTATTGCAGTCCTTTTACAGATAATCTGCAAAACTCCTAATTACTTTAAGAATAATGTATTTGATACTGAATACCATAAAAACCCGATTTGAACGAAATTTTGTTTAGGTTACTTCCTTACCAATAGTTATGACTTTCTAATATTATCATATTGAACCTTAGAAGTGTCGTTTCAATATTCCTGACATGTGTGTCAGTTATCATAGCCCTCTGTAACATATTGTTTGTATAATCACACATTACAGTAATAATATCCTCAAAGTAGACACCTTACTAATATGCCATGCCACCTGAGTCGAGTACATCATAATTATTACCCTAAATTATCATTTTCTATAACAGAAAGACTGTAATGCAATTACATAAAAGTTAAAACCTAACAAAAAATTTAATACCCACAGTGTAACTTAATTTGATATTTAGCATTTAGTTTTTTTTTTACACTTAATTGAAACATATAAATAATGCCGTTATTCACATTGGACAGACTTTTTAGGTAACTAGAATTCTTTTTTTTACTGAAGTTGTTATATATCGTAGAAACATATAGGACAGGTACCGTAATGACGACTTTTTGTATAGAAACTGATCATTAGCATACGCTAATGCACACTAAAACATGAAGGCGTGGTTCATGTGCCTTTAAACTGTATATAAATGATTTGATGAATAGAACTCATATGTTTACTATTTTATGTTTGGATTAGAGTTACGGCAACCTCTCTTATTTTGAAATTTGATTCTGTCTTATGCATCAGTGCCCATCAAAACTTTATAATAGAGGTTTATATACCTATATTTAGAAAGACAAAATTAATTAAATTACTGGAAAGACTGGAGATGACAACTTCAGCTTGACGGGTTCACAGTATGGTCCATTAAACATTATTGTTGATTTTAAGGGTGGTGAGATTTTATCAAAGTGAAATATCTAACCTATTTTGATTGGTCTGATGAACAAACTAGGACACAAACAGCAACTGAGTCTGACATTTTGAGAGAAATTGAACCTGACCACATGTGAAGTGATTAGTGGGGAAAAAATTAACATTATTGATGCTTTACCTATATAAATAACATGTAAATTTAGAAGGACTAATAAATTAAAATTTATTGTGTGATTTTTAGGTCCTCATCAAATTGATAAGCCAAATATATCCTTTAATTTACTCACCATGAATCTTATATGGTTCTGTATTCATTGATATAATTATTTTCGAAGGGATAAAGGACCACCCATAGGCTTAACGAACCGTTACGATAATTCAAACTGGTAAAACCAGTTTAGTTGCTTACCAATCCCTGATGTACACAAAGTGAAAAAATAAACTGACTTAGAAATTAAATAAAAAAATCAATGATATAGAAAAAAAATAAAAAAAGTTAAAGCTAACAAAATTTTAAGCATGGTTTTTTATGAGATTTTCTATGCATGGGTCAATGTATCATCTGATATTTTTAAAAACAAAAGTGATATTTTAAATTATGTTTCATGTGTCGTATTAAAATGATTTTACTTGTAGTCATGCTGTTTTAAGTGGTAATAGTGTATATTTCTACTATAAGTATAATGGATCGTAAATGAAGATCGAAATGAATTGAAGATTTAAAAAGAGCTTTGCATGTAATATGTATACGTACACTGCTCGTATAATTACGAGTATCTTTTCAGGCATCTCATCAGGTATCAACATATTTTAAATATTTAACAAATATTCAAAATATAAAATAAATATAAGTACTGTAGTTAGAAAATATTTATTAATACATAATTTTCAGTAGAGTTGTTCAGTAATATTATACCACACACAAGATCTGTGAAATCAAATTTAGGTTTTGCAGGTTTTTGTAAAATTCACAATTATTGTAATGTTCGAGTCTTTATTGATTCGCTTCGAATGTGTAACGTAAAACTTTAATGAGGGGCGATAAATTAATGTGATCCGACTTCTCTCAGGAATTATACATTGAGGTCATACTGTGAGATGCCCCGGGACATGTACCAGTAATCTAATTAATAATGAAAACTTCTTTCAAATATGGGATGAATCATCATCAAAATGTTCTTATGTGCCTATTTATACAATCTAAAAATATAATTGATAAGTTATTTTTTGATCTAAGAGAAAGATAGTTGATTGTTATAACTTGAAAGAAAAAATAACAAGAAGAAATGTTTGTATCCTGTAATTTAAACTTATGTCATTTGGATACAAAATATATTACATAGATACTTTCTATCCTAAATTTTATTTTTAGTAATACATTGAATATATGCAAGATGTATACTAATTCAAAATAAGGTCTTAACAGATGGTTTTTCAGGGTGTAATTTTCGCAAGTAATAGTTTTATAATTATTAAGTTTATTGATTGGAATAGTTATGAAACCTTGCGACAAAGATTTGAAATAAGTATACACAAATGAAAAAAATATTACAATTTCAAATAGATAAAGTATCACTTTTTAAATAATCTACTAGATAGTACATAGTTTTGAAGAAATAAATTAATGTTAGACATTTGACGTTTCCTGCTTTGTAAACCTAAAAGAGTAAATTTTTATTTTTATAATTTTATTGAAAACATTACTATCATCATACGATAATACAACGTATGTATTTTCGTATGACTGAGATGTTTTTAAGTATGAAAATAAAAAAAGAAACACATATTCTAAACGATAAAACTTGTATTTATGATATATTTAAAGGTAATTAAAAGTGGAAACACCTTTTAAGAAACATAGTTTTTATCTTCAAAAATAAATATACCAAATGCAATTGAAACCCTCCGTTTCCATTTGTGTTAAATCGGCCTGGATAAAGCAGAAGACTCGCAAAACAGAAGAGGCAACTTGCCAAATAATCTTCCAATTTATTTTATTGTTTTACCAGGAACAGTTAACCCAAGATTTCCTGTTGGCACTGATACAACTAATGTTTCGTTTTCTTACGCAATGCCTGTAATTGAATTTCTTTGAACTTAAGTAGTAAAAACGAATTTCATTGAACATTTTGCATTTTGTAATTTGCTAGTAAGACATAAAGACAAACAGACTTGGTCATAGAGCAAAGAAACTTAAAATGTTTCCTTTTGACATATGTTTAATTGATCCTTCTGCTTATCTAATACTAATCTACTTGCTAATACGTGATTTTCATCGACCCTCGACAACCTTTTCTCTTTCGTAAACTGTTTGGAGGTACTTAATGTTTGTAGTTGACCATTTCTAAGAGGAATTTACAATTTTCCCTTCATTTCAAGTTTTACTATTCCCTACTATATAAGTTTTACTATAGGCTAGTTTTATTTAAATGTTTTCGTCTTCGTCAGTGTCGTGTTTTTGTGTTTTTACGTTTACGTGTCCAGACTATGTTTTTCAATGTAAAATATTTAACGCGATTGCCACACCAACAATGCAACCAAGTATGGAATAATCTAGTGCAACAGCGGATCAGAAGATGATCTTAAGGTCGAAACGTGCTTCCTCCATGAATATAACTGGATTAATTGACGTAAGTTATAATTAATAATTTACTATTCCTATTGTCTTACCAATAGTGATTAAATTTACACATCACGTGTAGACAATACCAGTTTAGACAGCAATCGTTTAAGTTGTTCAACGCATTCAACTTACTTAGACCTAAAACGAAACCTATGTATTACAACATAACAACCCACAACATTACCTCTTTCCTTAATTAAGAATAAAAATAATAAGAGTCTTTTAAAGTTGTAAAGTTCAGAGAAAATGTTTCAATTGTAGGTGCATGTTGCTAGAGTTCAAATTAAGGAAATAAAAGGTTAAATGATAAATTTACAAGTTCTAAATCTCTACAATAAAAGTAAAGCCGATTTCCCATAAACTCGACGAACAGTTTAAACCAATCAGCACTGATTTCCACAATACAGATTTTATTGGGTAACACACTCTTTTGCGCGGTCACAATCCGTTATTAACAAATTTATTTACAATTATCCCCCCAATAAGCGGATTTGAAGTTTTTAGTTAAATAAAATATCTGTAACAAAAGGACAACATAGCCTAGAGCATAAATTACAAATGAATAATCTGTTTAGATATTGGTTTGATATGAAGTAGCAGACAGCTGAATTTAAAGTAGGATTATGAATTTCTCTTACGTGCTTTGGCATGTGAAATAATTCCAATCTAGGGAATAAAACGTGATACGAATTAATCCAATTCAGTTACAATGTTATCTTGTGCCAGATGTACGGTCTATATTACGGGAACACAATTCATTTCAAATTTTCTGTGATCTTACTTGGCGGGCGCTCTAAAATAGATTGAATGGCTAGGCATAGGAGTATTTAAAAACATCGTCTTGATTTTATTTGCAAAAATTGTAATACAGCAATTACGGTTAAAATATGATAATCTCTTTATTAATTAATTTCCCACTTTAGAGATAACATTATTGTTCAAATATTTATATAAAATAGTGGTTTACAGAATACGATTTTAATTTCAGTAAAAGTAGAACCATAGATTGACTCTGTGGAAAATTAAAAGTTTTTTCCATGCAAAATATAACACCTTTTTCACATTTAATTCATACGTGAGCTACTGTATACTATACAAAGAAAGAATAAAATAATATCAAAATAAAATCAAAGCGTTTTGATATGTGCAAAGATATGTTATTACCATCCCAAGCTGACTTTGAAAAGGGAGTTCACAAGATAAGTCCTATAAAGATATTACAACAATTCATGACATTCTAATTGCTACAAAATATTGTAACGATTCCTAATATACTAAAAAGCATAAAGTTTAGTTCATAATACAGAGTAATTATTAGTTATTGTTTCAAGATTTTAAACTCTATAAATCAAAAACTATAAAACCTACCATCACAGGATTAGAATCATTTGAAGGAGTTTTTAAAATTGTGTGTGACACCACTTTGGTAAACATAGTTGCAAAATTAACCCCTACAGACATTTTTAGATTCTATATACAATTTTAAATTAATTACAAACATCTACCAATAAATTAGTTCTATAATTTACTTCTTAGTTATTGTTTTTTACCATTATTGTAAGCTGCGAGGAACATGACTTCGAAAGAGCAAATAGGGGTTCTGTGTTTAAGAGCTTCTTTTATTTTAATTTGTGTAATTAATTTAAAATCATAGTTAAATCATTTTAAAATTGCTTATATAGACTAATTTCGCAGGTATTTTTAGCAAAGTAGTGCCAAAAGAAACTTTAGAATCTCCTCTTTCAATTGATTCTCATTTCGTGAAGATAGGTTATATAGTTTTTCGTTTAAAATGTGTAACATGTATTTAGAATCATCCTGTATTACATTTACCTTTCTTATTTAAATATCCTTGTTAATAGATTAAAGCTAATTACATTGGACAGTGTTTAAGATAAACATAATGCTTTTTTAATGAAAAACAAAACGATAATTTCATCTTCTCGTTATTTCTCTATCACAGAGCCAAAAAAAATATTTTTATCCCTGATTTGTGTAATAATAAGTATTTTACCTGAAACAGATGCGTACGAAATCTCTAATCCAATTTAGTTTGCATAAAATGCACAAAGTCAAGATGTGAATTTCAAATAAATCAATTGAAAACATTTTTTTAAATTAGAATTTAATATGAAGTAATGTAATGTGTATGAAGTTATGTTTTTTTTATTTTTTTAGGTTATGTTACCAATATAAGATGCATTGATAAGATTCTAGTAACTTATTTACTAATATTACAATTCAATATTTGCAGTTACAGATTAGTATTATGAAGCTGTCTTGTCTCGCCTGTATGATCAGGTAGTGCTATAATTGAGTATTAATCTTGTGGTTGGGTTTGTGGTTGGCCAAAGTACCACTACTAATTGGTTGGTTGACACTTGGTTTAGCGAACTTACTCAATCGTAGACACAAAAGCTACATAAAAATTATAACAATTAACCTTCAATGCAAACCTTAATCATTCCAATAAATTAAAATTTTTTTTTAATTTTGTACTTTACTTTTTTTATTAATTAATGAATTAGGAATATAAGATAATTTTATTTTTGTAGTCGTAAGTATATAATTACAATGCCTAATTGAACTGCTAAAAGGAATGTATCTAATTAAGGATTTTATACCATTCTTTATTCAATTAGTTCTTTGTTACGACGCAGTAAAAAAAAATCATTATATTAATCATATTGGAGATGAAAAGCACCTTAATGTACCTTAGAAACCGTCCTCCAAAAAGTGTCACTGTTAACCCGATTCTTGCTGTTGGGGGCGTGTTTGTAGACTCTATACCCCATCTTCACTAATCACTCTCTGTAAATATATATTGGGCTTTGTTATAACCCACTTCCTCAAAGGCTTTGACTGTCATTGAATACTATAATATACATATAGGTTCCGTATATATAGAATAATATAGAAGAATATAATTAGAACCCAAATACTAATACAGTATATCGAATATTGGAAGTTGCGAGTTTCATCTGATTGGACTCCATATTTAAACATGAAATTTGAATCTGAAATTTTAAACCTGAAATCATAAAAGGAATTAATTGGTCCACGAATCAAATTCAAAGGTTATACTACTTTTTAACGTGCACCTATATCTTTAAACATTATTAGTTATGCATAACGTTATATGCATTCTTCATATGATAAACTGTATTTTCAATTAAAAAAAACTTAAGCATACCTTACTAGTGATATTATCTTCAGCTTCGAATTATATCAATTAAACATCCAATATTAGTTTTAGTATATATTTGTAGTGATTTACAGAGAAAATGTTTTTCCATTTACTATTAATTTCTGTTCGTTTAAGTAAAGTTCAATGAAACATTTTGCTTAAGTACGACACAATTAAGACATCAGACACGACTGATGTTCTAAACTATTAAACTCGACGAGCTCCTTTGAGAGTTTCGTTAGCTTGAGAAGCATCACTTGTTCATGTATAAATTAGCCTTTTACAGTATAAATTAACACTGTTTTTTTACTACTATAGCTATAGGTTAAAAACACCTAGAAAAAGGTTTACTAGTTTACACGTTTAGGTTTATTTATATTTAAAAGCTTAAAATTAATATCTAATTTTAATCTAAAAATAATAGCTTCCATTGTTTGAGAACGTATGCAATAATGCCGATATATGTGAAAGAAAAATATAGCAGTATTAAAGATATAACATTCCATTGCTGGAAGTTGAATATTTACTCCCTCATAATATTGAGCTCTTAGTTTTAAAGGATTTTAAATGGAAGATAGTGTTTTACAAATGGACAAACATAATATTTGCATATTAATATTTTGCCCTTAAGAATTTATTTTGGAAGATAAAAAATAGTCATAAAATACTTTCTTGAGCTATGTATTGTTACCAAAAAGCTCAGTTTACGATAGGAAGATCATAAAGACGGGAGCTTATGGCTGCACTAACTGTCCCTGCATTAGTAATGCATGTAAACTGGCGCTCTATAAGGTGCTTGAATCTGTAATGGCCGTTAATGGAACTGGAGCCAATCACTGACACGCTAAAAATTAATCTATTATCATGTAAACACATTTTAAAAGTTGTAAAAATTAGACTTATTGTGTTTCTTATTCATCAGTAGGCTTTAAACCACTTATTGTCTCTACAAATTATATTTTTACCAGTTTAATGGCTAATTTAATATAAAAAAACGCGTAAAAGAAATGAAGTGAGCTTATGAGGACTAATGTAATAAATTTTGAAAACAACACGAATTAAATTTTGTAGCTTGATGAGAAAATGTTTTGTGCTAGTCTCGTCAACAGACCTCCGACTTAAAACAAGATTACGGTAATTGATAGAGAAGGCGCCCGTGGCAGTCCTGATTAATTTACCTAATAGTTTTATCTAGCAATTCATTTAAAGTTTACCTCCTGGGTATAGGGTATACACGTTTATTTTTTTTAACTCTGGGTTCACTTGTTCTACTATGTAAGTAACCATGCCAACTTCGGTTGCATTTCTTAATTAGTTTGCTCGCATTAAAGTAACAGCATTAAGTGCTATATTAATACTAATAATAAACCGACTGATTTAAAAACGATAATATTTGGAGTTTATTTACACTATGGAAATTTGTAAAAAATTTATAAGGGTGTTGTGTTCAATTTAAGAACTTAAGTAAGAATTTTTTTAGATTTTTCTATTCGTGTCTTATGTAAACTTTTTATAACAAGCTATAGGTAAAGAGGTTAAACTACGAGGAAAATCAAAGAAATAGGGTAGATAATTTTCAGGCATATTATTCATAATAGCCTTCAACCCATCGATATTAATTGCTTGATTTTTTTATATACTATGGTAAGTTTTGGATTATATTCGCACTTTGTACGAGGTTGCATGGAAAACATACAAACTCCTTAACTGGATTTAAGGAAAATAAGTTGTGAAAGTGGTTACGTTTATAAAATGGATGATGAATATGTAATTAATTCAACCGGAAGATCTAATCAACAGTATTATCCTACTTTAAATCTCCTATTCATCTCTCCGTTGCAAATCACTTGTATAGCAGACATGTAAACCTAATATAACAAGTGATTGGTGTTATTGATATAATTGGATGTTAAAGGAGGTGATGTTAATGATGTAAGATTACATTACCAGTTAATGGTGTTATAGATTATAGATGGTTAAACTCAAGGGGACGTTGGACATATGATGATTTAGCATATCTCTTTCTTCGGTTCATTGATCTTAACTTTTGCAGCTACATAAATTTGACAAAGATATATATTTTATCAAAACTAGTTTTATTGACCTAGTATTTATTCCAAACTTTTACATATTTATGTATGTCTGTCATAACTTTATGTCATATCCAATTAATCTGTCTGTTGGTTTTAAAATAAACGCAGACAAAATATAATATTATTCCAATAGTAAATAAGGAACAAATGGTCACTATAATGCACTACATTGGGTGTAATAGGAATTTAACAAAACATAAATTGATTCAATAAATCTGAAATAGTTTTAAAGGCCTTTTTATCGTTATTATTTATACAACAAATTGCTGTTTATTTATTTATTTGTAACTGGATTAATCACTTTTACAGGGAAAATTATTGACTTATGTGTGACAACTTGGTAAATAGATTTGAGTACTATAATAGCAAAGAAAATTATGGAAACAACCAGAGTATAAAAAAAAACATGAGAAAAATAACAACAACAAAAATGAAAATTCTATAAATAACTAACATGTTATAATATCAACACTTCATAGATATACTCTATGGAACAAGAAATTAATAATCCTGCCGCAGAAAACCTGCACACGAATGAAAATTAGCTTGGTTGGTGTTTTGTATAAAATGAAGTTTACAAATGATTAAAAAGGTAACCAATGCATGTTTATAGTGAAAAGTAAACACCCATTTAGTATTTAAAATAGTTTGTGTAATTGATAGAATCCACACACGATTATATTTCACCATGCAAGCCCAGGACAGGTCATTCGAGATGCAAATACCTTCTGGTGCAGCAGTTTGCATCCATTACTAATACAGGGGCAGCTAGTGGAGTAATAACTTGTACTCTTTATGATCCTTGAGTCATGAAGCAGATTGGTACGCGGGAAGCACTTGAAATCGAACGGCTTTTATATTGTTTACATAAATCAAGCTATTGATTGTGATTGGCAAAAGATAAAAATCGTGCAAACTATTTGCTTTACTAACCTATCTTTTAAAATGTTGTCATAAATAAAATATGAAAATTATATTCGGCGGTTTGAAATGGACATTTTACACTAGAAAAGAAGATAATAGTTTGTTAGCTAACGATAAAATTGAATCTTTCCTTTGTGGTCCATGTATATACTCATAAATGTTTAAACAGAGTAGCCAGGTATTACTTTAATATTAGTTTGAATAGATTTCCCTATAAAACAACTCCTCTCTTAAACATGTAAAGTGTTTGGTGCCATTACATATCTATCAAATCATTCGTGTGTGGAAAATGTATTTTCACATTCAAAGTTGTAGTAAACACAATGCAAAGCCGGGTCGCCGGAAGGGTGGCGACGCTAGGTATAACGAGCACTCCCCTTGATTACGTTTTAGGTGTTGCCCCTAGGTCAATATCAAAGTATGGTTTTATTTTGTAAGTTTACGCTGTTATGTTATAGATTATATTTTACATAGATTGAAATTTTCGTAAATGATTTAGCATGAACTAATTTGATATCTGTACCTACTTACATGACCAAGAGGCATGCCATGTTGTAGGAAAGCGGATTAACAACTACCACTGCCGAGAGGGAGCTTCATTTGTACAGCAACATTTGCATCAGATAAAAATCAAACGTGTCATAGCGATTAATGTTTCCTAAAAGCTTCACCCTTCACCTTGGCCCTGATTCATAATCCGATTACTTCCTGGAACCTTTGAATAAGCCTGACGGGATCGTATACTCTTACATCTGTTTTTCCCCTTCATATATGAATTATGTCGTATATTTTGCAGACAATGCGTTTTGGTGTCTAGACAATAGAGATGAACCCCTTTATGTAAAAAGGAATAATTATTCACCTATATCTGGAAATTCGTGAAGTTAACCAACACCGGACTGTGACAAACATTCACACGAAGCAATCTAGGGCAGCCATTGTGTTAAACTGATGGTAACATGTTATGGTGTGGGTAGTGTTGTAGTATTAATGTTAGTGTTATCCCAGTATTGATTCCTGGGTCAGGCAGGTAACAGCGTTTGTGTTACAGTATCTCCTCCCTGTAGTATAACCCTACTTTTACAGAAAATATATTTGTTCTATTAGTAATCTAACACGCGTATATGCTGTTATTCTTTACTCTAATCCGCCCATACTTTATTCAAATTAGGTTGTGGAATTTTATTAAATCGTAAAACGTTAGATAAAAGCTTAGTTTTGTGGTTTCTTCACCTTTTACTCGATGGGGACACTTACACACAAAACAAACACACGTTAATAATAATGAATTTAACAGATCTATTTAACTAATTACTATTTAATTAACTAATTAAAACCGTTTTAATGCAATGGACCTGCTATAACATTCACACACCTGTACGCTAGCCTTTAAACCTTTTATGTGCTTTCAAGCTAACAATTTTAGTGTAAAATGTAAACACCTTTTCTGTATTTTGTAAATACAGAAAATGATTGTGCTAAGGAATTCGTATGTCAATGTTTGATTCTCTAACACTTCATCAACTTAAGATCAAACCCTTAAGAGAATAAATTATTGTTATTGAATTAAATAAATGAAATAATCATTTTGGAGTGCTCTATCACTTAAAATCACATTATTTTTAGACAGTTTTAGAACAATTGAAGAGACTGAATTATTGTTCTAATATTTAGAAACTATAATTAAACAATATTTTATTCATTGGTTTATTAACAAATGTGTTTATTAGTGCCGTACAATACAAATTTAATTTAATTCAAACACATTGTTAGTTTAATATAGTTGATTTAGAGGCCCAACAAGCCTGCACTGTGGTTAAAGAGCTGTCAATCAGTGTCTATTATCGTCAATTAATTAACTAGCGTTCCTGGAACCACTAAGTCTAAGAAGAAGTTAAGGTGGGAGTAATTACTTTGCATTTAGTTAGATATATTTTAAGATTAATGCAAGTATCCTCATACTCGGTGCTAATTTAACGACCAATTATTTTTTACAGTAATAAAAAAAAAATATTTGTATTTCCATGTTTATTTAATGTGTAAATGAGACCATTTGATATTTGTTCGTATCCATGATTGATTGAGCTTACTATTTCCATGGTAACAGCCGCTTCATCCATAAAGAAAAAGCATCATGTTGTGATGTTTTTTTAAACTCCCAGTCAAATAAAAACTCCCGCTTTATCTTATCTACCGCGCGCCTCGCCGACCACGAACAACGAGGTTTTGTGAGTTCAATATTTTATCAGTTAGCGCCGCACCGTGTCGTAGTATCAACTATTTTTCATACTTTTATCCACTTTTGGTCTTTATTTTCGTGCCAAGCGTGTGTATTATAGGATGCATTTACAAAATATGACATGAGTAGCCAGTTTCAAAACACAAAATAAATATGTCCGTCCAAGTGGATTATGTCAATGCGATTGGTCTTTGCAATTATCATCAAAAGGGTTATTTAACGTCAGATGATGCAGTGCTTACTAGTATTAGAGAATGTATTGATATCATGACATTATGCGTATTAGTAGTATTATTGTAACTAATATTATCATTGAACGTAGACAAACATATTTGTGGTTGTTGGTGACGATTGTGGGATCAGATGGAAACGTTAACCCTGAATCTAGACCAAGACCATGTTCACCGTCCAGAACTGGCAGTCTGCCAGGTAATGATTTACTAGAAAATATATAAGTCCAAAATAATGTGTTGTGGGCTACTATCTTTACCCGTTCATTTAATTTTATTTGTTGTTGTAGGAAATAGGTAAATTGAAGGCCTAATACTAAATATTAACGAAATTGTAAAAATTGCAAAATGGCTTTTCTTAAAATATCAACAAACAGGCAATTGAGTAAAAGGGTTGGAATTTTCTATAGCTATGAGTTTTTCATTTGCACACAGGAATAACGGGTTTATCTTGTACAAAATGTAAACTTTTAATGACAAAATTAATTAAACATAACATTTTCGAGTAAATATATTTGAACAAAATCTATATAAGGATAAGGAATAAAGTAATAAAATATTAAACAAAACCAAATTTCCTTGGCGTGACACTTGTTATGCAATTAAAACCATAATTCATTTTCTTAGTTTATCCTGGTTAAAAAATATTACATTTTTGATTAAAACTGAAAATTTTCCTTAAAATTTTAACTATTTCTTCGTATTTTATATTTTTATGTTCGTGTTATAGGCTACACAGAGTGTTTATAAAAAAAGGTTTACAACTACAAAGAACCATAAACATTTCGTTCTCCACTTAAAGATATGAAATAACAATCATATTCTAGGAAATCATCTCAAGTTTCGTACATATTAAGGGGTTAACATCAATGTGTTTGTAAGCCAATAAACTGATAAAACTGCTACTGATTAAAACTTTGCTAGCCACTGTTTCATACAGTGTTTATAGAAAACATTATTTTAATGGTAAGAATATGGGAGGATGGTAAATGTTTTTAATAAACACCCTGTATATCGGTTGGAATATGCTATACATTTTACATGATCCCAGACAAAAATATATGTTCGAGTTATTTTACTGATATGGAATTTTGATGCGCTATGTTGTTACAAATTAAAAATGTCATTTTAAACCACCTTATTTGGAAATCATAATTATGACATACATCATTATGATCATATTTATAAATCTCTGATTCATCGATGATTCGAAACAACTAACACGTTAAAACATATACAATTACAATGGAAACACATACAATATGTCAGGCCTATCTAACGCTAACCACCATGTTTTCGGTTGAAACATATCTTTTTACAACACTTGATATTATTTTAAAATAGTTTCTATGAATATATTGTAATTTGTAAAAAACTTTTTCAGTGTTCTGGTAAATAGTTGCAATAATGTATTTCTTACGTTAAATGTTTGTGTACCAAAATGCATTGTTCTGACCTTGTGCTTTTCACAATCTATTTCATTAGTCATCTTTTGACCTTTCGCAGCTTCCAAAACCTATTCACGTACACATTATATTTTCTTAACTAAGACCAAAGCTGGACGAATGTATAATTAATTAAGTTCGTCAGCAATGAAACTCTTGATAAAATATTTGAAGCACGTTTTCAATGCAAGGTTTGTTAAAAGTTTGAATGTGTGCTGCACCTCGTTATGTGATGGTGAATATGATATGTAGAAATCTAAAATAAAGTTGGTCTTTGGATTGACGCTATTCATTTAAATGTGGTTTAGATGTTTGTAAAATAGTTATAATAGAATACCATAAGTATATGTTAGTAAATTAATTCAAAACATTTTGGATTGAATGCCTATTCCAAAATTGGTTTACGAAACCTTTTAATACCTTAGTGTGAAACAAAGGTCCCTATTGTATTACATTGTGGCATCTATCTATCTATATCCTATATCGGTTCCATTCACACAACAGGGTCAGCCAATGAACATACAGGGGTGTGGCAATCTGGGCTCGGCGAGTGGAACATGATATTTGGTTTGTGGCCTATACCTGTTCAATATCTATTTGAAACATAATCCCACTTATTATCTTTATTATTGATTGTTTTGTCTAAAGCAAAATAAACTGTATGCATAAATCATAATTAGCTTTCGTTCACGTTTAATTTTTAATTGATATGCATTCCACAGTTAAGATAAATAGTTGAGAAAACATAACGCTTGAACCCACAAGATGACCAGTCAGTAGAGCTTAACTCCTGTCAAACACACCCCCTGAAAACAAACTTCTCAATTACGTTCAACAGGGACTTTTAATTTGTTGATTACTAACCCCAGGTAGTAAACACTCTCACTTTATAATCGTTAATCGTCACAACTGATAGCATTTTATATCAACATGTACGAGCTCATCGACAGTTGGGAAGGGTTATTGTTACAAGGCTTGCTCAGCCACTGAGTTCAGCTTAACCCCCTCCCCTACCCTTGCCATCTTAAGGCAAGGTCAAGATCTAACGTTTGCATCGTTTTTCTCATTAAATTTAAAATAAGACATAGACCAAAACCGGGTCAATTTCAAGCTTTCCGGTACAGAAAATACTCTCAAAAAACGTAAAATGGTCCAAGCACTCACGATCATTTTTGAAATGACCGTTTAACTCCACAGACAGCACTTCTACAGGACAAAGAAACTCCATGTAGAGTCCGTCCCGACACGGACATCAGAAACATGTATTTCCTACTTCATCGAAAGAGTCAATAGCCAATGTAAGTACAATTTGGATGAGGATGAATAAAAACTACAAGTCTTAATTATCTTTATTTATATTCTATTTATAAAGTTAATATTGATGAACTCCTTAGGTTTATGCAATGTATTTGGAAAACGAAGAAGGCTCGATTACTTATACTTATTTCTTTTACAATTGGAACATTCATTAGATCTAATGACTCCATAAATAAGTAAAAAATTAATGTATTAACAAAATGGGAATGAAATATGTTTAAGGTTAATATCACTTATATAACCTACGTTTTTATTTTACTATACGGTATTTCCATCCGCAATGGATTTATTTTAATAGTTGTATTACATTGTAGAGAACAATAGTAATGCCAACAATAAAAATAAGTAAAGTTTTAGCTTCTATGACATAATTAGAATAGAATAGAATAGAAAAGTGCTTTATTGAATACATACTATGTACAGTAGGCTACATGAAATGGGTGCGATAATTTATACATGCACATACAACAATGGTCATACGACCGTCTGCTGGGTTGGCATTAATGTCCATTCAATATTAATGAAATAAAATTGTCCCACATAAATCAACATACTGAGCACTAAAACAAAATAAAATAACACTTCTTTATGCACACATATACATAGATATATACACATACACATGTATGCATATATACACATATTTATACTCTAAACATATTGTAATACAACATTTTAAAAATTAAATTCCCTAACTAGCTCCCATCTCCGTTTCCATGCAATTTTTAAAAAACTTCCAAGGCCCCGCCAATCCTTCCCATTCAAATAATCCACAAACTCCTCATATTGTATTTTTTGTTTTCTATGACATAATTATATGGACCAAATGGTTTTTCATAATTCATATAGTTCATCAACAAAGCTGGACATTATAAATAAATGTTGCCAGTTGGTTATGTAGGGCCTACGTAGCTCTTGAACACTCGCCAAGTAAATGTTTGTCAGTCAGGGTTGGCAGTTGGCCACACACGGTAGCGATGGAGTTTAGTGTAAATGTGTATAATGTCAGGTTTCATACAGGTTGTGTGATGTATAAAATTAGACTATAATACTATTTTAGGACGGAATTATTTAAACAAACTATAATTTATAAAACATTATTTAATAAAAATATCTTCTACTAAGAAAATATACGGGTTAATTTTTTTATCGAGGGATTTTTTAAATAAAAGTAAAGAAGCTTAATCGTTTATTCACCTTTGTTCATAGTGATTTTCATCAACTCAATCATAAATTGATTTTCATCGACCGTTTCCTCTCCTATTTTACCTAAAAGCAATTCAATGTAAAAATGTAATAATAATAAAGTGTAACATCATGGATAGGTTAAATTTATATATTTCTTATAGAAATTAATTAAATTGTAATCAAAGCCTGTTCAAGGAAATGTAAAGAGATATCTAACCACCACCTTGGTACTAGACCAAAACAAGCATTTTAGTTTAATGAGGGTGAAAATTCATACTAAGATTAATCAATTGCTTACTCATAGGGTGATTTTGCATTGAATAAAATGTGCATGTGATAAATCAAATACTTTGGAATACATGTTTAACTTCCGAAAATGTTGAGTATTCTATTTTAATACTTTTAATTTGAGGTTTTTTTAACTTAGGAGCAAGTATTGTCGACTTGATCTTATCACGGTAACAGGAAGCTCTGAGTAAGAAGGTTTAGCTTGTAATAAGTTTTCGTGTGCCTGAGATAGTGCTTCTACGAGAAACAATGACATTGTAGACATGTTTCACTTCAGTTTACGTAAGTTTTCTATATTCTACTATCGAGAGAGATTTAAGCCACCTAAAGTGCAGTAAAATAGCTTTACAGCCCAATTTATTACCTCACGTTGCTTTCATTTCAGTATAGGAGGGTAGCGTTGATAGTGCTAACTTTTTACAATCAATGATTCATTTATAAATAACTTCGAAGGTAAATATAATATGTATTTATGCAAAGGTGGTTACATCTTTTACATATTTAAGTTATTTCTTAAACTCAATCAAATTAAATAGAAGCAAATAATTATTACTATAATTTATAGAAAGGTAATGGAATTCCATCCTCTGGACCGTTTCTTTATTACTGTCCAAAACTATCCTTTGTAGTTTACTATGACCACAGCTGTTTCATGCTTCGGATCAGCAGGTCAGAAGAATGTCAATATGTCATTAAATATTCTTGATGGTGGAGTTCGTCGTAAGTTTAAAAATAAAAAATAACATGACACATAATATGGCATATACACAAAACGAAAACATTTAACACTGTTCCACCAGATGGTAAAAATACACGTGGTACACCGTCAGAGGAACAGTCGTGCCAGCACGAAACAGCTGTAGTCTTAGTAAACTACAAAAATTCGTTTTGGACAGTTACAAGATAATATAAACCGCTGTATTAAATAAAATTTCGGTTTCAATTAGTTTTTATATGACCTTACAAAAGTTGAAACTATTACTTTTAAGTAATTGTTCGGTAGTATTATAATTTATGACCAAAGTACAAACTTAATTTGACTAAAAAAAAAACCGTAACAATTATTCCATTGATAATCCATGAAAAAAAGATACTAACAAAATATAAAGTGAAAAGGATAGTTGGATTAGGAAAGTGTAACATTGTGGCGCAAAAACAGAGTCATGTGCAATCCATGCTTCAAAGCACAAGTTAAATATCGTTTAATTTTATAAAAGATGAAAATAATTATTTTCAGAAGCTAGTCCTACCTATAGGAGATATAGAAAGGAGAAATAACTGCACTGTGGTGAGTAAAAATTCAATTTAAAAAGTTTCCAGTTCCATTAGCATACCTTTACTGCTTTAGAGCCTCATTTGTTTAAGAACCTCCGCTCTAATTACATAAAAGACAATTACGATTAAAAAGTTTTATTATTTTAACCCTTTTTAGTGGAAATGCAAACTTTTTTACTCATATTTTTTTTCTTGTACTTAAATTTTGGAATATATTGGGTTCAAAACAATCAAGAAAATAAATCTGATGGTTTGGTTTTGAATTTTTCTTGATTTAGTAGAATAAAGCGGGTTCCCTATGGGTTAAAGTGAATACAACAAAATTACCATATCGTAGTGGCTGACCCTCTTTTTTAATATAAACATATGAGAAAATAAATTTTTTAATTTCATATTGTAATTTATTTATTTTTTCATTTATGTATTTATTTATTATTTACACGGCATGCACCATTTTACATAATATTTTCAGAATACAGAAATATTTGCAAGTCAAAGATTTTTACAAATATAGCTAAGCACAAAAATACAGACATACTTGAACCCTAAAAGTACCTTAAGTTTTTTTATATACAAGAAAAAAGACACAATGACAAAAAAGACATGTTATAAGACGTTTCTTTTATTTACTTTCGATAAATTAAATATACGTAAAATGCTGATCAAGAACATATTAAATAAACTATTTTATCGATATGTTTATTGAATACAACTTCATCTGATTATATCTTGGAGGTTGCTAATGACTTTTCAATAATTCATATGCAGAAACTAGTTGAATGAATGATTTTATTTTATTCTAGTTACAAGTAAAAGGTAAAAAATAGAAATTAAATACTAACTCAAAAGTAAAATAAACACAATGTTTTACCATCTACTAAACCCGTAAATCTATGCTAAATACAAATTTTTACGGATGATCAGAGAAATTAATGAGTTTTTTTTAATCATATAGGGCTATGCTGATTACATGCAGTATTTAGCAACAGTACGAATATCTTACCAAAACATACAAATTCAACGAGATAGAATTAAGAGTATCAGATCAAGTTTACCAGTAAAAGAGTGATAATACAATAACTTTAGAATAATGTTTGATAGAGACCTATCGAGCTAAAACTTTCTTCAAAACAAATAAATAAAACAATACAAGGATCAACTTTCTGCTATCCACTGATTGAATCGTTTCTGCCCCATCGGCTCCGGGAACGAATAAAGTTGTTCCAAGCTGACTTTACTTGCTATTCTGTTGCTTCATGGTAAAATCTGGTTTAAAAAAATGAATTATATGCATGTAATATGTGTATTATCCAATTATACAATTTGTACACTACTGAAACAACTTAAATCATTTATGCTGAATAGGGTATTGAATATAGCAAACACTTTGTGTCAATTGTATCTTATACAAAACGACTTTCCCTCTTCTCAAAAGGAGGCTGTTAACGGTCAATATATATCATAGAATTATTTTTATTATGATTATTTACATTACTACAAACATAGGTTTTAAGAACATGTTTATTTTTGCTTAGGTACAATTTGCGAATGAATTTATTGCTACCAACTATTACTGTTATAAAAAAAAAACCTTAACTAAAAGATACCCCCGTAACATTTGCTGAACATTGGTGAAACTAAGAATGTTTTATTTTCCAGAACGTTAAGGCTAAGAACTTCCTGAGTAATATATCTAGGCTCAGGAGTGGAGCTGAGTGATTTATTTTGTTCTTGCAGCAACTTACGTTCAAGCCCTGTTACCTTGTTGGAACAAAAAAAAAAAAAACAGTTTTATTGTAAAGATTTTTCCATATAATTATATACCAACGTAACAAAGCAATATTAAAAGAATTAACCATGATACTATTATTCGTCCATCATTAATTTAGCCACATTATATCTTTGTGTGTTATCACCAACAACATGCAGTTTTTCAACCCGGAAATTATAAATTCTTAGGTAAAATTAAATTATTACTGTGAAAAGGCAACCATAAACTAATAAACTCTTTCTTTTGGTAAAAAAGTTAAAATATTATTTAGCTTAGACATTCTTTGGCAAAAGCAATTCTAAAGACCGATTAGATCTTAAGTGCTATTTATTACTTTTTCATGTGGTATTTTAATATTGAAATCCCAAATATACATTTAGTCGATTTTAAATTAAAGATTTTGTTCTCGATAGTATAATTTTCTTATTTCATTTTATTCATTGCTTTTTACAATTATTAGATTGTGTAACATTATTCTAAGGCTTACAATATAATATGTTACATGGAAGCTGTTATAGTATGATTTAAAGTTTTTGTAAATTGATAACCAAATCCGAAATTCCATATGATTACAAGCTATCATTTAACTTGAAACACAAATTTAAATTTAACATTGGGCTTATTTTTTTTATACGTGTGACGAATTTGGACATTGAAAACTATAATCCAATACCTCAAGCTTATTTTCTTATGTCCAACTGAGAGGTAGTGATCTATGATGTGCTAAAATCTGTAATTACCAATCATTTTTTAAATAAATAAATTTGTATATATTCTTAACTTTATAATATAAAAATACCACTGTGGTAACTGCAAAAAGGAAACAAATATTTTGTCAACAACTCCTAATCCACCATGACAATAAATGCATTTACATTGGTATTCAGAATTATCTTACAATTTACGATTGGAATTACTACCATGTGAACCACCTATATAAATTACATAGATACATTTTTCTAGAACTGAAATGACATAATATGCGAAGTTACCAAGACAGAGACTAATAGATGTGACGTCACGAGACAGACAGTTACAAATACTCTAGACCTCTTGGTGCCATCTTGTTATGAGATAAAGATTTATGTACAGGGTGCTTGATGGCTAGAACAAACACTAATCTTGTTAAAAGGCTGTTTTTAAATATATATATAATCCCTTTTGATTTTAATTACTTGGCAAAATAAATATTGGAGCACGATATCAATTTTACTTTGAAAGTGAGAGATTGCTTGCCAGATCTTGGGTTTTCCTAATTTTAGTTGAAGCAAATACTTGCCAAATTAAAATAAGGTTTATAAAGCAATTAAATTAAATTAACGGTAATAAATAGTATTATTAGGTACGCTTAATTTATATTTTAGTTGCAGTCTGATTAGGCTAAAATAAAATAAAATGTTAACCCAGTTATTGTTTGTGTACATTTTAATTTAAATTTCTTGTTTTCTTTTTTTGTTTTTATGCCTCCTTAAGCTTAATAAATTTCTAAATTAAGAAAAAATCTGCTTCCCCTTTCCCAAATAAATTAAAACTCCTTTTAACTAGGTAATACTAAGTTTAATATTGATGCTTATTAGGAAGTTTTTAAATCAATAGTAGTCATATTATATGTACAGTTATAAAGTTGTTATGTTTGTATTATTCATAAGTATTTAACAGTGTAAGATACCGGTGTTCTAGTAATTACATTGTTTGAAATATAAACTTGTTAACTAAAAATCTAGAATATTCAGTAATATTTAATGTTTAGTGACCTGCATTTGGGATTATTTAATAAAAGGTCTGCCAAAACGCACATCATACCCTTGACTTCTAGAGGATACGTTTCATCTGTATACATAAATGTACTTTACTTTCTCAACATTAAAATTGCAGTATTCGCAGTAATTCATTTATTTTATCAAATACATTCTATTAGTAAGCGATTGTCTTCTTAAAATGACATCCATATGCCACGATTAGTTGAAAACTTTATATAAAATGTCCCTCATAAAACGATGACGTCAATCTATGATGACGTATTAAGTGGAGCGTGTGTTAGACGATGCTAAGCCTGGTTGACTCTGTCGACAAACTTTTCAATATGTATCGGTTTAACAAGTTGGTTGACGTTTATTTTGTTTAAAAAAATGTTACTATAGATTTCCACTTTTTGGTTTATTCATACAGATTTGCTGCCGAGTATAACTTATTTGTAGAAATAAAGGTAAAAAATATCTATAATTAATACATATTATGAAAAATATGAAATTAATATTAATAGTAAGAAAATCAAAAGAAAATTGGCAAAAAATGTAAAAATGTTTCGTGATTTTTAATCTATTTCATAGGTATCCAGTAGTTTGAGAATTTATTCAATAACAATGATATTCTTTATATTAGTTTGGAACGTTATTTTGTATTATTTCCAACAATTTGATAATCCATACATAACATGGCCAAAATCATAATATTAATAAAACTTTTAAACTAACAAGCAAAATCACAAGTTTTATTTTTGTTAAAAGTTACAATACTCTTGTGACACTTTATCATAACGTGACAGCTCATTCCTATAGTAATGTTTCTCATATTTATACTACTAATTGATTGGGTTTTCTACGATTTGTAGTGTGATTTTGGTTGACCCTAAAAGCCGCGGTTTCTACTGCACATATTTATTGTCAGCTAAATCCTTTACCCCTTTTAAAATTAAAATTTCAGTATTATGTTTGATGGGCACCGTAAATGATAATTCTATAATTTCATGCATAAATAAACGTATTTAAAATTTTAAATAACCTGACCTAATATCATAGTACATATTTAACTACATTTTACTGAATTGAGGCATGGGGAACAAACAAAATCAGTTTAATAAACACGTGCGCTGCCACAATCTTCTCCATGTGGTGGGAAGTATAAATATTCTCATAACAAAACCAATATTCAGATTGATAAGCTTACAGCTACAAAGCTGACACATGTCTCTACTGTTGACTACATTTGACTAGGAATGTTGTATTTGTGTTCTCTCTTACAGAACACAGATGTCTTGTACATTCAATCAGACAAGAATCGAATGCAAGAAGTATAGTGCAATATATAAGTCACTCGTAAAATAAATCTTTCAAGAAAATAGATTAATCAAACGAGTAAATTAAATCAAAGCAACGTAGTAAAAAATCATCTTCTCAAACTCTCATAACAATGATAAATTTTGTTGAGACATTGTAGATAATTTTAAATTAGAATGCTATGAGCTGTTAATAAGCACTAAATATACGGGTTTACCCATGGAATTATTCTTTATAAAACATAAAGGCTTTGCAGTACGCATTGATTAAAGTAAATAATTATCCTCCCCTAACCTCCATATCATAACGGCAATATTTTTATTAATTTTTACTTACACTCATTTAGTAGTCTATTGTTTTCTACTAGTTGGCCCTACGCTGAGTTGAAAACTACCTGTTAAAATTAATAATATATATAATATATATAAGTTAAGTTATAATGTATTCATACTAGTATATCATTAAACAACTATACCATAGATTCTTTGTGTATGACACAAATGCATTGAAAATTTTTCAAGAGTTAAGCAACAATTGACTATCACGATTTCTTGGAACTCAAGGCTTTGACGACGTGATGCGTTCCCAGAACTGATGGTGAAGAAACAACTGACAACAGTGATGACTTAACTTGATCCTTCCGTTGATTTATTTATCTGTTTGGAAGGAGATTTTCTGCCCAATATACGTCTGTCAAATGTTCTTATTCTAATCCATTACTATTCTTATTTTAGTAATACCAGTATTTTCTGTCCAGTGAACATCAAAACCCTTCTAAATACAGGTCGTTGAATAACATTCTTGAACTGTTCATACTATTAGGTCATTAGTGCATTTCCTTCATAAAAATGTATTTTTAGATAGAAAATTAACTTACCTTAATATTGATGACTCATGTATGTTTCAATAAAACGAAAAATGGTTCTTTCGACCAATATAAATTGTGTCTGTTCTGGAGCGTTCTTATTTAAGATATAATATAGTGCATATGTATCTTAGAAAAATCTCGTTGGATATCAAAAGTATCGGAAGGATAAATACTATATGTCATTGAGGACAGTTATTGTTAGTTTAGTACGAGCAAATCTCCTTAAAATCTAATTAGAAGATATGAAAAATTGACCGTAAAAAACGAGAGTTCAATGTATATAGTTGTTAAACTTAAATCGTTTCTGAATTGTTGAGATATTTTAAATTTAATTAGCAGCACGTTATAATTATATGCTGCAAAATTATAAACCTGTTAAAATCTGAGTACACAATACATAATAATATACGAAGCTAAACAGAAACGCAAAGTGGTCTTAAATTATCTTCTTTAAACAGGGAATATGTACGATTCGCC
The DNA here is from genome assembly GCF_028750875.1 of Macrosteles quadrilineatus. Classification (NCBI taxonomy): domain Eukaryota; kingdom Metazoa; phylum Arthropoda; class Insecta; order Hemiptera; family Cicadellidae; genus Macrosteles; species Macrosteles quadrilineatus. Next base: position 81,408,265 of record NW_026542602.1, on the reverse strand, counting down.
CTCTCAGGGGAATTCCTAGAAGACATTAAAACTGGATGTAGATTGAATCTGATTTGGAAGATAATTTCTTTAGCCTCCTAAACTTTTTTATTTATTTTTAAGTTATGTTATTTGAGTAATTATCACTTTATTGTTGGCGTAACTGCCTCATTTTACTCCATCCCTTTTTAATAATAGCTTGCCTCTATAATATAATTTTCTTTGTTCAATTGATGCAAAATAAAAAATATACATAAAAGTTAAACTTTTTTGTTCACGTTTTAGAAACACCGTAAATTTAGGTGTATGATATATGAAAAATTATAATGTTATATATATCATGGTCTGTTTAAAAACTACCTCTAAAAGTACAGATTTGTTATTGCTATTATTTTACGCATCGTAATAAATAGAACAAAATTACCTTCACGATGTATAGAAAAGTTCGTTTGTAAAAGAAAACTTATATTGTTACGATTCATTACATAAATAATTTGGTTAAACTAATCAAATTCAAAATGTTTTGATTATCTATTCAGTTGCCTGTTCGCAGTGGTTTTAGTTTGAGTTTGAGAACATGATAATCTTTTTACGTGTTTTTGTGTAACACATTCTGATTATGCAATTAACTTCCTTGAAAAATTATATTGTTTTTTAGTGGTCATAAATCAATTACATTAAACAAGAGTAAAGTATTGTAGTTTTCATGGGTTAGAGAGACTGAGGTTTTAAACACGTGGCTCGCTTACATGTTTACTTAACATAGTTCGCCTTAGTTTAGTTAACTGAACACTAAATTTATATGGCTTGGCACTAGTTTTACTTTAGTTTATACCATAGTGGCTGCAGCGGAATATTATATCAGTAACTGATACTTTATCGGAAATCAATATGAATGTATTCTATGTTTGAGCCAAGAAGATATAGTTTGGGGATTAGTAGAAAGAAAATCTAACATGTATAATTTATTAAAAGTAAAATATTAATACATAGCTTTACATACTATGTCTCGGAAAATAAAATGAATTAAATATTTTAATAGAAAGGATATTAGGATAATGGTTTCTTTAGTTATTTAATTTAAATTATTAATATGATCGAAAAGAAAAAAAAACTAAACAACTCGTAACCCGCAAATAGGTTCACCACTAGAAGAGGAATATTTATTTTCACTTGTTAATTTTGAATGGTATATTTACTAATAATTATACATTTTTGTTTATAAACTTAAAGAAATTGCGTGGATTTGATTTCTTGAACAATTTTGCTCTTAGATGCTAAACGTTGTTTCAAAACATGTACCGTTGTATTTGCAAAATGCCTTTTAATAACTCTACAAAAAATAATAGTTAAACACCAAAATTTATAAAACATTAATTTTTAGTTGATCGTTTACGGTATTAAATCCTACAATTGAAAAGCGTTCGCAGAGGTTCAGAGACGTTATTGCACTAATTATTCAAAAAGATTCTAAACATTTGTTATGGATATTACCTATCCATTAATCTTTGGGAATTAACACATTATGAATGTTAATAATTAGTAACAGGCACAACAAAATAAAATATATTAATCCTACATTCTACCATTTAGCACAATTTTAGATGGTTTATCCATCAATTAAATTATTAATTAAAGTTTCATGCAGTCTACGTTATACAGTAGATTTGTTTATGTCTACAGACTGATCCATCAACGTACATTACAATCATAGCCTGTGGCCATAATAAGCTAGGATTAGTTAATTAGTAGCTCAGTCCAGATATTTAAGCCTTATTAGTGCCTAAATGATATTATACTGATTATCATTGCTAATATCTTATAGTCTAACTCAATCATTTACTGCAAAAATAACTTTATTGTAAGTTTGTATCGCATCTTGGGGGGTGCGGGTTTTTTTTTAATTAAAAGTTAAACTTTTTTCACCACTGAAATTGTTTATCACGACGTCGTTACATAACAGCAAATATACTTAAATTACTTAGCTACGAACGCTTCTAATTCTTATATGATTACTTGTTTAATACTTGTTTATAAATTATTTGTTTGTTACTTGGCTTGGGTATGCCCCCTTAAATGCAGCCTATTGTTTTCATTAGTAGTTTTAATTTAATATCACAACATAATTTGATTGGGATATTTTTATTGCCAAATAATGCAACTAGAAAATGTTGTAATGCAAACAAAATGTCAGGTACGTCAGCCAAGAATACATACGACATTTAAAAGTAAATGAAGAAAAGTTTAAGTTTCAAGATAATAAAAAGTGGTTGAACTACCGCTATTTTGGCATAAATGTTGAGTTCGGTATGTATAGGCATTAGACAGTTATTCTCTCTGTCGAGTAAACTTTTACAACAGATTCTTCTATAATATATTGTATATTTATTAGATAAGAGTCGTCATCATTTAAAAGATTGCCTCTTTTATCCTAGATACATTTACAAAAACCCACATAAAAAGTAATAGATTTGTTTATAAAGTTTTGCAATTAAAATATTTTGAGCTTATAAATATCCGTATGTAGCAAACGGGTGGATTTTGCACAGCAAACCCATCACCTTTACCATAATGAAATCCCGTATTGTTGTTTAAATCCACTACATTATGTCTAAGGAGCTTGATTAACCAAAGCAATGCTGTTCGTCGATTTCTGAACAGATTAACATGACATATATTCGTAGTACAACCATTACCATTACTGACAATAAATTGTAGGCCTAAAGGTTCAAACAGCATAATCAGAAATACAGTTATGATCAGGTAAATAAATGACATATATTTCGAACAAGTTTAACAGTCACGAAAAAGTTTTAACTGTGTGTAGGCGGTTTTATCGTTCACAGGACATGCAAATTTATAAATGTGATTATATCGTAAAAAATAAAGGACAAGGAAGATCGATAACCGGTAAATAAAAACACACACAACGTTTATAATTAATAATTTATAGTTTTTTTTTATAAAAATGTATCAATATTTATAATTAAATAGTACGATAATGCAGAATTAGCAGGATTATATTTTTTCTGCCTCTTCGTTAGGGAATTTACTTATTTTAAAGTTACGGAAAGAAAAAAGGCTTAAATGATATTTCGTTTGCTTGAGAAATAATTTAGTATACTTTGAACACATTCATATTTTTCATAAAGAGTTTACATACCACACACGTTTCGCACTACAATATAGGCGTTTCCATACAACTTCTAAGTAAACGATTTAATGCCAGGATTGGCAGTTGGCCGTATTGTCTATGTAAAATAAATGAAACTAAAAGAATTTAATTTTACTAAGGTTGTATGTGTAGTTGTAAATTCATTAATACATTTTCGCTATTGATATTATTGTGTACCTCGTAGTTTTTTTTTTTTTTTTTTTTTTTTTTTTTTTTTTTTTTTTTTTTTTTTTTTTAATAAGGACTTTGAATAGAAATATTTTATTTATATTGAAACTATTTACACTCCAGTGAATGTCTTAAAACTATTTTTGATGCAATAAAAAATTAATACACATTTTTTTTATGATAATTAATATTCCATCTTGCAGCCAACCAACCTTTACTGTTGTAAAAATGTAAGTTCTAAATGTATTTCCATTTAGGCAAAAACTTTTGAACCAATTTAGCTGGAATCTTTCTACAAGACTATTCTACGCGTTAAGAAAAACTATTAGGCTAGGTAAAGTTCGTTTATATAGAATTAAGGTTTTACTCAAACCCCTGAGGTCTGCAGGACTGTGTCAGCCTATGAAAACCCTATAAATAATTATCAATCTCCGAGGTACGAATACTATATATCATATCAGTTATTGCTTTATTTTCTGTAACAAATGATTAATTACAATTTAATTGACAATAATTACGACATGCGCAAAAATGTTTTCAAGCTCTAAAATTAATATTTTTGTTCTTATAATATTACCAGACCACGAATTAAGATAATGGATTTTATAGACCAAACTGTAAATTAAATTATATGGTAATATATTTATTTGTCATAATCTAGTTTTTTAACATAGTCAAAGAACATACTTTTATAAAGTTTGTAGTCTACAGTCCTTCAAATATAGCTAAGGTACCCTCTAAAGTGTATCAAGTTTCGAGATATTCTTTAGTAAAAGACATTAATAATGTATGTTCTTGTCTGGTTTAGGCACAACTGTAAAGGTTTTAGGATTTATATGTAAATAGTTAATTTTACAAAATTAGGGTTTCTTTTTAAGTAACACAAAGTCAGCAGAGTAAAAAAAGACAAATAAATTTATTTTATGTTGTGGGAAATGAAGCAAATGCAATGAGCTACGCTTTTAGGCAAATCAACGTACATACGGTTTGCATATGTATATATGATGTCTTTGAGTTCTTTAATGGTTCGTCAAAGATTTTTCTAAAAAACACAATTTTATTCGTAGATTTAACTGGTGAATTTTTCTTCTTTGTATTTTTAAATTTCTCTTTTAGTTAGTTTCAATATAACTATTGTCAATACAGATCTATTACATGAGCTTGTTTACTTATTCAAAAATGTAAGCATAAAAAGTATGATAATATGTTAAAGCAAATGCAAGGCGCTTTGGTGAATAAAAATTCAATTAAAAGTTTCCAGTTCCATTAGCATACCTTTATTGCCTGAGAGCCTCATTTGTTTAAGAACCTCGCTTTAATTACATCAAAGAACACTGAGCATAGTAATTTATAATTCAAATCTGTAAAGTGTTCTAATATCTTTCAGTCCACGAAATAGTTTTAGTACTTTATTTTACTTTTATAATATTAACATAGTTTTGCATTTAATAACTTAAGTGTAGGAGTGATATACTAGAAACATACAAAATGCCTATCATATTTACATCCAAACGCTTTAGCTTTTGTCTTATATTGTTGACAGTGTTTAGACTATTTATTGCTTGCATTTTATGATGTTCTCTATCCTTTTTAAGTAACCAGGTTGAGTATAACATGAATTTAATAAGAAATAAATAAAACTCTTGAAAGTCATACTTGATACATAGTTTGGCCGATATCTGGTTTAGTGCAATAGAAGCAAGTAAATATTTTGGTAAGCTATTAGTATACTCGTGATATAATTTATTGTTGCGACTTCAAAGATCTTATCTTGCCAGGATTTGTACACAATGACATTAAAGGCTAGCCAGACACGCTTACTTTTTTGACTCTGCACTATCTGGATTAAAACTCAACCGAGTGTAGCAGTGAAACTTTCTCAGAAGCCTAACCCATTTCATGCAGCATTGTGTCTGAGATTTACTTGTTGTTGATAGTTAGGGCTGAACACCTTATCGTTACCCTCCTCTCTCCTGATACAACCGACACTTTTACGTATAAGATACAAATTGCTATTTGTTTTTAGTTTAGTAAACTATTATAACCGACTTATTTTTATTACTATAGTACCAATTAATAAAATAAGAATTGTTTTAAGACTACTATCTTAGCTTCCATCAACAATGGTTTTCAACACTGAATTCTAAATTACAGAAATTTACGATTAACTTGTATAAATTATCACATAATAAAGTTGCAGCTGCTGAATCTACTAATACTTATTTTTATATTCTAAGGCACAAATGATCTAATTAATTATCTGACCTCTTTAATAGTTGTGTTAAACATATCAAAATAAAATGCGACTTTGAATTTAAAAATATAAAATAGATGTAACGAAAATAATATAATTCTTTTTTGTTGTATTGGTTGGAATACTGGAGTGCGGCAAATATATAAGTGCAGCAAAAGTAAGTAGATGCACCAATTTAGCTACTTTGTACAATATAGTACGTACAAGAAAGACTGCTTTGTCAGGTAACTGTTCAGTTATTTTAGTTAATTTCCTTCTACTAGCCTTCACATTTAAAATTAAAAACAATAGCTGATCATTGTTAATCAATTCATAATATTTTAAAAATGAACATTCTATTATGGTTCTTCTTGTTACAATGACTTGATTAATTTTCTTTTATAATTTTAATTTATTATACACAATTATTCCACAGGTAACTGTTGGAAAAATATATTTTTCTTTTAAAATAGAACGCGGATGTTTGATCAATTATCAGTTATCAATTATTTTAGATGGGGACGCTACTATGTGCGAATTTTAACTTAAATATTTTTGAAGGATGAGTGGTGCGATCTTGTAGTCTTGTTAGTGACTAAGGCCGACAAGTTTTTTAGACACGGCTGCTAATTAATAGCCCATACAGCCAATAGAAACTGAGGGACCTACAGTTTATAGCGGAATTTTTCCTTGTAATTGATAAATAGGTCTATTTATCAGGATAGTTCTGCGGATAGTAGTAGTACATTATAGTGCAGACGGTAATCCACACTAGGAAGCATCGCATCCACAGAGCATATCTTTAAATATCCACAATTCGTGTACTACTAGTAGCTTACCAAACCATGAAATAGGTCTATACCATAAATTATCATGTGTATAACTATAGTGTTAATGCTTATAGAGTAAAGGGACACAACGTTTAACGTAATATCACGTAGTGTTGATTTATAAGGAATGTAATGTAGTGAATACCATAAAAGTTTGTAAATGAGGTTTTTTTCTCCTTATAAATTATAATATAACAGTTTGTCTTCATAATATTACTGTTATAAGTTCGCAAAACTGCTTATACGAATTAGCGAACGCTTATAAGTATCGATATTTTATCGAATTACAGTTTCCAATGAAAACCACTTGTAGGGTATCCTCTTGATTTGAGGAAAAGTTAAGTTATTATGCAGCATTAGGCATGCATTTATTTTATGTATCCCTTATAATTGTATTGTAGCTTTGATTTATATTATTAGCCATCTTGTTCATGTACTATATTACTAAACTTAAATCTTCAATTCTTTGTATTGTTTTTTTAACTTTTGAATGAATAAATAAGTAAATATAAAGTCTTAGTGATATGAAATATCGAAATATCCTGTAGAAGAACATCATATTTACTCCTAAGTGCATTAAAAGTAATCTTATTACTATGCATGTAATATGGAAAAGTATATAATTTCACCACCCGAAAATAATAAATTACCTCTATAAATACCTAAAAAAAACTCTTAACATATATAGCAGAAGGTAAGCTGAATATTAAATGGAGATAAATTATAGTAAACTATTACTTCATATACGGAAAATTGCATTTGACTATTTACAAAATGAATAGTTATGTGATTTAACTGAAATTCATGTCTTAGTACAGTTTAGCTACAATTGTAATCAAAGGTATTACTTTTCAGTTACAGATTTTGTAAGTTTATTTGAGTTAATGTGTGACAACTTCCCCACTGTGAAAGAAACGTGTCCTTGGGTGGAAGTTATATGCTATCACTAGAATATGATATCCTTTGTGAACGCTTGCATTATTTGTAAGCATCGTTTTTAAGCATTTAGAATCTCCATACGTTTACAGTAGAACATAGTATATTGTTTCTAATTTTCCAAATTATTTTCGTTGGTGCGTTCTAATAAGTGGGGATATGGCTCTAATTTATGCAATGGAAACATATTGCTATAGAAAGTACACATGTTTAATATTAGTGGAATTTAAAATAATATGACCTTACGCAAGATGTTTTTGTGTGTGTTCTTAAGACAGCAAAAATCCATTGATCTGGGACTCGTTTGCGTGTCACCAACCACCTTAAAAATAACAAACAACAGTAACATTTTCAAAAGCATTATTTTATTAATACCTTTGACACATAGTACCAACAGTGTATATCCATAATTTTACTCCATATAATCGTTTAATAAAGTTATATATTCATTGATGTTGGAAATATTGAATAAGAAATAAGCGTATATAGTATGCATATAAAATAACTCTGTCATGTCATTAAATGCATTACTGCAATACAGAAAAACTATTAAAAAAATATATTTCAAATTCGAAACACAGGTTTGATAAGTAAGAAATTAATGTAAAACGTAGTTTATAACGTATTTACATCAAAACTGCTTTCTAAAATTAAACTGCAAGCTAACTCCAATATAGATCACAGGAATCAGACATTTCTAGGTTGATCGCTTTTTGCAATTCCAGTGAAACTCTCGGATGAAACAAATAGCTCAGTAAATCTCTAATATCACAAATCTCAACTGAATCTCTTGTACTGTTGTGGACAATAAATCTATTTGGTCGCAAGTATAGGATTATTAGACTAACTGAACGTGAAAGACGTAAAATTTATGTAGTATTAACAAGTATATAAAGTTCTCCTATTTACCTTATCATCAAGGGGGTGAATATGATAGTTCAAGTGAGGAACGCGATTCTTAAAATCCTACAAAAAAGCATCGATACTATTGAATACATAAATGAACACTAAAATAGGCCTCTAAAATAGGGATTTTTTGTTAAAACAAAGCATTATTTGTTGTTTAAAAACTAAAATAATGTTACGAGTAATTAGGTGATTTTTTCTTGGGAAGTTAACTCAAGTTTTTTTAATACATATTTATTTCGTTTATCCTTAATATCAATATTAAGAATCATTGTTCTTCATCTAGGTATATTCAAAGCCACTTGTAGCCATATTGTAATCCCACTCAAACGAAAAGAATATTTCAACTACTTAAACCAGACCTTTAGTTATAAAATTATGATTATTGCATTTCCGTAAAAAGATAAAGGCATTATAAGCGAAATTAAAGAGGCAATGCGGAAATAAGGCACTAAAGCTCATTAAAGCTCTTTAAGCTAAGAAGAGCAAAGTTGAAAGAGGCAACACAAACGAAAAGTGGACTTAAACTTTAACTTGGAAGATGTACGATCCGCCTCTCCAGGGAGTTCTGTAAAGCATCTGGGCAGGATGTAACTTAATGTTGCTTCAAAGAAATATTCGTTTTCTTTTTAGGCTTTAACCGTTTATGTGGTCAAACGTCTGTTATTTGTGTTGAAAGACTTATTTTCTTTTAGTCCTCATTTGTTTTTATTTTCGGTTCTTCTCTACTCTATGTAACAACTCAATGGTTTCTAATTCTCTTCCAAATATCTAAATTTACTGTAAAGTAACTTATGACTATACTACACTTTTCGCAAAAAAAAAAGCAAAACTCCTTTAGATAAATCAAGTTATAGGTTTTATTATGCTCTAATGAAAATAACTTTTAGACTAACAGCAAATAAGCAATTTATGAATGTTGCCTATATTTTAGTTTTGAATGAGCCTACACATATCCTCACATCAAAATTTGTTAGAAAATGGATTTTACGTTTACAGGTTGAAGCTAATTACTGAATGTTCAATTTAACCCAACTTCATTTGTTGATTCTTAACTATTAATTGTCATTGTGTATTCCTTTAACACTGCTTAACTGCATTTTGCATACAACATAGGTCCCTTAAGAGGTAGCCTACGTTTTCGTGAAGTTAACTACATGTACTTTGAACGAAGTGAGTATATATTGGTACTTCTTTGAGGGGTTTATCATCCCTCTAAAGTACAGGGTGAGGCAATGAGAACGCTACAATGTGTTTTACCTGTCACATGTTAATTGTTGCAACAGTGAATGATCAGCTGTGCTTAAAACATCAACTAAACTATGCCATTTTTGTAAATATTATGCCTGAGGCTATTAACACTGAGATTTTGATGTGAAAACCTATTTATAAAATAGTGGTTCTTGTGCAAAACCCCAGAGATTGTTTGGACCGTATTCCATCCTTGGTCAACATGGCGCTGTTCCAGATTGGAAAACAATGTTTAACTGGGTAAAATTATTTAGGACAAAAAAAAATCGGTCGGTGCTGCAAAACTCTTTGTACACCAGCAAATGTTAAAAGAATATGAGTCCCAGTAACTCAAAGTCCGAAGAGATTTGCCAGGAAGCTTTTGTTGTTGAAAGCTGATTTTTTTGGGAGGGGGCGTTGTTCTAATAAGCTACTTGACGTTCTAGGTTTTTCAAAGTCACCTCACAGATTTGCTTGAACCGAAGCTAAGGATAGTCCAAAAACTAAAGTGATTCCTGAAGAAGTGCTGGAGGAGTATTTGATTGGGTTTCAAGTGGCTAAAAAGGAATGTCAGGTAGGACAATGAAGTCATTTGTAGGATTTTGTTCTCAAGAAATGGAAAAATTACTTTGTTAAGTTAAAATGGCAAAAGATAAGCAGTGTTTTGGTGTGCTATTTATATCCATAGGGTAAATATTACTGAGTTTGCACTGTTTATAAATTGGGGCGCTTTCATTGCCCCACCCAGTATTTGGTTTTGAATAACAATATTATTTATAGTCCACAAACAAATCGTTATTTTAAAAAACATCCCATCTAAACTAAGCGATTCTTAAAGCGCTGTGTATTAGTATTTAGAGCCATACCAACAATAATTATTAAAATCTAGTATTCCTTTTCAGGTCACGTCCATGCATTATATTGTAGTATGTTTGAACATTAAACTCATTAGTATAAAGTTTCTTCATACCATACTGACCTAATTTCTTTGAAATTATATTGTATGTTTCTTGATATAAAACTACATACACTTAATTACTTAATAGGATAAGTTTAAATAGATTTTGACACACAATAAATTATCTGCAATTAATTTACTAGCCTAAACAGTTCATCGGCTAATTAGAGCCTTTAAAATACTAAAACCAAAACTGTTACATACATCGAATAAAAACCAAAATTAGCTTATATCCTGTTATAAAAATTTAACTTTATTAAAACATAAAATTGAATGGTATGAGGTGGAACCAAACAGATTGAATAGAAATTATCGTAGGATGTAACTTTTAGGATGTAAATTAGTAGGCTACTTTATTTTTAATTTATTTTCATATATACGGTATGATATCTTTCTTAAATATAACAAAGTAAGTTGAGTACTGTATCTTATAGAAAATAGTGTAAGGAAAGCATAAAAAAAATTCTTTGTTATGTGGAGATATGTGTACAAAACTGCGTGCATTTCAAAGGGAAACAAGATACACGGTTGGGTAAGTTAGGCAAACACGTACAAAATGGCGCCGGAGGCATTGTTTAGTCTGTGCCACAACACATACACACTTTGTAATACGAAGCAACTATAGATACAGTCGTGTTTGTTGAGACGCGAGTACAAAACTTAACTGGAGGAGTTGTTTTACTTAGCTAAGTCATTGTGTAGCTTACTTAAAATAAATAACAAATATCCTCTTTGTCATACTGAACAGTATTATCAACTTGCTCGTCTGTAAGATTCTAAATCAATATCAACACCATTTATCAACATCACAAAAACATTTTATTTTAACAACAGCCAAAATAATAAAAAGTTATTTACCTCGCATTTAAGTTGTGATTTGTAATTTTAACATCATGATTAGTTAGCTGCCTGGTTGAAGTCTTTTTGACTCTTGTTAAGTAATGGTTTATTTGTAGTTAATATATGCAGATTTGTTACATTAAACCAGCGTTGAAGGACCAAACTGACAATCTTTTAAAAATAGCAAACTATATCTTTCATAATAGAACTACTATCCTGCAGGGAACTAAGTAACCGATGTCCTCCATTGTACAAAACGGCTACTTTTATGCTGTTAGAGAGATATTTATAAAAGTTAAATTCATTAGGAAAATATTAAATTCATTTATAAATAAAAACCCCCTTTAAATAAAAGAAAACACCGTGCCGGCATCACGGAATAACAAGAAAATCTAAAGCCAGTTACTGAAGTAACCATTGACAGCAATTATTTTAAACGGTGATTTTATACAACAAACCTTGGAATATCGTGACGAAAAGAATGTTTGGATCAAGATCTCAAGTACCATTCCTGCTAATCAAGATGGTAGTTAGATATAAGACTGCAACCTACTCAAATATGATACGTCAAAACATGTTATTAATAATACGAGCCCACAGCTTCGAATTATTATCTCTTGATAATTGCATTCACTACGACTTTTGATCGTCTAATTCTATCACTGACCTATTGTTATTTTTTTGCATACACAAAAATTGCTATAAACGTTATTTTACTTTACCATCCAAAATGAAGCTGTTCATACCCTCGACTAAAAGCAACGAAGAAACTTCCCGGGTAAAGTAGTCAAATCTTCAATATCCTGTTACCTTATTTGCATTATGTCCTGTTGTGGGAATATTAAAGCTAGTTTAGCATACAAACTCAAATGGCTGAACCGAGTGCCTCAGTATGAATAATTTATACTGAAATTTTGCCAATCAATACAACTAGGAACCAACGCAGTGTTATGTAATCGTTCTTGGTTTGATAAAATATTACATCTAACTTACATGTAGTTTCTGTCATAAAACGGGATTTTGAAAATAGAGAATGAGGTAGGGTTTGGTTAGGTTAGGTTAGATCACCTTAGCCACTACCTCGATATTAAATATTAAATGGATTCAGTAATAACATTCTAACTGATGTATACCTTAGTCCTAAATAAAATATTTTTACTACGGGTATAGTAGCATATATTATATTTAAACCAATTAACATTTACTTTTGAAAACCTCACCGCAAAACTTTGGACATCCAAGGGGCGTAGCCCAAGAGAAACTCTGGGAAGTGAATAGGCCTAAGACATTCCTATTTGTGTGGACCATCTTTGTGCTTAATTTGACTGTACCGGTTTAGTATTTTTGTCGTGATAGCTATCCAGACATACAGACAGACACCTCCTCAATTTTATAATAGTACTAACTGTTATACCTGTGCTTCGCAATAGGAACCATACCGCCTAATCCAAAGTATTGTTCGAATCCATAATGACCATGCCATATTGTTCTACTGTTAACATGAAAATATAAAAAAAAACTTTATATTTTATAACTTAGACATTCTGATAAATAGAAAGCAAAGCCTGGGTTACACAGCAACCGTTATACGTTTTTGTTTTCATAATTAATGACATAGGTTTAGAATAAATAATCTACAGTATGACAAAGTTTTAGAATAAATAAAATAAATATCATTAGGTATAAAATGTATAATTTTACTAAACAGTAGTTCATTCGTAAATAATATGTACTACTATAAATACAAACTTAACTTCAGAGTTTAAACTGATGTATCTAACGTTAGCCAATACAAAATATAACTAATAATTTTTATTTCGTTGGTAAATTGTTTTATTTCTTTATAGTACTCCTATAATTTCTTCCTACAGTTAAGTACCATTTCTATAATTCAGTGGTAAATGTATTTACATATCCAAACGAGTCAAATGTGAACAAAAGTTGTACATCAGTAGCCCAAGGGAGCGCTTAGTCATATTCGTAGGCATGTGTGTCTCTGTTTCTGGTTGTGTACATTTTGGTATAAGATGGCTTTCTTATCAAAAAACTGATCCGATTTTTTTAAGAAAGACGGAGTAGCTAAACAGATGAACAATGTATTACAATGACTTCCTTCATTAACTTTATTTTTACATCAAGATGTTCTCACGAAACGGTTATGATTTGTTTTTCATTCATTTGACATAATAAACCGTCATTTATGGAAATATTTTAGTAAAAATGTAATCAGACAAGTTGAAATTCACTTAGTCTGCAGGTTTGCTGCGGCGGGGGTATTTTAGTTACTTAGTATTGATATTGAAAAACAACATATTTATCAATTAAAAATATTTTATGCGTCATTTGGATCCAACTCATATACGGCGAGGAAATGTTTTTTACTCTAGGTTGCAGTTGTAAATAAAATATGTACTTATTTTGTACTATACTAACTTTATTTTTAAAAGCAAACCTTACAGTTGGTTATGCCAAATATCCCATGTGAAGGTTCATATCGTAGGTCTCATTGTGAAACTTAGACCTCGGATCACTTTACTTGAACGTGTTAATGTCCCCAGAGGCTAAGAAACATCATCCAAAAACATTGAATTTGTCCGATTGTAAAATATCTCGCGTAAAATGAATCCGAATTTTATGTATTTTAGTACTAACGCTTGAACCTATTTAGATTTTTATGTTTATACAAGTTTGAAATCACACATGAGTTCATGAGTTGGGGTTTCATGAGTTGATCATACAATATCGGGTTTTCTAATTTTCACCTCCAACCCCTATCATTTTTAAATTTAATTCAAAATTATTTAATAGTTTTAAAACAAACAATTTAATCGTTATATTACTTCTAATAATTACGGTCTTGATTAAATTCGTCGAGTTTTAAGCCACCGACAATAAATGACTAAGGGAATCGTTTCCAGGTGAAGTAAATGAGACGGAAAGTATTGTTCAGGTTGACCCTTGTGAAAACCGCTTTTACGACTACACGGTCGCCACATTGCCCCGTGTGAGCTGTTTACTTTATTTCATGACAGACATAAATAATAGAAAACATGTAACAAATATTGTAAGAATACTGTAAATGCATTACATGTTGAAATAAATGGTTTGTATGTTTTGTTATATTCTTAGGACTGTATTAATTAATTTTACAAAATCCTTTGTTCTGTGAAATATGTTCACAGTTTAACTTCAAAAGCTTATTTACTTGTTCTGGCTAAAACATTTAATGGATGCACCTTTGAGGTACGTTTTCTAAAAAAAATTTTATATTCTGGTGATATTGTTTCTCTTACTAAAACCCTTAACACCACTATAAAGCGGGGATTGCAATTCTCACATAAAAACAAGTTATATTTCGTAACTCATTTATTTTAGTTATAAACACATGATCTGTGGTTAAAGTAATATTAATGTTCGGCTAAGTAAAGAATAATTTGAAAAAAATTGTATCATCATGCAATAACCAATTTCATTTGTTAAACCTTGTAACAAACAAAGGACTTTGCTGGAACAATCATCCAGTATGTTACTTCAGGAAGCGGATACAGTGCCAGATAGCAGACTTTACAGGACTTCCGGTATGAAATGTGGTTAAAGTAAAACTTAACCCTTTATGTTCCACCAATTGTTATATTGCTTATTTTTTTCTTTTTGAATTCTCGGTTTCAATTTGGTTTGTTGAAAGATGTTTTCTGGAGTATTCTTTATATAAGCTCCAAAAGAAGTTTCTTTTAATAGTATAGGCAAGAATAAACGTTTAGTATTTATTAAAATATGACCGTGGACTTGAATGACTTAAGAGATGAGAGAATTGATAAAGGCATAGAGCATAGTCTTTTTAGGGGTAATATAATGTGATTTTATTACTGTGTATTGAAAATGTAAATAGTTCTAATTCATAAAACCTACTTTTAACAAAGAGATGTTTGTTGTTGCGTCAGTGTGGTGTGTGGATTTTTTTAAATTAGCCTACAGTTTTAAAAATCAGCTTTTAATAGAGGGTGTAGTCATTGAATGAAAGAAATATAGTATTGTGTGTGTTGTGTAAGTTTGAGTCATACACTTTAAGTTTATAGTTTTCTAATCTCTCAAATGTCTTACACTCAAAATGATTTTCTTGTGTTATAGATTAACTTTTTTTAGGTTAGAAGGAAATTGTTAAGTAAATACCCGACTGCCGATACAAATTATATTTGTATGCAAAACTTCTATTCAGTAAACACCTTAATGTAACAGAAGGTTTTTAAGACGCAATATTCTTAAGGCTCTTTGAACACACATGTGGGAAAAACTTATAAGACAAACGCTTCTTCCTCGTAAGGTTTGAGTAAACGAAAATTTGAACCTCATAAATATGTATATTGTTGGTTAGGGCAGTGTATTTTATTTTATTTTAGTGTATCGTCAACCTGATTCTGTTTTAGACATTTTTGGTGTCTGCAGTTGACGGGAGCTTCCTATATTTCACACACGGTAGGGTCTATACGTAACATCCACTCTTTTATCATTGCCAACAACTGTTTCTGAAGTAGAGTTTGGTCTCATATAAAATTTAAAAAAGTTTCGCAAGAAAAAATATATATGACGAAGGTTCTAGGTATAACCACGCTGAAAAAGCTTTTGGAAAAATATTGTTGATCTACTTTCACAGGTAAACAGGTAACATTTGTGACAAAATTGTTCTTATAATAATAAAATACATATTTAACTGTCCCTATTCAGTATCCATTTAGTTACAGTTTATAAAAGTGTTAGCTAAACTTAATGAACAGCTTGCACTATTGAAAGCTATATACACTCTTGATACTATTATACATTCTCTGCGTAATAAAATAAACAGCTATGCCAAAGTATCCCTCCCTGACTTAACACTGGGCCGTAGAGAGTAGTAGCTTATGTCTGTACTCAACTTTGTTTTAGTCTGTACTTTGTTTTTGTGTCATCAGCCTTTTTATGCCATTTTGAATTTCTTAAAACTGTAAAGCGATGTGAAAACATAGTGGTCTATTTTAATTACAGTCATTGGGACGTATATATGGAATAACGCTTTTATGAGTCCGAATTTTGAAAGAATTACTGTTTAATATTTTATCAATTCTCAGTTGAAATTAGGATACCACCTAGGTACGTATTTAAACCCAATTGAGTATAGACTGAGTGTAAAATGGAGTGAGATGGCTTTTGTAACTTATTTTACAAACCAATCTTATAACACTTATCCTACATAAATATCTGAACAATAACAAATATAATATTTTCTACTCAATTGGAAATATGTTTCTACTATTCTCCTAGCTAAAATGATTTCGAAGGAATTATTTTTACTAAAATTATGCCTTGCATTCTTATTGATGCATGCGTGTGATTGATTAATCTGTTGAGTCTTAAAGACTTAGACAATTATTGTGGGCTGATATTAACACGTTATACAGTGAACCTTTTATATACGGAAGCTATCTTAAATTCTCGCATAAACAATCTCCTTCTCAATGTACAATTTCCAAATAACACAACTAAATTAAAATATTTGTATTTCAATTTTGTCTTATTATGTAAGATTGATATACAAACATCATGCTTTAAATACGATACATGTTAAAAGCAATAACAATAAACAATTTAATTGTATCAACCAAAGTATTTTTAAAATTTTTCAGTGTGTGAAGGAAACTGGGCTATGGTTTAATGGAAGAATTCCAGTTAAATGGACTCCTACTCTATTGTGAAGCTGAATGGAAATACCTACCAGTCCCTACATCGTGCTAATGAATATCTAGCTATAAACAGCCTCAATAAATTAATTTGAAAAGTCTTTATGTTCAACTTATCCTTTGGAAGCTAACACATTTAGCTACGATTTATTAAACGTAACAATATCGGAAAAAAACTGAATAAATCTTTTTATGAAACATTATGCAATCGCGTTAGAAGTAACACAAACATTTTTAAGTGACTTATATTTTTAAAATCTTCTAACTATTATAAGATGTAAAATAAAAGTACCAAGAAATAAATTATTTTAGAAAAGTTACTGTAAGCACGTTTTGACCTAGCTTATAAAGACAGGCAAATCATTATTGCTAGTAGGCCTAAACAGGCAAAGTATTAATACATTTTCTTGACTCCGACGTTTAAAGGTTGTATGACCTTTTTTTGGCCCTAATGATTCATTATAAACGCACTTTTGATGAAATGATTATCGAATGGTTATATTCAAAATAATTGGCAGTGGTCACTTATTGGCTCTGGAATAACGAGTATACCAAGTGGATGAAAGGTGAATGCATTAATTCTTTTTGCAGATGACTGTGTGACCAGTTGAAATTGTCTTACTATTAGAGTTTTTTGTTTCAAAACATAAAATAAACATTCACTATATCTCGATACACTATACACTATATCGCCGCGGTGCGACTGTATGTTCGTCCAAGCAGGCCTGCAACATCTCTATAATACGTGTT
The DNA here is from genome assembly GCF_028750875.1 of Macrosteles quadrilineatus. Taxonomy (NCBI): domain Eukaryota; kingdom Metazoa; phylum Arthropoda; class Insecta; order Hemiptera; family Cicadellidae; genus Macrosteles; species Macrosteles quadrilineatus. The sequence continues at coordinate 81,390,549 of NW_026542602.1, read as the reverse complement.
TTAATGTTACAGCTCAGGGGCTTAACCATAAATAAAAAAAAAAACATTTCAACTTCACAGTGCAACCAGATCGAGTCACGGGTGGACGGGTCTTTGGTGGGTAGTGGACACCAAATACACAAAAACACTGAGGAGGGTTGATTTTTGGCGTTGTGATGTGTTGGAAGTTTGTTGTGAATGGAGGAATAAGATCTTCCTGCAAATGATAAGCAAGCTTTGTTTATTCACCAATCGTCCACTTGGTTTAGTAGTTTTTCCTAACACAATAAGTGACTATTGCTAGTTATTCGGAGTATCCGCATTCGACGATCACTAGGTTAAGATGGTCTGTATTTCTTCATTCATCAAAAATGAATTTCTAAGGACCACAGACAAAAACACACCACAAGTCCTTAAACGTAAGAGTCAAGAAAATACATTAGTGCTGGCATTGCCAAAGGGGTTGCATTGGTTATTTCACTAAACGCAACTGATATAGTTTTAAAGTTTTTCGTTTGTACTTAAAATATACTTAATGTATTAAAATAATATAAATGTATGGATAGCAACAACGTTAAATATAGGATAAGATTTGTCAAAATTTTAAGATTGCCTTAAAGATTTAAGAAAAGGAAGTCACAGCCAAATTGAAGCTAGTAGTTACGGAACAGCTTGAATTGTCTTCGATAGAACTGGTCGAAGAGGGAAAATCCAATTGACCCTTCACAGAAACAGTTGATCTTTATTGCTTTGTTGACTTGTTTGTTCAACGTCTTTACTTGATAGGGCCAGGCTGCTTTGCTGATAGACAAGTTTCTAGTATTTTACTTGAAGCAGACAAAACACCTGCTTAGTATTGTATAGTGTCATTATATTAACTATTGGATGTTTTCAGATAAAAAAAAAAAAAAAAAAAAACTATATAAATTGTAGTTAATTATTATTGTCGTTGTAAATTGGCATGGACGACTTAATAAGAAAAACATGTTTTGACTAATTTAAGGAGGATTTTAACTTACCATATTACACAAAATAAAGAATTAGTGATAGAGTTCATATGTCAGTAACTCAGGTAAAGAAAACATAAGGTTAAAAAAGGTTTTGCAACAAAAATAACAGATAGGCTAAGATAAACTTATTTAACTACTTCTGTGAGTAAAATATAAGCAAAGTTGTTGAATTCCTAGAATATTTCTGACTTTCCTTATTTCCAACACGGCATAGATAAATTATCTCCGGATTCAGGCAAAATAGCATAATTATAAGACGTACTTGACGAACCATATATTTAACATTGTCTGTACAAATAAAGATGGTTAAAACTAGATAATTTATAATAAGAATATAGATATACGAGACAAAATATTAATAAAGAACTTCGTTCGATCATCGGAGCCAAACTAAAGTAGTAAAATAATCTTTTCAAGAATCTTTTATACTAGAAATTTTAACGTATGTTCAAGTAGATCTATTGAAAATCCCTTGTTTAAGGATAATTATAATGCTCATCAGCATCTTAAAAAGTCAAACTGTAGAATAGTTCTCCAATCAAACTAATTTATTTATTTTAAGTATAAAGTAAAATGATAAAGAACATTTTTTTATTATTAAAAAGATAATTGTCACACAGCGTTTATCAAATATGTCACGTTTGCTCTACTTCAGAGTTTTGACACCACAGCTTGACCTGGGTTCCTTTAAACTTCACAGACACGAATTTCAAGATCCATAATCCAACAGGAGAGTGGGTAGCCATTACTGTTCAGAATATATCTTGTAAAACACCCCCTTGGAGCGCTGACTGTAATGGTTGCTCGTTTATTCTGTCTATTTAAATATGTTTGATAAATTTTAACAAGCTTATTTATAGGGAAACCAATTAAAATTGAGATACTTAAGATGCGTTGTTATGTTAAAGAAATCTTCTTTATCGATTGGAAAATATAAATAACGTACGGACGGATTCCAACTTCAACCTTTTTTTTTACATGATGACATTTAATAAGCCTAATAACATATGGTATAGTGCTTACTAATATTGAAGGACTCAAAATAAAGTGACGCCAAGTCACAGTAATTCGTATCCACGTTTACCCACACATATCATGTTTGCTTTCTGCCAATTCTGGAAGGAATAAAAAAATATAATGAAAATAACAATTAAATAGAAAGTTAATACTAACAAGTCTGTAGTGTACAGGAAAATTATGACACAAAGGTAATTTGTTTATTTTGTTTGATTTATTATATTTAAAAAGATATATATTTTCCCTAGGGTTTAAGGGCTTGTACACAAACAAGCCACTAGCTATGTTTAACCGTATTATATAAGCCAACATATTCCATGTAAAATGGATATTAATATAACAGTGTGGCTGAAACTAAAAGAAAATCAATATATACCACCAAACGTTTAAGAATAAGTTGGTAAAAACACTTGTTTGAAAATAATGTGAAATATATTATAAGGATTTTTGACTATTTATTTATGTATAAAGAAACTGTTTATTGGTGTATTTTGACAGCAGAAGGAATATTTAAAAAGTATTATAAGCACTAGGTTAGTGGTGCATTTGCGTAATTTAATCATTAAAAGAGTAATTTATTATTATTGACCTCTCATAAAGAAGGAGTCTATAAATCAAACAAAAATACTGACATAGGTTGGATAAAAAAAAACTTAATAATTAATACTATTAATGTAACTATCTTACGTAACATACGTTTGCATATCCTTTACACATGCTTAACTAATCATTATTTATGAAAAGGTTTATAAGAGGTTTATAGAGGTTTCCCCTCTATATCCATGCAAACGTCATTTCAACCGACTGAAAATAGTGTATTGTGATATCCTTTAAATTTGTCAGTCGAATGAAAACTCCCGCTTTATCTTATCTACCGCGCCTCACCGACCACGAACAATGAGGTTTTGTGAGTTCAATATTTTATCAGTTAGCGCCGCACCGTGTCGTTGCATCAGCTGTATCAGTAACGGAAAGTTAGCTGGCATTTTTTTTATCAATGAACATTACACAGTTTCACACTTTCTGTTTTTTTTCATTCTAACTTTCGAGCAGTTATAATACGTGCAGGAAAATATTTTATCAGTGACTTACAACTGCTTGGATGTTGAAATTTTGCATAGGGTTATCAACGTTGTTAAGTCAGGCTCTGTTGCACTCGGAAAGGGACGTAATTTATTTTGTGGATATGTATCTAAGTATCATTCAATTATTTCCTTTGACATGATCTGATCAAACTGAAACTAGGCACGCAGAATCACTGTACTTACACCCGTATTTTATGTTGAGTACGTTATATACAAGGTTTACCTAAACTAGTATATATTTCAAGCATTACATGTATTCTCATGGTACAGAGAACTGTACCTAAATTCACGTAACTTATGTTGCTGGTTCATTAACCTATTCCAGTTTCGTTGCTTAAGTACCTATTACTTTCTTTTACCATAGATTTAGAAACATACAGTTTTATTAATGAAGACAAATTATGAAGATACGAAAAAAGTAACCAAGTCAAAAATGTGCAATGTGAAAAAAAATGTTAACATGTATTATTGTTTTCTAATATTAAAAATGTGTGTAAAAAGTGATGGTGGTGACTTTTAAGTGTAGTCTAATGAGGTCAATGAATTTGTACGAATTCAGAGATGATTTAGTCGATTCAATCTTTTAAAAAAACCCAAAAACTTAATAAATAAAACAATTAAAGAATGGAAAATAAAAAGCCATAACGATATTCTAAAGGAAACGCAGATAATTCAACCTTTACAAACCTATTAGTGTTTTTAAATAGTTGGATGAAATTTAAACATTATTTAGGGAAACGAAGAACTGGAAGTAATAAATGTTTTCTTTTCCTTCATCACAATTCCAAGTGTCAGGATTTCCGTTACCTTCGCAATGAAGATGCGTAACATTCAAAAGTGGCTTCCTCAATTAATGTAACGCAGACTTGAATCTCAGTTGGTTTTAATGAGATCCTAAGTATTGCAGTAATCTTGAGCCTACAAAGTAAGTAGTGAAGTAACTGAAGTAGCTCACTTACACATTTGTGACTCGTAACAAACCTTATTGGCTGTGTGCTGCATTTGAAGAAGAGGAGTGGGAAAAACATGGATTGGAGTTAATTAGTAGGCCAATGCTTGATAGCAAGAAGCTATGAATGTTTTTCTTGCTAGCCTATAGTAAAATTGTATCTAAAATCTCTTTCACACACCACTACAACAGTTTTTATAGAGTTACTCACGTCCCATATAATTTGCTAAAACAAAAAATATACTTGTCTATATAAAATAAATGTAAATGTATTTACCGAAAACCAAATATGAAATAAACACAAAAAACTTAAAATGAACCTGCATAATAAAGGTGTGATCAGCTGTATTTTCATTCAAAGATACGGAATGGAATACAATGCTATTCTTCCTGATATCCTATAATCGTAATCTTATTTTTAGTAAAATTACACAGACGAAAATAAATATATGTATATCCTGTACACTAGCAGCATTTATAACCACAATTATGTTTTAACTAAATAGGTTTAACCAAACATTGTGCTGGTACAGAAAATAATCAATTTTGGGTTTAACATTTTTTGAAGATACGAATTTTCGTCAGGAACAAAATTGTGAAAAGACTTAACGAATCCATAAACATAAGATTTTAATTAAATACAACAGGGTCCGACGGTAATACTAAAATAGTAGGCTAAAAAATGTACCTTAAAGATAGAAGTAGGCTATAAAATAAGTATAATTATCGATAGTTAATGCATGAATCGTATATCGTCCATATAACGTAATTATGTAGTTTGTACGGTTAGATAAGAAGGAAGTATCTTATGCATAAGCAGATTCTTGTTGACATCGCGATCTTATTCCAGTAACAGGAAGCTCTGAATAGGTCAGCTTAGCTTCGAATAAAGTATTCAATTCCCGTGCCAAAGATAGCGCTTCCATAAGTACATCTTATTGTTACATTACGCACAATTTTGGTATTGTTTTAAACAAATACTAACATGACGAGTGCTCAAACTACGACTACAAATATAACCTTTGTAATGTGTATTTGTGTGTTGGCTTTCTTCTTTCACACTTTGCTCCCTTTTGAAAGAGATAAGGAACAGGACAAAACAGTTTACAGTACACAGAAGAACTATTTAAACTAAGACCAACAATTTTGGGCCACAGTTAAGTTAGATTTATCTATTTTATTAAATTTCTTAAAACCGTTGCCTAGGTGGTTAAAAAAGCATTTATCATATTCATTGGTAGACGAATCAAAAAAGTCAGAATATACTTACAAGAAAATTCAACAAATTATTATTAGCTTTGACTATCCACTTTAGTAATGTAGTGTGAAATCTGGCAATATGTGTTAAATTGGTTCAATTGTAAGTACTCTATTCGGAAAATAGAACAATAATTATTCAAACCTGTTCAATCATTCTATGAGTTGAGTTAAATAATTAATTATACATGAGAATCTAGTAAAGCAAATGAAAGCTCCGGTGAATAAAAATTCAATTTAAAAAGTTTCCAGTTCCATTAGCATACCTTTAATGCTTGAGAGCCTCATTTGTTTAAGAACCTCCACTCTAATTACATCAAAGAACACTATGATTTTAAAAAGTTTAATCCCTTACACAATTTTTCAAAGGATTTTTTTATTAATAAAATATTTTTTATGCATTCGTTCAACGTAGCAAACATTTACAACAGAAATTATTACACTTGTAGAAATTTTGAACGAAAATTTTACTTCAGAGTCAACATGAACCAGGCTATTATATATTATTTGTTGATTTTTTACAAGAAAGTTCAATTTAAACGTTTAAGATTTTACACTTATACTTGTCCAGAAATGATTAAGCAAATTTTATCAAGTATTGGTGCCATTTAAGATAACAAATCTGTTGGATAATTAAACACCCCTGTCACAGCAAACTTGCAGACTAAGTGAATTTCAACTTGTATGATTACATTTTTACTAAAATGTTTCCATAAATAATATAAGATATTTATTTCCAATTTCAATAAGATTAGAATTAACGAGGCCTTAGGTTTGCTGCTAAGGGGAAGGTAAAAAGTGTTATTTGACCCGACGTCAATACTATAGGATTAAATAAATAAATTTGCCAAACTTTATCAATATATATCCATAAACAATTAAACTACAACAGTTTTCATTTTCTCCATAAGAACAACATGGGAATTTTAAATTACACTATTTTTGAATTGTCTCCGTGACCGTTAGGCATACAACAGCGCTTCAATATTAGTACAGTAAAAATATGTTTTGACCCAAAAAAAATTAGCACAACCAGGGAATTTGGTACAGATGTTGGGTGTACCTTCCTTTTGAACATATTAAAAGTCCCCTAAAATTAAAGCTGTGCTACGGCTGCCATATTGGAAAATGGCGGCATATTTATGTATTTTTCGCTATAGTGACTTTATTATTAGAGATACAGGAAAAAGCTAAATGTACAAAATGTAGGTCATCTAAAAATACACATTTTTTGTATTTACCATCTTTCTCTAAACCCAACGGTTTTTGAGTTATTTGTTATTAAGTATATTTAGTTTTTTCTATTTATCAAAAATAGGTGAAACACATGGAAATTGACCGTTACTTTCAAGGATTATGATAATTAATCCTATTTAGTTAAATAGTGTGATACTATAAAATCAAAAAAATTAAGCTTATTTTATGAGTAAAACAACTCCGCCACAGCAAACCTGCAGACTCAGCAAATTTCCATTTCATTGGATGTTTTATTAAAAAAATGTATATAAATAAAATTAGGTTCAACAGGTACCTAGGTTTGCTGCTACAGGTAGGTTATTATAGTGTGTTTTTTTTAAGTAAAATATCAATACCTTACTATAAAATAACTAATTTTCCAAGTTTGATCAAAATATATCTATAAACAAGCAAACTGCAACAGTTAACTAATTCATAAGAATAGCATGGGAGTTTTAAATTTACAATAAACAAATTTGAATATACAAATTTTGGTTGTGTTTACTAAAAAGATGGCGATTATTCGTCACAATTAGAATATTAACCAAATGGGTTTTCAAAAGGAGATGGAGGCTGTTATTTAAGTAATATTAATTCGTACCAAGCACTGAAAATATTGTATGCAGTAAGGTAATCTACCATATTTTGTAAAGTACGCAATAGTCATTTTAATATTTTATCTTCATTTTTTATCCATTTAATAGTTACCATTTTAGTATTTTGATGGCACCACCACACTACACTAACTAACTATACTTGACATCCCATTGTAAATTTGGAAGGGTGTTTTTCGTGTCTAGTTCATATTGGTGACTAATTAAGTACGGTATAGTATAGTTAGTTTTATTTATAAAAAAATCGGTGAAACCCATCGCAATCGACGGTTACTTTCAAGGTTTACGACAATTATTCATCCCACTTAGTTGATATCAGAGTGATAGTGGTAGTGCCATCAAAATATTAAAATGTTAATTTATTAAATGGGTAAACATGAGTATAAAATATTAATATGACTATTGCGTAGTTTACAAAATATAGTTGATTTCCTCACTGCATACAATATTTCCGATACTTGGTACGAGTTAATATTACAGTACTTAAATTACTTGCTTCATCTCCTTTTGAAAACCCATTTGGTTAATATTCTAATCGTGACGAATAATCGCCATCTTTTTAGTAAACACAACCAAAATTTGTATATTCAAATTTGTTTATTGTAAATTTAAAACTCCCATGCTATTCTTATGAATTAGTTAACTGTTGCAGTTTGCTTGTTTATAGATATTTTGATCAAACTTGGAAAATTAGTTATTTTATAGTAAGGTATTTTACTTAAGGTATATTTTACAAAAAAAAAAAAAAAAAAAAAAAAAAACTATAATAACCTACCTGTAGCAGCAAACCTAGGTACCTGTTGAACCTAATTTTATTTATATAATTTTTTTTTAATAAAACATCCAATGAAATAAAAATTTTCTGAGTCTGCAGGTTTGCTGTGGCGGAGTTGTTTTACTCATAAAATAAGCTTAAATTTTTAGATTTTATAGTATCACACTATTTAACTAAATATGATTAATTATCATAATCCTTGAAAGTAAAGGTCAATTTCCATGTGTTTCACCTATTTTTGATAAATAGATAAAACTAAATATACTTAATAACAAATAACTCAAAAACCGTTGGGTTTAGAGAAAGATTGTAAATACAAAAAATGTGTATTTTTAGATGACCTAATTTTGTACCTTTAGCTTTTTCCTGTATCTCTAATAATAAAGTCACTGTAGCGAAAAATACATAAATATGCCGCCATTTTCCAATATGGCGGCCGTAGCACAGCTTTAATTTTAGGGGACTTTTAGTATGTTCAAAAGGAAGGTACACCCAACATCTGTACCAAATTCCCCGGTTGTGCTAATTTTTATTAGGTTTATGGAATTTTTCTCTTATTTTTACTGCACTATATACTAAATTAATTTTTTAAGCTCTACAAAACGGTTTAAAAAGAAATTCCAAAATGTTTTGTTTTTAGGGCCAAAAATGGGAAAACCCCACGAGGGGTAACCCCATAGGGGATAACACCTGTCAATTTGAACGGATGGTCTATTTGGCCTCTAGGGAGCTCTAAACGAAAAATTAAATCGGTCCCGGGACCAGGTCTTACTATGAGTACTACGGCAATAGCTTATTCCCTATATGAGAAATTCATCTGATATGCCTTGCAGAAATGGCATGAATAAATATATGTAAACATGCTACAGCCTTAAACATAAGTAATTTATCATTATATTAACTAAATGTATATGCGTCTTAGTTACCAATGTTGTGTTTTTTCAGAACTGGAATGGTTTGATATAATACCGCTGGCCAAACTTTTTTGAAAATCGTAAAATATCTGCATGAACCATATTCACCATCCTTCTCACTCGCCACTCTCCGGATTAAAACTCAATTGAGCGTTAACACCTCTCTGGAAACTTCAGCCATTTCCACCAGCATTGTGTTTGAGGTGTATTTATTATTGCATATTAATCTTGTGCTTGTAAACTTTTAAAAGAAACGCTATTATATAACTAGTCAAATTTATGGTTAGTGTGCTACACGTTTGTGTTGAATTAGGCTGGTTATCATCGATCTTTTTTGTTTGGTTTTTATTACCACATTCATTTGTCGTATCAACATAAATCATAGACTCTAACTAGATTAAAATATTATACTTTAAATATGAACCTTGACCAATTGTGGCGATATCAATCAATGACTCTCTTATTAGGAGGAAATATGTATACATATTTTTAGATAAAAATGTATATATATATATTTTACAGTGCTCTCATTATCCCATTATCCCATAATAAATACAGAATTTACCATAATTATCCAGTACGGAATGTGCCAAGTATTTTTAATTGATCCCACTTCTCATTGTTATTAAATCAAAATGTTACGAAAACTTACTGTGTTAATCTATACAAGATGATAAAGTGTTGGTGACACTTCACATGTTTTTTACATGAGGTAAATCGTTTAGTTTGCCAGCAGCCACCTTGAGGCACTTACAGTTTTAATTCTACTGAAGGATTATTTTGCAGGTTGTACTGTATAACACATCTTAATGACAAGCTGATATATTTAATAGTCTAAAAGTTTAATTACGATTTTCTAATTATCTTAAAACCACTATGCAATAGAAAAAAACATTTACTCAATAAACTGACCCAATAAATATTCTATTCGAACGTTTGACTTGCTGTATTATTTTCTAATTGGGAAATGGTATTTAAGATCAATTAAAATGACCCATTATAATACATTGATTAGATTCTAAATACATTATGTGTAACAAAGTTTAAAATCTACATTTTATATGGGACATGGTGTGTTGCCCTAGTTAATCGCCCCCCCAATCCCAGCTCGGGCGGCAGCCCAGGGTGTAGTTGCCTAGGGAATTCGTGAGCATAATCCACCACATGGCAACCCTAACATCAACAACCACGATGATGATCCCTGTGGTATCGTGCTTGCTCTTTTTCAGGTAGTTTATTTTCTAACGGAAGTCATGGATGACCTCATTGGGGGTGATGTAGACACTATGATAGGTCTTATCCTTCCCATGTCACTTCACTTGCTCTTGAGCTGTATTAGGCGCCCAGAATGCAGCAGTACCAAGACTATAAGTACCAAGAAGATCCATGATCAATTAGCGGTAACTAAATCATCAAAGTGAATTTTTGCGAACTTGCAAAAATATAACACACTGTTATATAGGTGGTTTTGGAGATGGTTACACCTAAGATATTAATGACTAAACCACAAAAGTCGTCATATTATGAGATAATACGGGACGTTAGGCTTAAAAACATTTCAAACATACTAAACTTTGAAGTATATACTATCAATTGTGAAATTATTAAAGTACCACAAAATACAGTATGCTATAAATTTAATAGGGTGAAAGTATTGTACTATGTATAAAATGTATTAGTTTTATGATAGAAATAAACAAACTGTACAGTAAATTCGAACACCGGAGTTTCAAGAATAAAACCTATCAAAACAAATAAATAAAACGATGGAAACCTAAACTTTTTGCTTCCAACTGATTGTATTGTTTCTGCACCATCGACTCCCGGAACAAATAAAGCTTTTCCGAGATTTCTTAACTTGCTAGTTATAGACTTACTACTCCCTTAATGTTTTGTCGCTTTTTTACAAAATGTGTTATTGGTTGCAAAAATATCCTTAGTTGACAACTGATACCATTTTTATATAATGTAGTAATTGTTCTAGAGACTTTTTTTACAGTAGCTGATTGAGAGAAAAGATTTTTATTATCGATTTCTACGAAGTAAATCATGATTTGTTGCTACTATGGATGTCTATATGAATTTGCATTACAGAATTTCTACATACTTTACAGTATGCATATCTTCAAATAATCGTATACATACATTAACATTTTTGTATTGCTTACAGTGAAAATTAAAGACAAGAAAACTATGGCCTGTTTAATCATTATACAGTTATAGTTTGTATATTACTATAATGAACGTTAGAAGTGGAGCATTGTCAATCAAGAAGCCGTTCACTATAATTATTTTTAAGCATGTACCGGTTATGATAATATTAGTTCGGACCACAATTCCATAAAAAAGATTGTATTAACTTTCTTAAACTTAATAAAGTTGGCTATGCACCAATAAATAATAAAACAAAATTTATAAATCCATCCCTGATTTTTTTTAAATTTCAATAAGAACAAATATTTAAGAACTAGTTGTAGTTATAGCTCCTAACTGTTATAGAAACATTTGTCCCACACAAACTATAAGGTCAATTCACTTAATATAAATTTTAATGAAATTGCGAAAAACAAGACTAAAATCAAGTTTTTTCTAAACCGTATATTTTATTTATTAGATTATTAGATACATGGTAAATATAAATTTTTACAATAAATATATTTTACATTTATATTAAATATATTTTATGAGTTAAGTTTTTTATTAGTACATTTTTCTGAAAGTGATCTAAAAAAGTGCATTTGCCTACTTTTATGTAAACTTTGCAATATGTAAAATGAATGTTTAAATCTTTTTGATAGATGATGATTATAAGCTCGATTTGGCTAATATTACAAGAACAGTGTACCTAGAGATTTTGTACTTTTCAAGCTTCCCTTTCAAATAGTGCATTATATCCTCCAACTGAAAACAAAACGCATAAGTTGGTGTCTAGACATTCAATGTAGTATACTTATATGTTTCAAATGATAAACTCTAAAGTAATACGCGTATTACTTAATAGTACATATATAGTAACGCTATTTCTAAAATAACTTTTTTCCAAGAAACAGTAAGAATGGAATCACATACCTTATATATTTTTATGCAGAAAAGCTGTTTACAAGTTTTGTGTAGTGCATGTCTAAGCTATCGTATAAAGTTTCGTCGTTTCAGCCAGACACTCGGTCCCGGCAAGTTGGGGATAGCCAGGTAACTTAACGTAGGGTGAGGTGTTAAACAGACACTCAGTCCCGGCAAGTTGGGGATAGACCATGTAACTTAACGTAGGGTGAGGTGTTAAACAGACACTCAGTCCCGACAAGTTGGGGATAGACCAGGTAACTTAACGTAGGGTGAGGTGTTAAACAGACACTCAGTCCCGACAAGTTGGGGATAGACCAGGTAACTTAACGTAGGGTGAGATGTTAAACAGACACTCAGTCCCGACAAGTTGGGGATAGACCAGGTAACTTAACGTAGGGTGAGATGTTAAACAGACACTCAGTCCCGGCAAGTTGGGGATAGACCATGTAACTTAACGTAGGGTGAGGTGTTAAACAGACACTCAGTCCCGACAAGTTGGGGATAGACCAGGTAACTTAACGTAGGGTGAGGTGTTAAACAGACACTCAGTCCCGACAAGTTGGGGATAGACCAGGTAACTTAACGTAGGGTGAGATGTTAAACAGACACTCAGTCCCGACAAGTTGGGGATAGACCAGGTAACTTAACGTAGGGTGAGATGTTAAACAGACACTCAGTCCCGACAAGTTGGGGATAGACCAGGTAACTTAACGTAGGGTGAGATGTTAAACAGACACTCAGTCCCGACAAGTTGGGGATAGACCAGGTAACTTAACGTAGGGTGAGGTGTTAATAACACACTCGGGACCAGTACAAACTTTACACAGAGTTGATTGGTTATATAGTTTCCTACATGAAAATTGAAACACGTCGAAGAGGGCTTAACAGATTTTGCCTAGCTTTTACAAGTGCTAATGAAAATAATGTTTGAACTTTATCGGTGCACATAAGCTATGGATTAATGGCCTGGCCATCCGAATTCGTATAAATGTTAAATTTATACTGTAGGAGCAGCTCTATGAGACTTTGGATGATTACTATTTACATTAGTATTCCAGCTAACCTGCCACTTAAAACATTAACATAAAAAATTGTTTCCCTTACATTTACATAAATATTAATTACAATGATTGAATACTTTAACGAGATAGCCAAACTTATACTATATTAAAGCACGAAGTTATAATTTACTAAACCACAAAAATAAATACAATAAACGAGGACATAACTATAGAAAGGAATCGTCATACCTTAAGAATAGTTTTAATTCTTAAAAATTGTAATTTACATTAAATGAAAAATACTACATCTATCATTCGAGATTAAATTCTAATTAGAAGAGGACTTTTCATTGCATATTTAATAAAATATCAATATTTAATGAGTAGGGCCTATACGCTTAGTATACAATAAAATGATATATTTTTCAACAAATTTTAAAAGGTATAAAAACATATTTAGTGCTAAATCCATGTTACGATCTTATGCTATTAGAAATATCTATTACAGAATTAGAAGATTACATCATATTTTCAGTATTATCCTACCTATCAGACCTTAATGCCACGCGTGTATCACATCTCATAATCCACTTAATAGCAATCTGAGCTGTGTTTACCATGGTATTAAATCCCATGAAGGATTTAACGGAAAAGATACATTTAATAAGTTTTTCCTTGCTTAACTCTTTTCCATTTACAACAAACAGGTTTTGTTGTCAAATATAGGTTAAATAAAGTATACAATACTCATATCATTAAAGTGTTTAAGCTTAAACTATTAGGTGTAGGCCAACATAACTCTAAAGTACGAAAATTAAAACGTCTATTACTTGAATATTAAATTCAGTAATATATTCAATTAACAACTTAAGGTTGCATTTAAAAACCACCTTTTAACAAGATGAGTGTTTGCTGTAGCCATCAAGCTCATTGCACATAAATCCTCATCTCGTAACAAGATGGCACCAAGAGGTCTAGAGTATTTGTAACTGTCTGTCTCGTGACGTCACGTCTATTAGTCTCTGTCTTGGTAACTTTGCATTTAAAGCAGTCTAATGTCTTAAGTATAACATACAACATGTGATATGTTTATATACAAAAGTGAGATTGTTTCTGTTTCTAAACACATTCAGAAAATGTGTTTTCCATAAACAATTTAAATACAAGATAGTTTGTACTCCTTGAGATTCAGTTAACTGATATCCTTATATTTTTGGACGAAAATTATTTAGTATGGCATAGTAAAAACTATAAAGTTAGTGTTTTTATCTTATAAAAAAATAGTGAATCAATCATTTTCTCGTTATATACAATTTCTCATACATGCAGATTGGCAAGGGTGTGTGTTTTATATTAAATAGAAGAATGTTTTAATCATTCTTAAGACATTCTCTTAACTATTGTAGGTATATTTTACCATGTGTTTAAAAAAGCATGGGTGAAAGCGAAATAGGACAAGATAAAATGGGAGAACAAGCTCCCACCTTTTTATATTTGGTTTGACATGAATAAAACATTAGACAGGTTGACAAGATTGTCAATAAAGTCAATCAGGTTTGATGTTGTGATAGATTGACGTAATAGTTTTATGACGCTAAAAGACAAAAGCTTCTGTATCATCAACCTTTTTTTGCCTATTTTATAAAATTAGAAAGCTTACTTTAAGATCAGAGGGTGTTTGGGACAAGTACGCATTTATGGTTAGGTAAGTATATAACAGCAACAATATGAATTACTAGTTTATATACCTGATCGTATGATTCTAATACACTTTCAAAAATTGTTATTAAGTTAACTTGGAAGTTAAGTTTATGGCGACTTGAATCGTTTTCAAAACCAGTGGAGAAGAAACAAATCAATTAGTGATGGATTTGATTTGATCCTTTTTGTTGATTAATTTATTTTGTAAGAGGTGTTTTCCCCAATGTCGATCCGTACAAAATGAGCCTCAAGTGAAAACACGTCAAATATTGAGCAGTTATAAAGGAAACCCTGCTCAATTGCACCATGGTAATTTGATTGTTTAATAATTGGCACTTTTGTTAAAACTGTGTGGGTCATATTGGAATTAAAACCGGTTCATCCATAGTTTTGATTTCATTTGTGTGCTATTATTATGTGGTATTTTTTAGCAGTTTACTTAGAAATCTAAATATATAAAAGGCAAAGCCCTCACTGACTGACTCACTCACTCACTCACTCACTCACTCATCACTAATTCTCCCACTTCCCATTTACCAAGGAGGCTGAAATTCGGTACACCCATTCTTTGGGCATTAAATAGGAAAACTAAGTAGTTTTTATTCTGATCGGGGTTTCGGGCTCCACCCCAGTGGCTCTGGAGTTTCCCATGTTAACCTTATGATTTTTCATATTTAAAAGGAGTTTCTTAACAGCTGTTTCAATTAAACAAGTTGGTTCTGTTCTATGATGTTCAATAGCATTAAAGTTACAAGGATTACCAACAGGGTGCAGCACTATTATTTTTTTAAATTTATGACTACAGCCAATTTGCAACCAAAAGGTGAGTGAACGTAGGGAACGAACTTCAACCTGGAAGCGAGTTAGCGTAGTCAACGAGCTAACCTGAAGGCAAGTGATCGGAGCGAACGAGCTCCAACCAGAACGTGATTGAGCCATGCGAACGAGCTTGTGAAGTTTAACGGGGCAAAGCCCGCGGGTACAGCTAGTAATATTATAAAATTTAAATTTAAATCAGAGATTAAAACAATGATATTTTTATCGGTTCATGATTTTTAATTACCTCACAAAAGTCAACATTGGCGTTGTAATAAAAAGTAAAAGTACAAATGGCATGATTACTTAAAGTTCCAGACCTTATTCCTCCGTTGGATAATCGTAGTTAGTAACTTGTCATGGCACCATTGGGAAAAGACAGTTATGTTGTCTCCAGTTGGTTTATTTATGTCTAAACTTTGTATCTCAAATAGGATCTAAGGATACATTTCTCATGAAAATTAAATCAAGTACAATTTGATATCGATTAATATTATAAAATTTAAATTTAAATCAGAGATTAAAACAATGATATTTTTATCGGTTCATGATTTTTAATTACCTCACAAAAGTCAACATTGGCGTTGTAATAAAAAGTAAAAGTACAAATGGCATGATTACTTAAAGTTCCAGACCTTATTCCTCCGTTGGATAATCGTAGTTAGTAACTTGTCATGGCACCATTGGGAAAAGACAGTTATGTTGTCTCCAGTTGGTTTATTTATGTCTAAACTTTGTATCTCAAATAGGATCTAAGGATACATTTCTCATGAAAATTAAATCAAGTACAATTTGATATCGATTATTAAATCTGCAAAAGTTGTGTTGTGTGATGACAGAGTTAGTAAAATACTAGCTAATACATGTTTTGTCACAAATGACTTAAAAATAGTTTATTTTTATTTAATGGCAAACATAATGGTCTACTATAGCCGTTTAACTTGGATGAGTCGACATTTTATGTATTCATCGATTTTCATTGTAATTGTTAATGACAAATATTTGTAAGGAGATGGTTACGACCATGGACATTCTTCAATTGGATATACAATTTTGACTAAGCTAAAAGTGTGTTTTTAAGCGAGTAGCCCTACAGCCCAAATTTTATGCATTATTTAAAAAGTTTTAAAAGTGACTATTTAAATTTAAAAAAAATTACGAATAATTAAGTTAATTTTATTGTTAATTTATTACATATATTTTCTCTCTCGGTGAAAATATAAACTTCGAGATACACTGTTAAAAATTACACAGTTAAACTAAAATGTGATATAACCAATATATCTGATTTTCCGCAATAATGATTTTAGAATAATTATTGTTTGTACCGGATATTACCTAGTTCACATTTCAAAAACTAAATTACAGATTAAAATTGTTATTAAATTTCAGTACAACAGTATGGACATTTTCAGAATGAAAACATCTAATATAAAAAAAACTTAAAATAAAATTAAATATATTCTAAAATCATTTTTAACCGTAAAACTATAGAATGATAGTTGGAACTAGAATTTTTAAGACCGTGTAGGCCTATAACAGTTATTGATTTAATTCTGGTAAGATTACACTATTGACTATGAGCTCATCTATGGTTAGTTTGTATGAATAGTGCTTGGTAAATAATCCCCGAATAATAATATTTTATATTATTATTTGACGATGAGATAATATAACTGTAGCGTAGTAACATTTTTTTACTACATGAAGGCAGCTTCCCTACAGGGAAAAGAACTGGACCTCCTGGGAAAAACTAATTTATCTCGTCTTATACACTAAACCTTTCTTGGAAGCTATTTATGTGTTGTTTTGGGCCTTTAAAGATTATCTGATAAACAATATTCGTTGTATGCTTTTAAATACAAACCAAAATATTTGATTTTTAAATATAGTCGGGAATTTAAAACAGCTCAATGCATAAACAAACATCGGTATGTATTTTACGTTTAATATCGTTCTGTACAAAATACAATGCATACACCATACTATCCTTTTGTATAAAATGAAAGAATGTAAAGCTCCCAAATACCGTTTTGATACACGTATTGAATTGATAAGTTTCAAAAAATCAACACGGCATGTCACATCACTTATTTTAGTATTATTTTATGGCCTAGATATAACTGTCTTTACAACTGTCAACAATTAAACAAATATTTTGGGATCGTGGTGTATATGGTCATTAATTTATTCTATTTATTACTTTTTATTATAGGATATTAAATTTTAAATTTTGTTTCTGTCATCAGAACATGTTTTTCAGTAACGGAAGTAACTATCCAAATATTATTTCGTGTTAAAATTTTGATACATGGCTTGTTCTTTGACTAATAATAAAAAATATAACGTTGAACTTGTTATTGAATTTCCTGTTTTTTTTTCTGGATGAAAGTTATGCTACTACTGTAAGTAATTCGTTGACGTCTAGTTATTCGATTGTTTATGTTCACATATGTTGTAAGTTAAAGCTTAAAAAATCTGTTTACGCCACAATAAACAGTTTTAACGAACTTCCCACGCAAGAATTTAGTCCAGAAAACAGCTGTTTGCTGCCAGCTCAATCAAATGAGGTTTCATGACGTACAACTGTACTGTAATAAGTTTTTAACCGGACACCAGGTTTTTATATTAGGCATTGAGTGGTTATAAACAACCCATATATGAACAGTGAACGTCGCCCGTCCAAAATGTGTTTACCGGACTCCCGCACATGGTACCCAATGGTCCATGTGGACCCTATGTGATTATAGTAAACCCGTATTCGCCTTCGTGTCGCACGAGAACAACCACACTCTTTCGGTAAAGACCTATTTTCAGCACTAGTAACGTAATATACTATTACGCTTTGGGTCTTTGTGCTTTAAAAACTAATAATTTGTTAACCGTGCAAGAAACATTTTGTCAACTAAACCAATTATCAAATAATACATTAACGACGTATAAAGTATTAATTAAGATAGTATTTTACGTAATTGTACATCTTTAACATAACATCATTATGAGTATGACAGAAGAGGTGTTATTTTAGTCTTTAGAAGCGATGGAACCGAGGGTTAATATCTCACGTGGCTTAAGCAAGGAGAACACATAACGCTAATTTAGCAAATCACATGTTGATGCTTGAATAATCACATCATACACACTCATTTAAGCGTTTCAAAATTTTTATTGTTTTGATTAGATTCAATTCTTTATCTATTCAAATAGTGTTTTGAACCATAAATTTTACTCGTTTGGATTATATCCATACAATTAAATCCATCAAATTAAAAAGGTTCGTAATATTTCTATAAAAGTAAGGATATTTCTTTTGAATAACGAATTTTAGTACGTAATAATGTTTTAAATTGTATAACATTATAAAACTATAGTTCGAATTTATTGGTTTCAAACATGAATATATTAATAGTATGTGTAAAGGTCTTGGTGTATGGATGATCCACAATATAAATGTTCGGGAGAGATAACGATTGTATACAAAACTTAATTTATAAATTGGAAAAGTTTATGTAAATGTTTTAACTAACACACAAATTAATGAATAGAAGTTTATTTGACAAAATATGAAACATGATTTTTGTTTTCTGTAACTTACTCCGTTTAGGAGCACTAATTACTTTGAAACATGGGACTATAATAGAAATTAATTTTGGTTTTATAGTTTATATAAGAATAACCGTTTCGTTTTATGAATTTTAGGTACTTTCCTGTTAAAGTAAACATTCATTATTATCGATGATTTTTTCGATACATTGATATTTTTGTTTTCCTTTACGATACATTACAAATTGACAGCTGATCTTACGGCTAAAATATAGTATATTGTATGGATTAAGAAATGAAATTCTTCTAAGCTAACCTAACATAACCAACCAAACTTGCAGGACAATTTCAAAATTCCGTTTGATAACAGAAAAGGTGAGTGGAGAATATTAAATGGAGTTTTTAAACGTTACAACAAGTTTGGTTAGTTTTGTTAGGTTAGTTTGGAACAGTTTTATTTCAATATATTTTTTAAATTATTGTTTGTTGATTCTGAACAATATTTATATAGGCTATCGTAGTTGTCAGCTGATATGTTTCAATTTGTTAATATCGATATATCGAAAAAATCATCGATAATAATGAATGTTCCCTTTAACAGGAAAGTACCGAATTGTATAGGCCTATATTGAGCTCTACAATAAAACTTTTCTAAGTTTAAAATGTTTAAGTGAAATTTGTAAAAAAAAACAACAACAAACAATTGGAAATGCTGATCCTTTGCAAAACAATAATTGGTTTTGAGAACGACTAACAAGTTGCAACGTAATTAATTAGCACTCAATACTAACCTAACTACACATTATCCACAACTAAGCTATAATTTTAGACTCTAGAAGCACTGTGACAAATTAAAAGTTAATATTTTTGTATAACGAAGTGCTTGGACCGCTTTGTAGAAAAGTTAATTATTATAAAGTGGTAAGCTATCCTATTACTTGCTAAGGTGCTTAAAATTTGACTCTATTTAATGGCACTGCACATTTTCCCCTGACGAAATTAAATTATCTTCACTGTGATAAATAAATCATATGATATGTTGAAAACTATTTAACTTTAAGGCGTAATGAAGTCGATGTAATTGGTTCTTACTTGTTTGACTGCATTTTTTGCTTAGGGCTTTGAATGGAAAGATTTTTAATTTTTAAATAATTTACTTAGTTTATTGGTTAGAGACTCTATCAAAGTATTAAAAAATTATTATAATAAACTAATGTATAACTTTTTAAACTTATTTCTATTCATTGAGTTCTACTTTTAAAATGTAGTCATAAATGCTGATGATTTTAAATAGGTTTAATAAGTTTTATATTACTAGCAAATGTAATTTTATTTATTTCATTGGCAAAAGTATGAAATAAGATCTTATGACGGTACAACTCGTAATTTAGTGTATTTTCCTAACAGAAAAAAATCTAGTATTTTATGGTAGGACATAGACATGGAGGATTTGGTGCTACCGGGAAAGGAGTGAAAACAAGTCTAGCAGCACCAAAAGTAAAGGTTGGAAGAATTCTTGATCCCCAGGATGCAATCAATACTATGATAACTATGATATTACAATGACTCCAATAGTAATCAACTGAGATAGAGAATAAACGAATTGAAATATTCTAATATTGATACTTAGTATTTTGTGATTAAAAGTGTTGGTAATAGTATAAAAAAAATTGCAGTGCAAAATTTCTCATGATTTGCATTGTTTTATAACTTTATGTTCACCACTTGATTTAATTGATGAAAAGTCAACATCTCTTGCCACTTAAGCATGCTTTGACATTATTATTAAAAACGAAACTTAAAAATCTGTTTAATCATAATACATCACATAACAACAGTAAACAATGAAGCCCCACTTGCAGTTTTTCCAATTTTCGTTTCGTTTTGACTGGTTAATATAAGTTTATTCTATTGTTTTATATTTTCTAAAATATTATATGACTAAAATAATATTGGGATTTCAAATTCAGATTCAACAATGACTTCAGACATAGTCAAGGACGACAAAGATATACATCCCGTACAAACAGTCCTCTTCTCTCTCTCTCATGTCAGCCTTTTGACTTGTTCTTTTCTTGTCACTGTTCTCCAAGGAATACTTACTTGTCTCGACAGAACTTTGCTTATTTATGTCTTAACTTTGTGCCTCACATTGTCAATTTTTGAATATATGTAAACCCATTCAAACAATCCAAACGCTTTAATCCACTTATCCCTTTATAACGTTTTTATTTGGTTTATCATAAAGTGAACTTTCATACATGTAAACAAAAAGATCCAATATCTCGAGGAGACAAAGGATTCATCCAAGTCCCAGAGGAGCGCTAACTGAAACTAACTTCTTGGTGAAAAATAGCTTCTCTGTCTTATCAAGAAAACACTTTACTGTAAATTCCCAAGTGAGGTTTGTCACATTACTCTATTTAGTGTGATCAGTGTTTAGTGTTTGTGTAGAGTGATGCAATGTGTTTATGTAAACATAAATTGGTATATCCATACAATTCGTGCATTTGGCCCTTGAAGTACAAATTAATGCCAGTAACTCTTGTTATTAAATTTTCCAAGATCAATAATCTATGGTATTTTTGTAAGCTTAACTACCATATCAAAAATATTTTTTTATCTGTTCCCAATACCTTTCGGGTAGGAGTTATTGACCTACACAAAACACCTAAGTTAATTGTTTATTGTAATGTTATATTGTGATGTGTTTTTGACATTTAAACTATTTTAGTTTTGTAACATAGTTTGTTAATAAATTATGCAATATTAACGAAAAAGTTTGTTCATCATACGGGAAAAAGTGACTTTTTTTCCTAGATCATTTTTTCGACCTCGGCTTTGCCTCAATCTTAAAACTTGAGCTCGGGTCAAAAAGAGTGACTTAGCTCTTTAGTGATTAAATATACTACTAAACATATGTCGGTTTTAATAATCGTTAATTTTGTGATTGGAAAAATCCTGGATTTTTTTTCTGGGTTTGTTAGGAAAAAATAAATACGCTCATAAATCTTCAATTATTTACATGATAAATCGTACAGAAACCTTAAAATGTCGGATAGTGCAATGACGTTTTATTTATGAAGATAATATCTTTAAACCACTGCAAGCATCATTTTACAGCTTGAAACGATATTGTGATTTAACAAATGGAGCCTAAAGGTCGGAAAAGCTTGGTCCTGTCCTGAAGGTAAGCCCAACAGGATGTCCCAGATATGTCTAAACTTTGCAATACATTCCTGTACACTGTTTATTATACAGAGCACAGAGCAGAATTGATAAGGAAGTGGCTACATTTTAATTATTCTGTTGCCTATATAAAATCTATATAAGCTATAATCCATATAAGCTATCCTTTAAGTGTAATAAAAAAAATATTCGTTTAAATTACTAAAAACATTTTACATATCTATTTCTTGCTTAAATTGTATTGTATACAGTTTATTGGTATTCTTAATGTTTAATTGTTGGGTTTTCAATTGCACATCGAGTATTTCCAAAATAAAAAATATATAAATATTTTTTTTATTTGCTATAAGGGTTTTTTAACAAATAATTGGGAAAATATTTTGTTACTATTATGTTTCGAAATGCTCAAGGAATATTTTATGCAAAGGGATAACTAAGGAGGATATATGAATTTATTTATGAAAGAATTGTTTAGGTGTGGTTGGTCTTACAATATGCTATTTCGCTTAGAACAGGGAAGTATTTAGTTATGCTGCTCGTGTCGGGAAACAGGAAAGTCAGCAATATTCTAAGCAGTCAGTTCTAAGCAGCCCTTGCTGATATAATTCTCAAAGAAGTTAAAGGAGTTTGCAGTATTTATTGTAGGCACTGCGGCAACTTTTGCTGCAAAACACTTAAAACATTTTTCACTATGGAGTTTTGTTTCTATTTACTAAATTTCGTGTACTTAAGTATTAAATTTAGTAATACTTTAATTTATAGTTTTAATTTAATACTCATTGCACTTTCAATATAGATTTATATGCGTTTGTTCTATAATGTAGAAAATAACTTAAACAAGTAAATAGTGTTTTTTTTTTAGTTTTTATTACTTTTTTACATACGAATACCATCATGGGTTGGCAACAAAACTATGTAGACCTATGCGCATATTTATAAATAGCAGTCTTATGAATTATGTTACGATAGTTATAAGAGTAGGTATTTGTGTCTTAAAAAATGTAATTTGTTATCTAAAAGGTAACCTAAACCCACCATATGAAGACATTGAACAGATAAGCCAACCACCCAATAAACTTCAACTGTTTCTGTGGAGAGTCAATTGGATTTTCTATCGTTGGTCAGTTTTTCTGAAGACAATATTGAAGCTATTACTCTATTGACTATGTTGTGACTACTAAATGTTTGCGACCGATTCAAGCAGGGTGGTATTATAGAATAAAAATTCCCTTTAGAGCATTTTTTCTGTACAAACAGGTTTATAAATTTGTTTAAATAAAAAAAAAATATGTTTTTAAATAACAATACCTTTGAAATTATTTGCAACCGTTAATTCCTACAATAAATATACTTCAAGCAATATCTATTAATTATTTTTGTTGCTATGCCTAAGATATAAATCATCATAAGAAATTGAGTCCATGTTGAATTGTTATAAGGTGAGTAGTCATAGAAATTAAGTTAACAGCAATAGTTCACGTTTACTTTACACAACTTAAACATAAATGTATATAGGTGTATATAGGTATTCTCCGCACTATCTCTATTTCGATACAGCTCTAATTATATCAATTAGACTGGCAAAACAACACGACATTAATCTCTCACATCTTTTATCTCAACTACCACTTTGGGGATGTGGATGGTAAATTAATAGTCAAGATGTTTTATTCCACTGCTTGATAAGCATTATATTTTTTGTTATCTTAATATGGGTTCATGTTTACAGAATTTAAAAATCCATTGCTCATTTGCCCCTTAGTAAAATATAAGCTTTTTATACGTATTATACGTTTGAAGTCAACACTATGTTAGTATACATACTTATATTATTACTTTTTTTCGTCGCCCTTTTCTCCTCGGAAGTTTTAAAACCTACATGTAACTTTACATAAAGTTAACATAAGTATTAAGTTAGTTGGTAAACTAGTGACTAGTCATCCTTGACGAAGAAAACTGTTAAAATATGCAAGACACTACATTCTACATTATTCAGTTCTACCAGAAACTATCGATGTTTATCTTATTAAAACCTCCGTGGAACTTTCATAGTGTAATTCCACCTAAACATCAATAACAAATTGGTTCCAAGAATCTCATATAATTTCCTTCAAGTATTGAGGAATATTAGCTAAAAATATAACATACTTAATCTCATAAATTTACCAACCATTTTCAGTTAGAATGAAGGATTAACATTTAGCAATCGCATTATTGTATTGTATGTTCTTTATCAGTTCCTTCAGTTCCTTACTCACTATATATTTCCAGAAGGTTGCACGATTAACTTCCCAGTATTCAATGGGTATAATATTATTTGTTCGATAAGCAAATTTCAATCGTACGATAAGATGTTTGCCCAATTGAACCTTTATGAAACATAAATAAAAAAATACATGTATAAAGTTAAATTTTGGTAAAGTAAAAATGGCAGTGCAAGATAACCATAAAATCTAAATTACATTATGTCACTAACTAATTTAGAGGAGTATAAAATTTTTTTGTTATTCATTGTGACCCTTGGTTGGAATATATAATTGATAAAATGGAAGAATTACCTTATCCAACCACAGTTGCTAGTATGACAACTAGTTTTGTTCCTTAGAACATCGTCAGGTCATTGTATGCAACCACATCATCAATGTATTAATACATTGTGGTATGTCAAACGATTCTTTAAAACACTGTCAGAATCACAATAGTAAAAACTAGTCATGTAGATCAAATTATTATAATTGAATTTCAAGCTACAAACCACAAAAAACACACAACTGGCTACAACTGGTTAAACTTGTAAAGGCTGGCCAGCACTGTCTTATCACTGTCGCTGACTAAATAAAACTAAAAAAAAATATAACTACAGTATATTTAGTGTGTATATAGGTGTATATACAATTTACGTTTATATCTACTTATTTTATGAAATAAATAATTTGACTTAATTGGAGTATGAGTAATACACAATCTAACTCTTAAGAATTTACATTTAAAAGTATGTAACTCAGTATTCCTTCAGCCATTTCAGGTAAAAGTAACTGTGGTATTTTCTTGAATAATGTCTGAATAATATCTGAAAAGAGCCTTTGTTAACTCAGTTACAGTTGTTGTATAGGTATTAAAATGGATTAGGTATATTTGATGGTAGTATAATGTATAAGACTATTTAATGTAGGAGCTTTTTTACATATTCTGTACTACATGTTTCATCACGTATCCATAGATCACTACATTGATTATGGATCCATGATCACTCAAGTGATAAATATAAAGTAATAAACAAGTAAAATCATTACTTTTTTATTCAAGCAGTAAATCCTTAACTAATATAAGCAGTATAAGTATTTTTGAAAAAAAAAACTGAAAATATTAATGTACAGGGTACATTTTTCTTTTTATGTGAATGATAGGTTAAGCCCATATCAGTTTCAAGAAAAGCTTGAAACAATGCTGCAAGTGATGTTTAAGGGTTCATGAAGCGAGTTGCTATAACTCAAGCCTCAACATGTGCTGCTAAGTTTGTGTCTTGTGTTCTCCTGTTTAAACTACGTGATATATTAACACTCGGTTCTAAAGCCTTAAGAGGCCAAATTAACACCTCTTGTTTATGTAGTGATAATCCTAATGGTCCAAAAGATGTTATGATTTCAGTTTGTGGATGGATGAAGATTAATAGCTTTCAGGACGTTGGTGTTGGTTCTATGATCGACATTAGTTTAACCAAAATTATCTTTATATGGTTCACAAGTAGCTCTAATAACAAAATAACCTGTTGAGGAACGCGTGAACTTTATAATCGGTTAATTATTAAATAAGTGAATCATAAATAAAAATGCATAAATTAGTTTTAAGTACTTCTAAAATATGGTGTAAAAAGGTTTTACCGTTTATACATTGTATTCATAGCATCTGTACAATATTGAAAATCAATCATACAAAAAGGAGATATCAGGGAAAACTATGTTAAAAGATATATTTATTAATTTGACTCCCACTTGTACTGCTAGATACAATGCATTTTAAGACCACGCAAATAAAATATTTATGTTTGAATTACTTGAATTTAATAGAAAGTTAATTTTTAAACCACACTGAATAAATCTGCATACTAATTAAGGTACAATTTAGGTCTAAGTATAATTTTTTTCAGTCCCACCTTTCTTTTTAATTTAGGCCAATGGATTTGTGTACGCGATTATTCGATTAATTTCTGTAGTAAGGAAATAAGATTTATCTGTTTTTAACATGATAGCCATGGAGTCCTATTTTAAGAGGTATAGTTTTTAATAAAAATACTATACTGTTTATAGAAATTTAAAATGTTACAAAATATAATACTCTCAGCGTATTCTTATCCTACAGTTCCTCTTCTTCATTGTTGACAGCTGCAAAGAACACGAACATCTAGGTCATGGAATATTACATTACCACGTGCTCCAGTGTATCGAGTATCATGACGTTTATTAATACCTTACGTGCTTTCTTAATCAAGTTTTAGAAGCTTATATTCATTCTCTTTTTATATAAAATTATATTAGCTCATAATTATATTATACTTGCAGAGTACCCGTCCTTCATACGGGGTTGGCATATAGGTATAAAGTGCTTGGTGCAGTTATTTAAGCTTTGCTTTTGCAATGGTTGAGGTCACAGTTTGATAACATTTGCTTATTTTAATTTTCGTTATACTATAGTATTACACATCTTCCATAGCTATAATATTCTACCCCTTCACCTATAAATTATTAAGAATTCACAAAATATCACAAATTATCCATGAAATTAAAATCATAAACATAACTTTAAACCATCCTACTTTGACAGTTCTCAGTGCGTATCACTGTTGTTTGTAGCTGTTCTAATTAGCTGTTTTCATCAATGCAAAAAAACTTCACTCTTTTAGTAAATCTTACCACTTTTTTAATTCTTTTGGTTCATTTGTCCTAGTTTTCAGTTGTCCGAGTTTGTTAATAACTACAAAATGTTAAGAAAATCAGTTGTCCGAGGCTCATTTGTCCGACGTTTGATAAATAGCTAATTATATTTAGATAAATCAACTGGCCGAGTTTATTAAATTATATTAAACTATCAGTTGTCCGAGTTTTTATCAGTCCGAGGTTTATTTGAATATTAATAATATTTTGTTAAATCAACTTACCAAGTTTACATTTGTCCGAGGTTATTTAAAAAAAAATATATATATAATTTGACCGAGATTTCAACTGTCCGAGTATCACAGCGTCAAAATTGACTCTGCATCGAGCAGCTAGTACAGTCTAAACAAGAAGCAATTATACCGTCGTATGTACGGTAATAAAGCGGATATTTCAACGTTTACTGGTAGATTTCATTATAGTATTATATAATTATACTGTTTTTATATAACTAACTGCATACCTACTTGTTTCTATACTGACCTTCAAAAATAGTTATCTTATTTGCTTCTTGCCAATCAATTCTATACAATTAATAGACGAATTTATTTATGTCCAGTGATAATTAAATTTAACATACAATTATGTTGTTAACTTGTATTTTTATTATTGATCATCATGATATCAAACGTGATGAATTAAAAGTGCAGTATAAACAATTTGGAATAGTTGAAATCAATTTGTATTTATTTAATATGTTTACTATGTAAATGTCTGTATTCATACATGAAAGGCAAAAGATGAGTGATTATTCAACTGTACAGAAATTAAAATACACCATCGTCAAATTTATGAGCAGTCACTTAGTAATGCCGACTAAAGACATTTAACCCTTTAAAATACCTCCTGTTTAAACTACACTACACTCGCAGCTTCTCTCACTACAACTCCAAATCCATTATGCGAATGTTCTCAAGATGGAGCTGGAGTAGGCAGAATGTATATACCTTCCATATCTAAACTATTGCTAGTTAAGGTAATTTAGATTCACAAAGATAATCTGAATCTGTTTTGGTAATGTTTTGTTATGTATTAAATAAATAAGCAAATAAATATTCGAGTTATTGATACAGATCAGATTATGCGTGTTAAGAGAAATTAAAACTTCATTGACAAATGACAAAATTACATTAAATAGTTTACCGATATACCTTCGAGAACCTTCTACACCTGATCAAATCTCATACATATTTATTCGTTTACGTATCAAGGAGAAAATATTGAAGATTCTTTTCTACTTTTGTTTCCTCTTCGATATTTATTAACATTGTTAAACGTCATTTTATATATATATATATATATATATATATATATATATATATATATACATCTATTATGTGGTGTAGTTTACTTTATAAATATTTAAATATAAATCTAATTCAAATAGGCCTACTTCCAATATCAATTAACACAAATTCATTGTAAAACAATAAGAAGATAGAATTTTGAACCCAATAACAGTGGTTTTTCTTAACAAACTTTAGTGTTTGAAAAGTTTAGAAAGTGTTTACCTTGTTACATGGTCACAGACTTTAATCATGCAATAACGACGATTAAATATCAGATCAAAATTAAAGTTTAGTATACTTGTAAAGTTAATCTTGGATGAAAGAGATACATTTATTCACAGCAGTACGAGAGGTCCAGTAGAGATTACTGATATGAGAGATTTACTGAACTGTTTGTTTTGCCCAACAGTTCCGTTTGAATTGCAAAAACCCATCCTAGATAAGTCTGATCACTTTGATTTATGTCGTTATTAGCTACTAGTTTGGTTCTGGAACCTTTTCTGTTTTCAGGAAAATATAAATTTTCGACTATACAATAAGTAGAAAGTAGTTAATAAAATGTTAGACTATAGTCAGGTTGGTGTAAGGTAGTAATCAAGATCCCAGGGAATGGTGTGAGGTTTATGTGACGATATAATAAGTTTACAATAAAGTATATTTGTTTTAGCCACACTACACCATTATACAGGGTGGCTGAAAAGTAACTTGCACCCCCCCTTAACTTTTCAACCATTTGAGATATTTGAAATTGGTTTGCGGCAACCTTCTTAGATATGAGGGGCTACAATAGTTATGGCCAATTTTGAAAATTTTGCCCTTAGCGGTAGCGGGGGTAGGGGGTAGCTTAAAATTTTCAAATGACAAGTATAGTTGAGTTTGGTATCATTTTACAGGTCTTGACGAAACATAAAAATTGACATAAATAAAACCAAAATCGGCTCACTAATAACAAAATGGCGCCCTAAAACGATTCAAATCCAAATAACCATGAGGGTGGCAAAAAAAAATTATTTGCACCCTCATTAACTTTTTAACTATTTGAGATATTTGAAATCAGTTTGCGGCAACTTGTTTGGATATAAGGAGGTACAATTATTATGGTAAGTTTTGAAAATTTTCCCCTTAGGGGTAGCGGGGGTAGGGGGTTGCTCAAAATTTTCAAATAGCAAGTATAGTCGAGTTTGGTATCATTTTACAGGTCTTGACGGAACATAAAAATTGACATAAAGAAAACAAAAATCGGCTCACTAATAACAAAATGGCGCCCTAAAACGACTCAAATCCAAATAACCACGAGGGTGGCAAAAAAAATTACTTGCACCCTCATTAACTTTTTAACTATTTGAGATATTTGAAATCGGTTTGCGGCAACTTGTTTGGATATAAAGGGGTACAATAATTATGGTAGGTTTTGAAAATTTTGCCCTTAGGGGTAGCGGGGGTAGGGGGTAGCTCAAAATTTTCAAATAGCAAGTATAGTCGAATTTGGTATCATTTTGTAGGTCTTGACAAAACATAACAATTAACATAAAGGAAATAGAAATCGGACCATTAATAACAAAATGGCAGCTAAAAATGATTGAGACAATGGTTATTTAAAGTAATTTTGAACTACCATTTTGTTATTAATGGTCCGATTTCTATTTCGTTTATGTTAATTGTTATGTTTCGTCAAGACCTACAAAATGATACCAAACTCGACTATACTTGCTATTTGAAAATTTGAGCTACCCCCTACCCCCGCTACCCCTAAGGGCAAAATTTTCAAAATTGACCATAATTATTGTAGCTTTTTATATCTAAGAAGGTTGCTGCAAACCGATTTCAAATATCTCAAATGGTTGAAAAGTTAAGGGGGGGGTGCAAGTTACTTTTCAGCCACCCTGTATAGGACTTTCTACACAAGGATTGAGTTGGGCAAACAGTTTCTTGCTACCTGTTTAATCAAATGGGGTTTCATTACAAACTTCTATAATGTAATGTGTTTTTACTGGACACCAGCTGATAATATGTGGCAATGAATGGTTATAAAAAAACCTTACTTCATTTAGGATTTGTACTGGGTTTTAATTGTTAGCTTAGTTTAGAGCAGTTTGGCGAAAAATATCGTACAACACTCGTCCAAAATGTTTTTACCTGACTCGTGTGTAATCCTGCACTTGACTTCGACTAGCTCGAAGAAAACACACTCGTCCCATAAACACAAATTTGTAGACCAATAACGTGACATTCTATTGCATTAACAGTCAGTCCGTGCCTTGTGCGGTATGAAAAAAAAATGCAAAATACATTTATTACAACACAAATTTATTTTACATTATACATCCAATATTCAATATAAATCATTAAGTATCATATGCCATAACTATACCTTAAGAAATCTGAAATATTGAATATAAATGTTTATCATTATTGTATTTTAGCAAGGGGTGTGATTGCCCATTCACAAAATGTGTAAATCTAGTGTTGCAGTTTTTCGATTCAAGTTATTAAAAATGTTATTATTTTAAATTCTGTCTATATTCCTAAACCGGTATCAAAAAAGGTTTGTTGAAATATAATGTCATATACACGTATTCATCGTCAAACTAGGCTTTCACTTATTTTAACAATTATTTCTTGCTACCCACTTATGGGACTACTGTAGTCACAAAGTTTGGACATAAATAAGCAAACTTATGAGAACACAACAACTATATGTTCCCTGAGGTACCATGACAAGTCACAAACTACGAATAGGCAACAGAGATTTAAAGTTTAAAATCTTACGTGATGTAAAGAGTATTATAAAATATTAATGTATAGTTTCTGGCTTTTCCATTCACTGCGTATTTTATGAATCTAGTATTTATTAGTATATGACGTACCAATAATGAAATGAATTCTAATAATTTATATTAATTTAAAAGTGTATGTAAATTTACGTTTTAATATACTAACCTCATATAATACTGGTAACATTTTTATTATTTTTTCTAAATTGATTTGAAATTTTCAAGTCGGTTTTACAAAATCCCAATTTCCCATCGTAACAAACCTGACAAATGTAGAAATCATCAGTTTAGTGCAATTCATAATTTGTCCTTACATATTAGTTTGAACTTAATTAAACTGAAACTAATTATCTTACAGACGAATTGGAAAGATTGTTTTGAATTTCAACTAGTCAAACTAAATCCGTCAACATTTCTAGGTTGATCTTATTGATGAACATAAAAAAGATACGAATAAAATACTCAATCTTGGAGCTGTTTTGTTCCTTTTAGGTACCAATCATCTTGAAATATGAAAACAAAATAGCCGGTTAAAAGTCAAAACTTTCATTCACGTGTTTAAAACAAAGTAATTTAAATTACAGGCATCGTACTTATAATAATGCTTTAGCAAATGTCTTAAAGCAACTAATTTTATACCTTCTTATACAAATAAAGAAACCATCTAACTCGAGAGTCCAAACTTTAAAAAAAATGACCAAAATTTTATTTGGCAGGGGTTCTTGAGTATTATTTTTTTTACAAAATATACTGATTTGGGTTTATTTCATGTTATTTGAAAAATGCTCCATTATGTTCATAATATTCACTGTAAGAATATTTTTAGAAAGAAGTTAATCAAAACAGAAAACTCCTTTGAACCTAATAAATAAATCTATGGAAGGGCCAATTTAGTCCATACCTAATCCAGCTGTTTAGTTTCAATTTGGGACGTGTTAAACATCCGGTAGAAGATCACGTTAAAAATAAACCTATTACTTCTTTTTACTGAGGGTGGTTTGAATTTTCCATTTGTGATTATTATACATACCTATATATAAATACAACATATGATTATTATTTGGTATATATACCAAATTTAAATATAATGCCTTTTTAATCAATAGAAAAATATTAACTCAGTACACTATATTTTAAATTGTATTGGGTAATCTTACTTTGTACTGAAATAAAAAAAAAGTAATATAGATTTTTTTTCAATATTTTCCCATAAACATATAAGTTTACCTCTATAAATAGCTTAGTCTTTTTTCAAACAAAACCTAACATCCTTATAAAACAAATCTTGATGATACTTATGGAATTAAGTAAAGTAAAATTGTCATATTTCATACCTAGTTAGTAAGACTAAAACTTTTTTGTAAAACCGTTTTTAAAAATATGTGGATATACATTTTGCCAAAACATACAAACAAACTACTGGTGCAATATTATTTAAAAAAATACTTGAACTAAAAACCTATGTTGCGCTAAAAATAGATTGAAAAGTGCATACCATTTCATTATTTTCCATCAAAAAGCGTTAAACCCCTTGTAAAACATCAAACATGGTGACAAGTTTGTCGATAGAGTTGACCAGGCTTGACATCGTCTAACACACGCTCCACTTAATACGTCATCATTGATTGACGTCATAGTTTTATAAGAGAAATTTTGTCCGGACACATTTTAATGTATAGCAACCTTAGATTTTGGCCGGACACATTTTAATGTATTTACATGTTAATGTATGTATGTGACCTTAGACAATCTTTATTTAAACACCATTAAAAGATATATTTAAGTAAACTCGATCCTTTTTTGTTTGGAAAACATGATAAACCGTTTATTAATTATATATAATTTTTTAATTTTATTTTTAAGATCAGAATTTTTCCAAAATACACTTACGTATATTTGAGTTTATTGTAGAGAAGGTTATTGTTATTAATGGTGGCATATGTTAAATAGAATTAAAACATGGATCTATATTACTTCACTGTGGTTAGAATAAACATAGAGGGAACAATGATTAAGTCAATGATATACAGAACAGACAAATTACGAACATTTAGACATTCTTATTAAATATTAACGTGTTATAAATGTTTGGTGAGACGGCTTTAAATGCAAAGTTTCCAAGACAAAGACTAATAGATGTGACGTCACGAGACAGACAGTTACAAATACTCTAGACCTCGTGGTGCCATCTTGTTACGAGATGAGGATTTATGTGCAATGTGCTTAATGGCTACAGCAAACACTCATATTATGCTCACATTGAGGTTAATAACACAATGTTATAATAACAGAAAGCTGATTTCCAGGATAAGTTACTTATATATTACACTGATCACACCTAATAATTATAACCTAACCTAACCTATCCTAGCTCAAAGGGGGTCAGTTCAGGTTAGGTTAGGAAGACTTTGTTATTTACATAAATTTAAATCCTATATGGAAGACGATTTATCAGTGAGGCATAATACCAGTCGTTATACCAACTAGAATGATATTTGGGAAGCATGCGAGAAACGAGTTTTGTCGCTTATGATGCATTCCAATTAAATGCTTGCTCTATGGTCATAAACTATTTACTTCCATGCATTTATTCTTTGCTATAGATTGTAAAATTATAATTACAATAATCAGCTTATGATTATTGTATGTGAAGAACAATACTCTTTGAGGTAAAACATAAACGGAAGCCGCCATTTTTTTACGTTGCATATCTTTGAATTCAACCCGACATCGCTAGGGTAGTATCATAACAATATTAAAAACTTAGGTATTTAAGACTGTCCATGTTCTAGATTATTTTACAAGTTATAGAATAAAAAGGAGCTAGAAGACTGAATAAATTATTGTTGCTGTATGCCTTTTGGAGTAGGATGTTTAAATACGTTTTATTATTTAGACTTCACATAATATGTGATGTAATTCGTTACAAACAGCCCTACCAGACATAGACACATACTAGTATATAATGTACAATGCATTTTGATTAGTTTAGCAACAGATATTTCTAGTTTTTCAAAACTCTATAGTCTGGATATAGTTGACTCGACTTCCCCAACTTCCCAAATACCACTGGCGTAGTAAAAAAAAAAAAAAAACACTTGTAAGAGATGGTAACCTCATTACAACAAATATTATAATAATGTAATCTAATTAATAATATTCAACGAATGTACATTGTGTGATAAGCAATAAAATTAAATACAAATGCAAAAATCTTCAGTTACCTTTAATCTACATAAAGGGAAATAATAATTCCCAAACACTAAAGTGCACTTAGAAATTGGAGGAACTCAATTAATACTAGTTCTCCAGAGTAGGAAAAATGTGTTCTGACCACTAGACAATAAATAGGCCACTAAATAAGAAATAATAACCATTGTTGTTTGTTGAACCCTGATATGAGTTGTGATCATACTGCATGTTTATACAAACGAACTAGTGTGAACATTATTTGAAGGGGGTATTTTGTAAAGGGTTTTACACAATTTTTGGATTTAACGCGTACAGGTTTTAAAATAAAATGTACAAAGGTAAACATACGCAAAAATACACTAATCATTATTAAGTAAAAATTTAAATGAAAGCTTTGGCTCTTGCCTTAGTTCTTTTCGGAATTTCACTATTCCATCAATTTACGGAAGCATCACCGTGAAGATGTGTTCCTTGTAATGCATGATGAATGATTAGCAGAGTCACGAAGATGTTTCGTCATGAAGTATACATTTACACAGTAGACTGTCTTGTTACTCTTGTTCCAAAAAAGTTCTAAAAAAAGCTACATGTTAAGGACAAAGCCTAAAATATACCAGTAACGTTTTTTAGTACATTTAACGTAGAATGGAGGTAGCTGTGTTAAACAAATCGATTTTATTCTGCATTTAAGCTATAATTGAATGTGACAGAAAGAAGAATAAAAAGAAATGTAGAAAGTAATTCCAACGTAATTTGATTAACTTAAAAATAGTATTCAGCTGTATATAGCCTTTGAGAAATACTATTTTACACTTATGGAAACTGCAAATCCAATTTTGAAAAAAGAAATATAGTGAAAAATAATGAATTTACATAGCCACATGTTCAAAATTAATAATTTATTGATTATCAAAGGCTTAAGATTATCAAATTAGTCATCCTTTTCACTTTTATCAAAAATTTTGATAAAAGAAAAAGTGCAAAAAGAATTTTGCAAAATTCATCCAGCCCTCTTTGATTAATTTAAAATTGCATGTAAGTTCTCTGTGTAAAGTTTGCATTGGCCCCAAGTGTGTTGTTAATATCTCACCCATCGGTAAGTTCCATGGTTACCCGAAACTTATCGGAGTAAGTGACTACCTAAAGCGACGAAAGTTTAGATAATAACTTGGCACCTGCATAGCCCACCGCTTATAACAGTTTTTTCTGCATAATACGTGTTTGGTTCCTTTCGTAGTACTGTACTTTTTATAAAAAGCAATTATTCTTTGTAGGAGAAAATATAAGACTCATTCCATATAAAGAATTATTATTCGGAAAAGGTTCATAAACGCATGGAATAGTTCGTAATAGAAACAGGTAATAAGAGTTAAATCGTTAAATTTTCGAGTACCTTCTTTTCTTTCTAGCTGAAATATTTTGGGTAAACTTTCACTTAAACCATTAAAATGAGTCATACACTTATCGGCTTATTGCATTTTACAGACAACGCTTGCTTATAAGGATTATTTAAAAAAGTGATTGTGGAAAAATAAATGATAAAGAATCATTACTTAGAAAACAAATATTAAATTTCCTTACTACTGTAGACTATACAGTATACAAATAAAGTTTGGAAAATACATTCGTTTGAAAACGTTATAAACTCCATTGTATTAAAATAATGTTCTAATGCACTTTATTACTGATGTAGTAAGAACCAGTTACATTGCAACAACTGTAACAAACATTTTGAGTAGTTGGCTCAGTCAGATTGATTGATAAGATTTATCAATAAGTTATTTCACCCTTTTACTTTTACGGCTCACCCTTGGATTTTTTGGATATGTTCCACTCTTAACGGATTTACAGACAACGGTTCCACGCAAATATAAGGTTAAAATAAGCATAAACATTCTAATATACAAATGATCTATTATTGTACACTATTTTAACCCCAAAATTTATACCAAGGCTTGACGAATCTGTCAAAACCTATGTCTTCTAAAAAGAATGCAGCTTTGCTCACTTGTAAATAACCATATCCATTATGATAAACACAATTAATTATATTCTTAAATGTCTACTTAATTGCCATATTTAATAAGAAATAAATTACAAAATAAATGTAATATTACTTCCACCAAAGGCTGTATTCGCGGATTTAATATTTAAAGTGACGCAAGGTGGTTGCTGGTAAACTCACACCTTAGCTCATGTAAAATACACATAAAGTGTCGCCAACACTTTGCCATTCTGTATATAACGCAAGATTTTGACTGAACATTTTATATGTATATAATTTTAACGCACCACTTACAGGCAACACACGTAATTCAATTGACATATCTATATCATTAAATTATTGGAACATTTAATTTTTATAATCACCTTAGCTTACCTCGTCGTGGGTTTGGTCATGAAAATTTAAGTTAAACATATGTCACTACTTAAGTTAAACTAAGAGAGAACTTTTACAACACTAACTTCTTAATTATTAATGAACCTATCAAGCATTTATGATATTGTCTCTTAAGCACCCATTATAATCATATAGTTGTGATAGAAGAAGGCAGAAGCCATCCCATAAAATATTATATGAAACTCGATTGCAAATAATTGTTTCTTTTACAAAATGTGTACAACTTGAATTTTTAATTAATTATTTAACAATTACAAAAGGCGTTAAAGACCAATTTTCAAGCTTAAAAATAATGCAAATTTCTTTTTTTTATTTCAATAAAATAAATACAAGCAGCTGTTGTTTGTATATTAGGGTAAGACGCATCAACCTAATTATGTATCTTCTAACTAAATTATGACAATCAATTCAAAAACTGTAACAGTAAAAGGTTTATGTAAAAATAAATTATAATTTTTTGATGTAACACACAAATGAAAATTCAAATAATAATAATCAAGGACTCATCTTGATATATTAAACATTTTGTGTGATTTTTGATGTTGGTACTGTAACGGAATATTGTTACACGTTGTAAAAAGTCTACTGGCTTAAGATTAATGTAGAAACATAAACAATTTCAAACGAAATGCTGGATGAAACGACTGAAGTTTTAAAAGAAGCTGAGTTTTCCTTTTACACTAAATTGAGTTTTAATCATAAGATTGGTAAGTGAGTGAGATAGTTTGTAAATTTTTATTTTTTTTACTAAGGGTTCTAATAATATTCATTAGAAAGAGCATGTTTATTTCCATCACAATAAACTTTTCTCATGAATTCTTTGTCTTTGATGTATTTAGTGTGTAGGTTCTTAAACCAATGGGGCTCTGAAGCAGTAAAGGCATGATAATGGTGCTGGAAGGTTTTTAATTGAATTTTTATTCACCGGAGCACGTTTGATTCCTGGCTGTATTTTCTGTCATAGTTCACCTTAATTTATGGAGTAAGTAAACGAGCTTACTCAGTTATACAATTTCAAAAAATATATAAACAGCTAAAAGCTGATTGAAATAATGTTAAAAACTTTGCTTAGCAACTATACTTTCAGTTGAACAGTAGTTTACATTTTACGTGTTGAAAAGTAAATGGCTCTTGATTTTACTTTATTAGGGTACTAGGACCAAAAGTCTTTTTTTCAAACTCATAAAACTCTGTTTTGTAATACGTTTCTAGACTCTTGGCATAAGCTGACCTGTACTTGTTCAACTAGAAATTCCCAATATACAAGATAGTAATGTTGACACTTCTCCTAAAGAAAAAAAATACCTAAATACAATAGATACGTGTAGGCCTACAAGCAACATTATGTGTTGTAAATGTAATGCTTTGAAATGAAATGAAATGCTAAAAGTCCTATCTTAGGCACATGAATACCTTATTCAAAGCTAAACCTACTTACTCAGAGCTTCCTGTAACTGCTAAGCTAAAATATTCCTGATCCTGAGATTGCTTAATTTTATGTTAACATTCTTCTGCAGAAAGAGGTCTTGAAACAAGTTTTGTGTGAATATAAACATAGTTAATTTGCCAATGGTTAGTTTGTGCGTAGCCCTCCCTGTGATTTTGACTGACATAAAATTTTTAGTTTGATTTTTGTCAGTGAACTGTCTTTCTGTACAATATATTTTTCTATCTTTTTTCCTATATAGAATAATTTTTCTAACTCATAAAATCATAAAACTACTTGCATTTAAGTTTTTAACACAAGACATTTTAAATTACTAAATTAGTTTTCTCCTACGCCAGTGACATTTTACAAGATTTCAACGCTTTTTATCACAATGCATGTACACAAGTGGTAAGTTAATCATTATATCCATTTAAAATGTATGTACTCGTAAAAAATCACATTAATAAATAATTATGGAAAACCATCTATTTTAGACCCACGAGAATATTTTAATGTTTTGCTGTCTCGACCTAAGGATCAAAATACACATATTCTCAGCGGTTTGCACATACTCCGTATTAGGTTGAATGCATTTAAATTTGATCATGATGAATCCAGAAAAGCAACCTCAAATATTACTCTTTCAGAATTCAGATTACAGTGCAAATGTATGGTTGTTACACAATAAAAAAAAAACTGATAAAGGATATACTGTTCACAGATACGACCTGCCATTTGATTTACTTAACCCTTGAATTGGCCCGGTTTTTAAATCAAAGTAAAATTTTTTTTCGTTTATATAGTGATTCCTATTTCTTTATTTTGCAATATTTATAAACTGTATTTATTACAATATTTTTATTTTTTATTGTTTGAAAATCCTTAGAACATTTTATTCTTTGATTTATGTATGAGGTACACACATTTATGTATGTTTCCCTTAATTTATGTTATTAAAAAGATATATTTAAAATACATTTTACAACCAAACTAGATTTCTGGTTCATAACAGCTTACAATGAACTTTGTTACATTGACAACATGCTTCAACTATTTTTTACATCATTTATTCGTATTTTTATCAAATGTTAGCCTTATTAAAGTGTCAGCAAAGTGAGTACGTTCTTGACAGCTTTAGGGGTCGAATAACGGTGGTCTAATGGTACGATCTTTCTTGGTAAAGTTTCAATAGTGTTTTGTATATATTTTTTTTCTATTCAGGTACTATTTATCATAACAAATCTTGGAAAAGAGGATTATTTAGATTATGTACTTCTTCTTGGTTAAACATATATCTTAATAAAAAAGTTACATTAATGATGACTATATTATTGTCAACATATTTTTAGAATTTAAAGCATGGATTTCGTTTACGTTTAAAAAACTTAAATTAGAACTCTGATGGTAAATAGTTTATGCTAAAGAGAAATCACATATAGATAGGGGAATTACCTTATGTGAGTTTTGTCCTAATAATTGTTATCTGTGACAAATTAATTTTAAGCTTATGACACGATTTTTCTTTTCAATCCATGGTCTTAATTTGTTTAATGTATTTTTAGCAAACGTAATTTTACGTGTTTTTTTTATTATCTGCGTAAATGTCTAAAAGGTGTTTTGTAATGAATATGTGAAATTATGTTTTCTAATAGCCGTCACCCTCATTTGTATATGTGTGGACATAAAAATTTGTTCACGACTAGGAAGTAATAAAATACACAATCTTTTGATTTTATCCATGCACAACTTCAACATCCAAATTACGGGGTATTTTTGTTTGGACAAAGCTTACACATACAATTCAAGAATATACCTCCCTTAAAGTAATAACTAAGAAAATTTCGTAGAAAATATTAACCATGATATGTCTCATTTTATGAACAGCCTTAAGTCATCTCCTATAATTCCATTATTAAGCTTAACTTTGGGAGTGGACATTACTAAATGTGATTGAAAAATAAACTTCAATTGGCTAAACATTTTATAATAAATTCTAAATGACAAGTGTTTCAGATTTGTCATTCTAGTGTCTGACTACTTGGCAGATTGCCAATCCCTGGCAATGAACATGGTCCCAGATCTTGGTCCAGAGTTAGACGTTAACGGTCGGATCAGCAGCTAAAACCGTAACAAACGTACACATAAAGTAAGTATAAAATGTATTAGATTTTAATACAATAAGCTCATTTGTATACAGGGTGATTGATATAAGTGTGCCAGCCGTTTTATTCGAAAACTATAAGAGATATAAAAAAAAGTTAAATGGTAAGTGCCTTGGATTTTTTATTTAAAAAATTATAGTTGAGTCAAAAAAAAATATTTTAGCCGCCATTTTTCCAATATGGCCGCCAACTTTGATTTTTCTTACGGAACACCCTGTATTTTATGATGTATTCTGGTAGAAAAAGTAATTTTAAGACGATTTTATTCTTGTGATTTTTTTCATAAACCTAACCGTTTTAAAGATAATAATGGTTTAAGTTGTGAAATTTTGAATGGTTTTCGAGCAAAACAGCTGGCATGCTTGCTTAGGCCTTTATCGAAACTCTTTCTCATGCAGAAATTTCAAAACTTTAACCATTATTATATTTAAAACGGTAAGGGTTATGAAAAAAATCACAAGAATAAAATCGTCTTAAAATTACTTTTTCTACCAGAATACATCATAAAATACAAGGTGTTCCGTAAGAAAAACCAAAGTTGGCGGCCATATTGGAAAAATTGCGGCTAAAATAATTTTTTTGTTTTTAAATAAAAAATCCAAGGCACTTACCATTTAACTTTTTTTGATATCTCTTATAGTTTTCGAATAAAACGGCTGGCACACTTATATCAATCACCCTGTATACTGATGTATACAATTTGGAAACACATTCGATGCCTATGCAGCTACTTCGGGTTACTACGGGTCTATGCAGTTATTTTATCGTTTGAATAAAACTTTTGCATTTGACATCTTCTTATCTTCTTACCCAAAAACTCATAACAATTGTTGTACAGGA
The DNA here is from genome assembly GCF_028750875.1 of Macrosteles quadrilineatus. Classification (NCBI taxonomy): domain Eukaryota; kingdom Metazoa; phylum Arthropoda; class Insecta; order Hemiptera; family Cicadellidae; genus Macrosteles; species Macrosteles quadrilineatus. The sequence continues at coordinate 81,349,382 of NW_026542602.1, read as the reverse complement.
TAATTGTAATCAGATTGAAAATTAAATAAATAAAATTTTTTGCATTCGAATGATTAAGTCAGGTAAACTGGGATCACATAAATTGTTTTACTCTTCTTAATCATCAGAATTTAAGATAGTATGTAATGTTTCCCGATTATATAATTAGAATTTATTAGCATTAAGATAGGAAATCGTGCATTCGAAAGAAAATAAATGAGCTTATACAAGGGACAAACAGTGCAGTTAATAGGGTTCAAAACTTGTACACAAGGCAAAATGGATTCAGTGCAATATAAATTGAACTTTTCGATTACTTTTGTTTTGAATAGTTATTATGTATAAGTACTCATTTACAATTCATTTGTTGATTTTAATTTTTTACACTTTTAATAGTGATTTACCTACATAAATAAGGTCACAGAAGGTCAAAAATGTTTTATATACAAATTTTATTTTTAATAACCTTTTAGTCCCTTGTTTACAATCTGACTTTAGTTAAACATGCAACTAACGGATCAGCGGATTAAATGTGATTCACATTAAAACCGTTATAAATAAAGTGGGTCAGCATAACCGGATCTTTGAAATGGACTCTATAAATAAATTAAATAAGCGAAGCCCTGAAGGAATTCAAATTTTTAAAATCCATTTGCAGGTGTGTTAGACCATAAGCTTAAAATGACACCTTTATCGTTAAAATTGGTTAAGGAGGACGGCTGGAAAAGGGTTGTAACTGCAAAAACCCTTATTATATTAAGTATATAGATAGGTATAAGGATACTCAACACTACAACAGGTGGGCCTGAATACCCCCTCGTAAAGAACAGACTATTCTGAAATAGTGTATATTGAGTTTTTTAAAAATTAAGATACACTTTGTTGTAAAAGCACACAGTTCTTAACTAGGCATATAATAGGTTTAGGTGGATCATGGTAAAAATGAGATTAAGGCTGACGCTCAGACGACGAACCATTTACTAAGTTTATGATTTTTTTACTGGATATTCTACAAAGCAAACAAACGTCCACAAACAAACAAACAAATTATCATTGGAACATCTGCTGAGTGTACATAAAACTCGTCCCTGAAAAATAAAGTGCTAGAAAAACTACTGAAAAAGTAAAGTTTTATGTTCACATAGAAAGAGAAAACGGCTGCGAACTTGCCGATAGCTGATACAACGACACGGTGTGGTGCCAACTGATAAAATATTGAACTCACAAAACCTCATTGTTCGTGGTCGCCGAGGCGTAGTAGATGAGATATAGAGTTTTCATTTGAGGGAGAAATTCAAAATATAGCTCATCACAATATTTCAATTAGATTGAAAAATAAATACGATTAATAATAAGAAAATACATTTTTCGGTCTAACAAAAAGCCTCCGTAAATAAATGTTATTTAAAAACTAATCAGGGGTAAATTGTATTACAACATGTTCAAATGTACAAATTATTAATCAAAACGTTGTTTGGAGTCGTGCTAGTTATTTAATTGCATTAGAGAGCAAGTTTTGTTTACGCGTTGGACCAAAAGTGGAGAATTTTAATTTATATTTTAAATTATTGTCCCCATTATTTTTGGTTAAATATTTAAATTATATTACCCAGGTAAAAATGTGTTGGATGTTTTAGGTAAATAATCATAATATTTCTACTACGCATTTTGTTTTTTAGGAACGAGGATGTATTAAATGGAGTGTTGTCAATTAATATACCTTTATCTAGTAATTAATCGGTAAAAATGGAAGAAAAAGAATTTTTAAGAACATTTGTTATTCGAAAAAAAATATATATATCTCGAGGATTCCATTAATCCAAAGTAACTGACTTGACAAATTTAAAAACATATAGATCAGTATATATTTTGTTGTCTATAATGAACACAGAAAACCCTTTAGCATTCACTTGTTGTTTTCACTTGTTTTAGTACTTTCCCATTATTGGATCGATCTTAACTAATTGAATGTAATTACATCTACCTCGACTTCCTCTTAGACCTGATAGTTCCAGGAACGTCAGTTAATTAATTGACAGTAATAGACATTGATGGAAAGATCTTTAACCTAAGTGCAAAGTGTTTGTGAGCCTAAATTAATTACAGAATTTACGTAAGAAAGTAAATAGTATTTACATTATCATTCATTAAAGAACCTTATTTACATTGATTTCATTAATATAAATTCTAAATCATTCCCTTTCTATGATTCATACACGATACATATGTGATTCTATTAGAAAGTAAAGGAACTGATGAAAAGAACCAAATATCAAACAATTTACAGATACAAAAAAATGCCAGTAGACTTTTAATGTATGGATACCAACACTGTTATTCAATACTTTTTATTTGCATTTTTAACCGTCTTTTACAACAGTGTACCTTGTATTATTATAGCAAATTTACATTCAAGGAACTAAGCTTTGGCAACATTTGATCCTAAAATGCTGTTTTTGGCATCTAAAAGTGAAAAGGTAATTGAACATGGAATTTACCATCAGTGTTATCTCTACGAATAAAATCCATGGCAAATTAAAGCCAATTCTTAAAACATTAAATCTAATGAAGTATAATATTTTGAATATTTTGTATGCTTTAGCTACATGTCAAGTACTAGAGTTCGCATTCCTAATTTTAACAATACCTACTCAAGCCATCAGTGGAACATTTGATGCCAAGGCCTGTGGTTAAAATAAAATGCATATTGTTATGAATTAGGTGGACGGTAAATCTAGTTTAGATGGATAGATAGTTAGACGGATAGATTTAATTTATCGTTAAACATTATACATAAAATACCATCATGTCAATAAATCATGTGAATAAATAGTAAAGCAAGGTAATCAAAAAGTATGCAATCAAGCTACATCAAAATGTTTACATGCACGATAAATTAAGTATAAGATAAATTATAATAATACATGATTGCTTACTAAAAAATACATGCATTTGTAATGAGTTAAATCACGTATAAAATAAATCAATGCGGGCAAGAAAACTAGTCTTATATCTCAGGTAAAGAATTCTTCAATAGTGTATAAGGGCGTGAGTGAAAGCCACATGTGTAGTACTTTTTTGAAACGGTCAAAATCAGCCAGATGGGCTTTAAAAGGCAGCCTGCTAAACACCTTTACCCATACATGTTCAAAAGCACGTTGCTTAGCCTACTGTAGCGTCTAGGTGATGAATTAAAGTTTATTGTGTTAAAACTGTGGATATTTCTATTAAAAGTTAAACTGTTTTTGTACTTTGTGTGAAGAGTGAAGCATGCATTGAAGGATTTAGAGGTTAAAACTGTGTTAAAATCTTTATTTGTACTGAAAGTGGTCTAAAGTGATCTCTATAATCTGAATCAGTTATTTTAGTAATACATTTCATTTTGGTGAGAAGTACATAGATCACAGAAAGGCTATTTCTTCAGAGCAAGGGACCATAGAAGAAGGCAATTTGAAATAGACTAAAGTAGACAGTTTTAACATAGTCAGATGTTACATATTTCATCAATTGTTTGAATACATAATTAATTCGAATTCTTTTTTTATATACAAACTCTACATCCACGTTCCAAGAAAATTTAGGGTCTAAGTGAATACCAAGCAACTAAACAATGTGACAAGAGTCTACCAAGCTAGGGTCCAAGAAAAAGACCATTTCTCTACATTCATAAACAAAAGATTTGACTTTTATGATTTTAAATTTAACCCCACCCAATCACTGAATGTCTGCTTCTGTCGACAGTTGCCGTATGATGGCACATCAATAAAGAGTTATATGATATCTTCTGTATAATATACACTAAAAACCAACGAATGGAAAACTCTCATTGTAAATAAGCTGGGGGCAACACCTAAAACATAATCAAGTGGAGTGCTCTTCATACCAGCGTCGCCACCCTTCCGGCGACCCGGCGTTGAATTATACTGAATAAACTGGAACTTTGAATGTGATAACAGATTATAGATATAAAAATAATGTGAATAGCATGAAAATGTCTCATTACAACTCTCTATAAATTTCGCCTGCCTGATGATCACATACATTCATGAATGTATTTGAATTAATGTTCATACTAATAACATAAACCGTTATATTGTTCATAAAGTGTAAATTGATTTTTAAAAGAGGCAGGATGATTCATTTATGCTCACAGTTTGCTGTAATTAGGTAATCCACAGGTTTAAGACCTCACAACTACCTTAAGTAAAACCGATACTACTTTTCGAATATTTGTCTCGTAACACTTGTCACTCTTTTTAGAGCGAGGCCGAGTTTGCCCAAAGAGCTTACTCCATGTCTAGCCATTCATTTCTTACATGACTTACACTGCAATCGGATCTAGATGGTTCTTTTTAACTTGGATAGTGTTTCAAGCTAAGCGCAACCTGCAGTCTCAGTTGTCCGATTATATCACGAATCGATATAACCAATACTATCCCATGATGTTTAGGAGACCTTTTGCCATCGTGGACAGCGGACGTGCAATCCTGGTTGTTGGAATTATCCGGGGAGTAAAAACGAGAACTATAACCCCCCACTGGAAATAACAATAGTTTTCAAAACGATTACGTAGATATTGTGTTAATGACACGAGTAGAATATTAAAAAAAAAGGTTCGAGCCTTGGCGAGTGCATTAAAAACATCAACGAGTGTCGTTAACACTATTTACGTGAGTCGCGTACACAACTTTACCTACGACAGTGTTTTAGTTAATAAACATCACTACTCATAAATTTCTATCAAAAGGGTTATGTTTTCGTTTATAACCTGTCATTGACACTGACAGTGATGCAACGAAAATTTGTACCAAACACTAATTGCACCACTCACCAAATAAATTGGCCCAAACAGCTGATTAGTTGAAGTTAGAACCTTTACAATTGACTTCTTCTCTCTCAATCCTTGAACCTCATTGGTCCGTTGCCCGTGTAGTTATGAGTAAAAATATGTGTTGTTATGCTGTTATATATTATATATATTCATGTAAACAATGCTGTAACATGAAACTTTTCAATTCTAAGAACTGATCTGAAACGGCTACTTAAAAAAAACGGTCGTAGGTAAAAGTATGTTTTGAGATATTTCTTTCGTAAGATCATTACATTTTGCAGGTTGCATGTTTAGTGTAATTGATTTTATCCCTGCATGTCCACAAAGTTACTGTGGAGCTACGACTAAGATTTCCTGTACAAACAAATACAGTACATGAAACTTTTTAATTCTAAGAACTGAACTGAAATGACATTAAAAAACGGTCGTAAGTAAACACTATTTACCAGGCAAACTCTGTTTTTGAAAGCATCACAATCTGTCATTAGTAAACTGGTCATAAGCAATAATTAATTATTTCTGAAAACTATGTTATTACTATTTAAATTGACGTTGTTGTTAGATGAAAATTATCCCCTTTCATCAAATGTTGTGAAAATGTAATTAATATCGATGTCAACTATTTTTTTTACAGAGGCTCACGTAGTGCCACTATTATAAAAAATTAGTTAATAGTTTTACTTAATTTGGTTTACGATGTCTCATGATATGTGTGTATGAATATAGTTTACGTAAATATTTAATGAATTTTGCTTAGTTCAACATGTTTCTCCTTTCCTAGTTAAGGGTAACTTTCCGTATATTTGTGCGATTACAGCTCTACCAAAAGAGATAAAATATACAGTTTATAAAGATAATGTTGAATATCTTCCTCAACCTGTACATTTCACCCCCTAGCATACTTAAATATCACATAATACATCGAATATAATTTTTTTTCTTTTTCTTAGCGTAGCAGATTTAACAGATTAGTAAAAAAAGTACATGTAATCAGACGATTTATGTACATAAAATAATTTACATTTAAATAGTAATCGATTTACAAATAAGTTTAAGTCAAATGATATCAACAAAGTACAATATACATAAATTTTCGTTAGGACACATTCATGCTCTTTTATATATAGACACTGGATAGTGCTCTCAATATTATAATATGTTAACAAATGTTAATAAAAAAAAAAAAAAAAAATATGGGACCTAAGTTTATTTTTTCCATTATTCAATTGCTGAAATTTGCAACTCTTAAGGAGATTAATTTCATCTCATAAATTGCTCGTCAATAGGTATTTTAATGCAAACAAATGTTAAGCTTTATAGAACGGATTTAAAATGCATTAAGAGATCAATGTATAATCAGTCAAGTTTTGAACGGTCGCAATGGTATAAGACTACTTAATTTACAAAAGAATTAATTATAAATGTAAATATCATACCCTATTTGCGTTACTGGAAATGGTTACCATCATGCATACTAATATTTATAAGTGTCATTGTGATAAAAATAACCTACATATCTTCTTAATGTCAATTTCAATGTCTTGTGAACAATGTAATATTTAAATCACAATATATATATTATAAATGGGAGGATAATGTAAACACACATTTAGTATCCATAAATGATTTTGGGTATGTTTGTGAGCGCTGCTTGACCTACATCTATCCAAATGTAAACATAACTTCTAATACTTGTACTTAACATGCATGGGTAGTTTGAATACTAATGTTTCCTTTCAATAAGATGTAGTTTATTTTAATTTCAATTTGTTATTGTGAACATATTAAAAGTAGCTTTAAATTAATCATTTTAAACAATAATTTAACACTATGCAAAGTATTGCCTTCTGTGGAAATATTTTTTGGCATTGAACCTATTTTTTTATCTTAAAGATATTGGGCTATAAATGGCTGTTCTATGATAAGTGTAGAGGCTTAGCGTGTCAATATTGTTTTATTACTTAAATTTATAAATTATAAAATAAATCCGGATTTGACAAAAAGAACCATTGAAACAATTTTCAATATTGGCGCATTCACAAGATAAATAGCCAAAATATGTGTTTTTAGAAAACAAATTTTTAATGATGGATGTTAACCTCCAGATTACTGTAATCTAATACTGTAGTTGTTTTATGTCAGAAAGAGATTTCAACTTCCTAGAGCCATCTTCAGGTGTACACGAATAAAATATGTCACTTTATTGAAGGTTGTCGTAGTTTATAAAACAAGTAAAACACTTAACACGGACATTGAACGAACACTAACATTTAACATAAAAAAACACTAAAAATACTGAGATGGTGGGCGGCTAGACTAGACTCATGATCTTTGTTGATTTGCTGTTGATTCTATTAATTAGAAAAGGATTTGCTTGCATTGCTCCGTAAAAGTGACTTAACAGAACCAAACATTTTTAGTAACAGGCTGTTTTCGTTGCTATTATAACGGTTGAACAAAATAACAATAGACATTATAATAAAGATAATAAAAGTATAATAAAAGTATAATAAGTATAATAAAAGTATAAAATGTTATGTATATATCAAGGTGCTTGACAAAGCAAACAAAAAAAATTTAATTCAATTCATTAAAATTCAATAAAATGTTGTAATCGTGTGCAAACAAATCATGGGTTTTATGAGAAAAAATAAGCCAACTGAGTGTATAATGAAACATATATGTGTCTAGTTTGTTAAGATTTGTTATGCGTCGTTTGCTCTTTGTTGTATTTCGTGTTCAACCTTTTGTATTAAAAGTAGAAGGCTTAGAAGCTTGCTTTAATGACAAACAAATGATACATCAATAGGAAACTGGGATTTTTATTGAAGATTTAGTGACCCTCATATATTATAAGTTTTATGGTTTGTAGATTTGTTGTGTTTCACATTAACAGAAAGAAAAATACAAACAAGAAATATACATATTTAAAACCGGATTTGTGCCTCTTTGTAAAAGTAAGTGAAATTTTCAGCCTTTAAAGAGTATTTACACATGGTCTTGATTTTGGCCCCTATATTAATTAAAGGTTATTACAGATGCAAGGACTTCATAGAACAATCTGTATGGTAGCTAATGCAAGGGTAGCTAATGCAGTCATAACGTTCCATCTTTATGATCTTCTGGTCATAAACTAGGCTTATTGGCTTCACAATAGACCAAGAAAATAACTAATGTATAGCAGTTTCTTGGCTTAAAACCATACGCCTAAGGTAAAAACAACGTGTTACAAACCTATTTTAATGTTAAAATGCTGTTTGAACTTAAAATACTTGCACAACTTTAGTAGATTTGAAAAACTATTCAGCTTAGTATGTTATAAATATTGGATCTTTTGCAACATAAATACACAGATAAATCCTACGATATGTACCCAAAATATTTAGAAATAATATATATCGTGGCCATGTTAACCCTTAAATAAATTAACAGATTTGTCTGTTGTACTGCGTAGTTTAAATGAACACCCAGTCACCTAAAATAAAGTGTTTTTTTTTTATAAATCCTATATGCGAGTAATATCTAATCTAAATTATTAAATAAATTTCATCCTAAAAGGTTTATTTTTAAAAGGTCCTATAGTCACTGAAGGTAGCGGAAATGTAAAGGAAAAGGCTAATTTATAGTTAAACAAATAGCTCTGAAGCTAGCGGAACTGTCAAAGGACTTCGCCGTGTTTAATAGTCTAGAACATCCGTCTTTTCTGATGCTTAATTGTATAGTAGTAACTACTACAAAGTAACTGTTACTTTAGCATAACGTTTCATTGCACTTCGGAGGAAAATCTGTAACTAGTTTTAATTAGCAACACAATTCCAAGACTTACTTCTACGACACAATGATTGTGTAGTTAAATTATACAAGCCATAATACACAAATCGAAAACACAAATTTTGTTTTACGCAGCTAAATACTAAGCGCAATGGATTATGGATAAACTACCATAATTCAATCAGGTAAAATTATTAATTTATTTACAAAGAAAGAAGAATGTTTTCCTTGAGCTAGAATTATAAAACAGCAACATGCCTAGGTTGCTAGGCTCTACTAAATAATAAACAACAAATTTATTAATATTCATAAAACAAAACACATGATTGAAATAATTGTCTCTGGCAGAATAGTACCATTGACTATTGGATACTGAAGTAGACGTCCCACCTATGTGGACCATCTGTAAACAATAAAAAAAAAATGACGTAGTTGTGTGAGCCAGTCACAGAAAGCGCTAGTGGCTAAAACTGAATTTTCTACCTTTTTTATTGTTGCTGGCCAAGTTGATGTGTTACAACAGTTGCCTTAAATCACAATAAGTAACTCCATTAGTTTGAATTGGTTAAAAATATGGTGTATTCAACAGAAATCTGTAATTTTTTTCACCACATTTTGTTGGTGGCTCACATCAACTACGACGATTTTGGTAAAAATTTCGCTACAAATTTAACATGGAGATGGAATGTTTAGTACAACCAGATCGAGCCACGACAGCTTGAGCGGAAAGGTCCTTTTTTTGGAACACTGGAGGGTAGATCTTCGTCGTTGTTTTTTGTTGAAAGTTCGTTGTAGATGGGGCTCGGTGTTGGAAGATAATATCTTCCTGCAACAAATAAGCGGGCTTTACTCGGTCTAGCGTTATTTGTACATTTCTACCATGGTAAATAAGTCATAGTTTTCTCATGGCCAGATCATTAATTATTAGTTTTTAATGACTTGAATTTGTTTACAAAATTTATCAAACCGAGCAGGATACAACATATGTCATCAGCATCTGTAGGACTCATCAGAACTTGTGTTACCTTTTCCTTCCCATTTGATTCTTTTCCTCACTCGCCATCTTACAATTACCCATTCTTTTCATTATTGTAACGGCTCTAGTATTCATGTTATGAATCACATCTTGCATCTCATTAAAAACTATTGCAACCTTGTTGAGGTTTGCATAAGTGACTACTTCTTGTGTGATTTTTTATTTTCATTCCCTGTAAAGTAACTGAAATAAAATTATTTTATATTTAAATTAACTCAAATCAGGGTAAATCCAATTTTTCAAACACATAACTGTTTGTATGTGTTAAAGTCAATAAGAAGTAATCACTTTTTAAAGTTCCATTATTTAAACTGATATAAATTACTGAAGTACTGAGCAGTTGATTCTTTCAAAGTTAAATATGGCAACTTGAGTTTATAACTTACTTGCCATAATAATAAATTATATTTTATGAACCTTAATAGTACCAAAATAATTTATGTAGCTCAAATAACATATTTGTAAAAAAACGCCACAGAGTTTTAAACAGGTCATTCTTAGACTCCATCTATTGTATTTCATATTAGTTATATTACAGAAAATGCTGGTTTAGCAATAAATATATTTGAGAAAAATCTTCCCAAGTGCAAGTAAAATATCAATTAGTTGCTAAGCGTGTCTATAAAGAAATGATTTTAAACTACAATTTCAGGCATGAGTAAATTACATATATCAACAAAAAAACCAGCCTATATAGCGTTTGTATAAAAAAATGCGTTATTATTATATACAGTAGTTATAAAATTCAAACGATCGTAGTTTATTCAGTTTTTTGTCTCAGCAGAAACCTCTTTGCACCATTGTTTTTAGGAAAAAATCTAGTTTCCAATGATATATGAATTACTATAGGTTCCCATGGTCACTTTAATATGCATAACTTCCAAATATTAAAAAAATATTTTACCGTAACAATAATAGCAAATGATTTTTATTGGTGAATTGTTGTTAGGAAACCCATAATACAATGAACTGTGAACGTCTCATAAGATTTAATTGTAAATTTTGAAACTGTTGTCAAATTATATTTCAGTGGATTGCTAATATATGATTTAAACGTTTGAAAAGTATTTAATAAATCTATAAACAGTATACCTTAATTTAACTTGTTTTCAATCCATTAGATACGAAAAACGTACTACGTAAGATGAAAAAGATTGTTTTGAGTTAAAGGAAATATTAGGTTAACTGCTTCTGGTAAAGCAATGAAGTAAATTGGAAGATTATTTGGCAAGTTGCCTCTCGTGTTTTGATAGTATTCTGCCTTAGCCAGACTGAACTTGTAAAAATTGAAACTAAGGATTCCATTGTATCAACGATGGATATTTCTTGTTGTAATATATATGCAATTATACTTTTTTACCTAGGAAATTTGAATTCAGAAGTAAACTTTTTTAAATCGATAAATTTTATGCTGGTGATTCGTATTTGAATCCTAAGTATATAATTCAAGGAGTTAAATAGATACGCTTATAGCGTTTAATAAGTTTAATAATATTTTTGTATTCATATTTGAGTCTTTAAATAGTATGGGAAAGCAATCTGAATATATGTGATATAATTAAGTATTGTAAACTCATTTAGAAATTTCATCAACCTACTAACGCTGCGGAATACTATTTTATTTTAAATTTATAACACATATGCATTTTAAGAATGTTTTGGCTTTAAAGTAAACGAAGCAAATTTTATATTTCCAACAGGCTATAGTATGGGCGTATGTTCTTTGTGCTATGGTAAATAGAGGACGAATCATAAAATGAAATTTCGAGTTCGAAGATATAAAGGGGTATTTGCTTTAAACAAAAACAAATAAACTAAACAACTAAAAGCAATCAATGGAGTTTCAATGCATGAAAAGGCACGTTATTCACACAAGATTGGGCTATATGATTGGAATTTATTGCTGGTGATAGCATGTTCAACGATATAAAAATAATATTCATAAAGGTTTATCACACTATTGTTTTATAGGCCTAGTAAGTTATTGTATTTTCGTCATTGGTAAAGATTCTGTTATTTCCTTGGTGAAAATATTCTGATCCAACTTTGCTGAATCCAAGTGCGGTCAAACGATTTTAAATAGAGGAAATATTCTACGACTCCCGAGTGAAATGTAATGTTTGCTATTTATATAATAACACTTATTTCAAATAATAAAGCATGTTATCTTCAATTTGGTTTGTTTTTTGTTTTTTTGTTTTACGGGGTACCAAACAATGTTGTTTTTATACAAAATTAATATGATTCTATAATTCAATTTTTATCATAAAAAAAGTACTTGATACAACTAACCTCTATAAATAAACAATCAACCCATATTCAGAACATGTATAATTATTAATTAGCAGAACACAGTTTGTATCCCTAGGTATACAATATTATAATTGCTTCAGAGAGAAAGAGCTAATTTATTAGTCTTCCTCCCCCCTTGTGGCATATTGCCGTTGCTCATTCGAACTGTATCGAGAAAAACTTTTACAAATTAATTGCAAATGAAAATAAAACTGTGAAACCTTACTGTGTACTATTCCTGTGTACAGTCTAATTTTCTTTTGAAATTATAATGCTTATGATTTTTTAAGAAGTTGGGTTACTGTTTACATGGCCTTTTTTACGGAATTTGTAATATATTTCTTATTAGTAGTCTACAAAAAAACCGGTTTAATTTTGATATTAAGTACAATTATTGGCAGTTAACTGTTAAATTAGCTAAGATGTTTACACTATTTAATATGGATGGTTTTAATGTCTATGCATATAATATTAGAACTTGAATTGTCAAAAAATATGGTAGTTTCCTGTAGCTTGACTAACTCTTTTCATTTCTAGATAGATGATGTTAAACATTCATAAATAAATCAAATATCAGACATTTTCTATTAATTCACTACTAAAAGTCTTTGAATCAATAGATTATTAGCAATAGAAGTGGTGGTGACTTAAACTTTAGTTAGTTTAGGTTAGGTTAGTATAGAGTTAGAAAACCTAACCTAACATAACCTATTCACATTCTACTAGTGGTAGTGAATTAACGGAAAAGGTTCCAAATATCATACATGAATTACCCAATTGTTATGTATTTAAAAATAATACTTACGCTTAATTTTTAGCACATGGATATCGTAATACCTGGATAATTATTTAAGGCAGTAGGACTACGGCCTTATTATACTTATAACACTATAACTGGTCACATATTTTTGCTTATTTTATATAATATTTCTATGGTGGGTCAGTGGCTCAGTTTATAGCTTGACTGACTATTAAACCAAAATTTATACAAGGCAGCTTTGACTGTTTGCGCCCCAATGTTACTATTAAAATCAGGACAGTCTAACCTTGTGAGCCGACTTGAGTCTTTTGTTTTTGATTCGTCGTTCATATAGGCTCTTTAGGCACTTCTCGGGATATGAAAAAAAAACAAATCGGTCCTAGGTCAGGTTGGGATATTCTCTACGGCAAGTTTGCTAAAAATTAAATTTAGACACATCATTGCGAACACCTCATTTGAATGAATGTATAACATTTCATTCGAGTAGACCATTTATTTAAAGAGTTTAAGTTTACATTTGAACTATCGAGGATCATACTCTGATAAATAAAAAAATATTGGAAGTAAACATTGATCTGTGTATGAAATCTTTATTTCCATACATTTGTAGTGGTACCAATAATTTGATTAGATGATCGAACAGTTAAACCATTATACGAGATTCTTCTCTGTTTGAATGTCATGCTATTTATTTTTATTTATTTGTATTATAAAGTCGATGTGTCAATGGTTGTACAGATAAAGCATTCCCATGTTTTGCATTTGTACTCGAACCACTTCACGAGTAAAAAGCCTTCAAACCACTGAAAATGTCAAACTCAGTTGACGGTTTGTCCCAGTTTAGCCATCCATTCCACCAGACCACGTCGGATAAATTACTGAGATTGAATTACTCAGAGCAGCCTTTCAAATCAAATATGTTCGTTGAATTATTTTTAGTTTAAGAGAATTGCCCTATGGGGATAGCTATTACCGTACTCAGCACGGTAAAATCTATACCCAGGACCAATTTACTATTTCCTTTCGATGTCCCTAGAGGCCAAAAACATAATTCGTCCAATAAATTGTCGAGTAAATTCAGCAATGGGGTTTTAAGACTTGCAGGGGTTTTATATATTACCATAAAAACATGAAATGGACAATTTTTATTACAGTTATCTTCTAGATCTTATAAAAAAAATATTTGTTGCTTTAAAATGAAAGGCTACGGAAAAAATCACAAAAACGTTGTTATTCTTAAGGAGAAAAAGAAAACGTGATGTAGTTTGCTTGGTGAGAAAAAAACACTTTTTACCTTTTCTGTAGAGGAAAACCTAGTTACTTGTTAAATTTTGTGTTATTTAAATGGGAAATAAATATGTCTTTTTTTATATTTTGGTAAAAATCTAATCAGTTATATTGAAATTTGCTTAGTCTGCATTTTTAACTAGCTCATAAAAAAGACCTCAAAGAATCCTACAAAAATACTATATTTCTTCTCTAATTTTCCAACCTAAAATTTGGCTTAATAAATTTAAGTAGAACCCGAATTATGTTTTTTTTATGATAACACTTTTTAGGATTTCCAGAAGGATTCTCCTTAATGCTAGTTATATAACATTCATTCGTCTAAACCTTATCGTCTAAGATCAGCGTAAAACGCAGCATTTCATAACGGCAACGACGTAACATGCACATTGTGGTCTCAATATAATGAAGACAATGAACGTCTTATCAGATGTGACTAAAGCGGTTTTGAGACTCGAGAGATCGTAGTCTCAGTCTCAATAAGGCATCGGATTGAGCAAATAATTACGAGGGTGGAGTTATGAAATACATCTGTTTGCTTTAACAACCTTTGGTTGTTATAACTGATACGATGACATATTAGAAAGCTCTCCATTTTATAAATAGATGAATTGTCAATCAGCATAGTACGTGTTATTATTTTTAGGGAAAATAAACCAAAAACTTTTGTTATTACTTAAAACAAATAGTTACACCTTTAACTATTAGATTCAAGGTTACACTAGTACTCCTTGGAGGCAATACATATAATCAAAATAACTTACCGTCTCGTCAAAGCATGTTGTAAGTGTAAACATGTTTTTTTTTATATTTGCCGTAACATGAATAAAAACTACTCGGAGTTAGTTTAAATAATCCATGCAATTAAAATATTTAATAATAAAACCTATTTTCCTGATTAAATATACTAAAATTTCTTCAAACTAAATTTTTTGTACAACCTGGGTTTATTGAGGCGGTGCTATTTAAAATGTATAAATAGCATTAGGAATAAATAGATGCAACTTTTTATGCATTCCAAAAAACGGTTATATTTTTCAAATAATAATTATTGATTATAAATTGAAAAAAAATTTTAATTTGTTTTTTATTATATTACAAATTCTTATTATGTTGACATTCAATTTTAAATTCTGTTTGTCTGTGATATAGCCAAGGGCTGAATTGTTTTATAAGTTATTTACCTGTCTGTTTGTTAGTATTGTATTTTAAATTTTATACTCTTTTCTTGCCTATGATTTTACTAATTTATTTAAAACAAACTGCATGTATTGTATACACAGTGCACCTGTTTTCATGTTTACTCTAGTCTTTGCATGTTTTTTATAACCTTCAGTATTTTATTTTTAAGATGACTGGGATACTTTGCATGTATACACATTTGTTTATATTTTATTGTTTATATTTATATTTAGCCGTATTGTCTGTAAACTTTAGCCTACTGTTAAATGACGTTCATCCATTGCATGTAATGTACATTGCGCTTAACGATGAATAAAAATTCTTGATTCTTGATTCTTGATTACCATATTTTTTTATTGACATATTTGGTGTATATGTTATACTTTCAAATCGTGAAAATCTCTTAAAGAAGGCTTTTATTTATCATGACTGCAACTGTTACTATTTAATCTTTCAACACTGCTTTGAGAGTTAGGAATCATTGCTTATTCATGTAGAAATTAACCTCCTTCAACGCCTACATTTACCATCATCTCGTTCACACGACAGGCCTAACTCTAAAACACCTTTGCGAATGATATTCGCAAGGTAATGATAATGATATTCTTTCAAATATTATGATTTTAAGGTATTTTTAAACAATTCATTTTAGATTTATTCAAAACTCTTAAATATCTTAGTAGGAACGTCAGAGCAGAAATATTGTATATTTATTTTTGGGGACCAAGTTTATTCTTTCATTTTCAGGATGTTTAAACCCATTTTAGTTCTTGTCATGGAGATAAATCTATAAAAAAATGTTTGTTGATTATATTAATTTAACAGATTCGCAATAATAATAGTCATGTCGTACACCGAGCATTTTGTCCGATTATAAAGTGTACATTATGAATATATGGAGTAGATATTTCAGTATATTATACACATAGTTTTGTTATTGTAATGTCGGTTTTCTCAACCTATACCAAATGGAAAAGCGAGCTGGTCTTGTAGTAGAGCTCAGGACTTTGAGTTCCTGAGGTCCCGGGTTCAAATTCAGCCAATAACCAACACATTTTCTCATTTTTTTAAAGCTGTAACATAAGTGTTAGCCCAGCCTGATGTAAAGTAAAAAGAAAACAATCATAGGCTATGGCCTAGTCAAAAGTATAAAAATAAAACCTGGCCAATGGTTCACATCTTATGACCAAAGGATTATGAAGGTAGGAAGTTTTTTTGCACTAACCTTATATTAGTAATTGATGAAAAAATTGCCTAAACGTACTAGCATCTGCAATAGTCTTGAAAGGAAATGATTACAAGATAATGAAAAAATCCTGATCTATGAAAAGTATCAGTGGAATATCTTGAAGATATGATTAGAATTATTCAATGAAGTAAATAAAAAAATACAAAACAACTTTGTGGTTATATCATAGTTTTGTTTATAAACAATTAATTATTATAATTGTTATAAGCACAGGATAAAGTTTTGGATACAAAAGTAACCATTCAACAATACAAATTAATTCTTGTGAAGTGGTTAAGGGAAGGTTTGTGTTGTTCGTGACAGAAAATTCTAACAAGATTATAGTAATTAATATAGGAATTCCTCGTGGCAGTTCTAATTAATTAACTCACCTTGTTAAATCTAGCCTCTAATTATTTCAAACACTTTCCCAAGCTAGATGTTTTCATAACAAACTTATGTTTTCTATATAATTGTTTTAACTTTTGATTATTTCCTTTTAAGGTTTTTATATATAAGTTTTGTTAATTTAGAATAAAGAAAGGTTTTTTGTTGACCATTTGTGTGTTTTACAAACGACGTTTTCCTTACAAACTAAATTCTTTACACTGAACTTAAGCTCAAGAAAGCTTAATGTTGTTGGTAAAAATACCTGCATTTAATCTAGATTCTAAAACGTTATGTCATGAAAAAAACATGCTACAGTGGTCGTCAGAATAGGTTAAAAACCTTTTTTGTCGGCATCATCATCTCCATTTCCAAATAGAAAATTTAATTTAGTCATAAAATAACACAATTTAAATACTCTAAGGATTTTTATATCACCCCTGTAACACGAAACTATAAACATATTAGAAAGTGGATAACAAATTATTTTACTAATTTTTAAGGAAGGTACTAGGTTTCAATGGTTTCAATTTTGATTTCTCCAGTAATAAAACGTGACCACATACAGTATTAACATATGTGGGAAGTTTTTGGAATGGCTTCATTTGAAATAAGAAGTTGAAATACCTGAATAATGTTACACAAAGCACTTATGTTTTCTATTCGCATATTACTTTTCATGTAACAATTCTTTGGATGATTGCAGTGATTGTATCTGTCGAAAAAGAATTAAAATGAATAGGATATTAATGATGTAGGCTAAATGTATTAAATGTGTCGTCATAAACAGGCCCTTGACATTCCTTGATCACCCTCATTAATAAAGTCCCACCTGATTTGCTTACTGTTTCAACTTGTATCTTATAAAAGAACTTACTAAAAACTTCATTCATGTTTATTGTAATCAAAATAAGGTTTATATGTTATTCTATATGCAATTTTGGCAATAATGAATACCAATAAATTTATTTAGATTTTCAATGTCTTGAATACGTTGAACTATTTAAAAATAATAACTTAATTGTCTAATGTTAGTATTTGTTGTTGGTATAAAAAGCTGTTATGTTAATTTTTACCTAATATGTGTATAGAATTAAAAACCTTAGGTACTTGTATTACCTTAAAAACAAAACGAATTGCGTAGATTTCTTAAAGATAGCTTACACGTCTCTTAGTAGAATTGTTTTTTTAGCATGCAAAATAAGTATATACATTTAAATTATAGTAACTGTAAATAACCTCAAATCATAAATATGAAACGTGCTAAAAACAAGGGTCATATGTAATGAAGCTTGTCGATAAAAATTGCATAGTGAAATTTTAAACAAATAAATATAAGTAAATATGATAGGCCTACATTAATTATAATAATATGAAAGCTAATTCCATGAAAGTTATATTAGTAATTAAATTGCTAATGTATTTCTCAGTACAGCCGGTATGAGTAACGGCAATATGCCACTAGGGGTTGTAAGGCTAATAAATTAGAATGTTCTCCCTAATGTAATTACAATGTACGATACCTTGGGATACGAGACTGTGATTTAATGCTAACACGATCTCATATAAATTTGTCTCTTAGATTAAAGTTTAATGGATATTAATGGGATCTTATAGTGAGAAAAAATAGCTAAAGACTTTATTAAGATTTTAAGTAAGACTTTAAGATTTTATAGTAAATTCCATTTATAGTTTCAGGATTGGGTGGACGAGTTGTATTGCATAGAATACGTTTTGATTCTAGAAAAGAGCAATGTAATTGTTCAATAGTAATAATGGAATAACCTAATCTAAATTAGAATTATGTACGTGTTTCCATTCCTACTCATTGTGTACACATTGTATGATGCTCTGTCTCAGGTTGTAGTTTTAGTAAAAAGGTTTTGCGCTAAAACATATACATACACAGAATTACTGTATATTAATACGTTGGTATATAAATTTATACATGTACCTGCGTACAATATACTATATGTTCGTTTATAGGTAACATTCCCCTATTTGTCTATGATAATATGCAAAGCATTAAAAAGGTATAAGTTTTCCCAAAAGGGAGCAGCACTATTATTAATTTGTTTTTGCATATATGACAACAGCTAATTTGAACAAAGCAGCAACAAAAAGCTGTGATACACAATGAGAATTGCCAAAGTAGTTATTGTTTATAGTTATGTTTTTAATTTAATGAATAATTTGTGATATTGTGCGAATTTTTGATAATTTATTTTTTCCATTGTTTAGGTACACTGGTAGAACATTATGGCTATGGTAGATGCGTTATACTATACCATTCCGTAAATTTAAGGAATACAATTTTATCAAACTTTGTCCTCCCCCATTGCAAACGCAAAGATTGAGTATAACTGCAATTAAAAAGCATTTTATACTTATAGGCCAACCCCGTACGAAGGACGGATACTCTGCTAGTATTTAATAGTTTAACATGAAATCATTTTTGCTTTACGAACTCATCTGACAATTCATTCATACTAAGCAACTAAAACAAAACTTAACCATGCCAAAACAAACTTATAAACAATCCCTTTCCATGGGTGTAACAATCAGCAGTTTGAGATTACAGACGGACATACCAACCTTTTAGTTTTGTACGAATCATTTTTTAATAACCCTGTGGTATACCCTAAGTAAATATTTTATTTGGCAATAAAACAGTTGATCAAATTGTCTCTTAGAATGAAATAATTTTCACTTTATTGGCAATCAAAAGCTTGATTTATTCAGCCAGTGTAAAAGCTGTTCGATTAAATGCTTCCCACGTATCAATCTTCTTTATGACTCAAGGATCATAAAGAGTAGAAGTTATTACTCCACTAGCTGCCCCTGCATTTGTAATGGATGCAAACTGCTGCACCAGAAGGTATTTGCATCTCTAATAACTGGTGCTGCGGAAAACGAAAAACTACTGTGGATGGCTTGTTGTAAACACATATTACAAATATTTTGTTTACTTTTTCCTTGTTATTTTCTTCAACTAACATAGTTTCTTAGCTACCCATTAGGCTGATTTTAATTTTTCAAATTTTCTGTTGTGTAGTGAAATACGAAATTGTCCTGAAATAGTGGCTGTCACCAATCGCGTTTTTAGGGCTATATGCCTCTAATTCCAAAATTTAGTAAAAACCCTTCCACTGGATTTGTAGATTTAAATTACTGACAGACAAACAGACTTAGCTCGTATAATAGTATATGAGATGATGATATGCGGATATTACGAGTGACAATTACAAAAATAGTAATACAAACCAGGTAATAATGTAGTCCTAAATGTTAGAAAATATGTTGTGATTTACTACCAAATATAACGACATGTATGCCTAAATTATTACCTGGTTTGTTTTACTGTTTTTGTAATTATATCTTCACATAAACAAATCTATCCATCTAAAAATATCTTCAATTATTTAGGACTTATCCAGTGTTTGTGCATTGGTTTCATCGTAGATGCAAGCATCTCATAATTAATTGTAATTGATTGAACTTGCATTTCTCACCTCTGCATGGGCAGCTAGTTTGGTCATGACCTCATATTTGTATGATCTTGTAATCATAAACCAGGCTTAAAGGTTGTACTTAATAGACCAAGCTACGTACGCAATCAAAATTGTTAAAAAGAAAAGTAATAGAAAACACAATTGATTGATCTGATGCTCCATGACTCTAATCAATTTCCAAAAAAATAATTTGGGCATATATGGATTATAAAGCTTTTGGTTTATAAGGTGAAATTGCGCATCTCGAGCTGTTACCCAGTAAGGATTTAGCTTCAGAGTTCTAGAGTATTCTATTTATTAATTAAATTCTTAGGGTTTTAGTCAATACATTTATGTTGTATGTAACTCATTATCACTGGGACATGAAGGTTTTGGGAGCGAGTTTTCAGAAAGCTTTCAGACTTATAAAATGAATAGTGGTACTTATTCTTCAAACGAGCGGTTCTCAGTACTGGTGGTAAGCAGGGCTGCTTAGGGTTGTGCGCCTTCAAGTATACAAAGCTTCTAAACATATAAATACAGTGAAACTATTCTTTCGTTTTATAAAAACTAGTTTTTAGACTAAAAATATCGAAAAAACTATAATTAGTATAAGAATCGTATTATGTTTAAGAAATCACATTTTCTTAAGGAATTTTGTATTGGACTGTGCACTCCCCGTGCCATCCCTCATGTCAGCCATCTCCATCTCAAGTCTAGGTGTTCATGTAATGTAAATCTTTTATTTTCTGCAAGTAATTTCCTGTTAAGCCTACAAAAACGATTACAATCGTAGGTAATGTATATGCTGGGCATAAAATCTGAAAAAACCTTTAACATTCTATATATTTATCATTAACAACAGAAAATGTTACAGTACGATTTATCAATATAACTATTTTCCATTTAGGCTGTTTATAGCTAATACATAAAATTTTCAACTTTACTATGAATAATTCTCAACTTGAAAAATAACTCAGTTGAGAAATATTTGTCGAAACTAATCTTTGTAGCTCAGCCCATTGATTCTCGCGAGGCATTGCGTTTTTATTAGTTCCAATTATAAGATTCTATGTTGTAAGTGATAGCAATAAAAGAGTAGATTTCCAAAGATTTATTATCTGTGGAAGTATGAATCATCATAAGCATACTCTCTATCCTCGTTTCCTCTTCTTCCTCACCCTCCCCTACGATCACCCTATCTGTTCATTATGCTAACAGTTCTAGTTTCGATATAATGAACCACATCTTGTACCTCATTAATGACCCTCCATTCTTGTTGACATTTGAATAACCATGTTTCATACTACAAAACTTGGTATTCTCATTCCATGTAAAGTAACTTCACATGTGATGTATATTCTATTTTGAATTCAGTTTCGACAAAAATTGTTAAGATTTTTACATCGATATACCTTCTGGTGATCTAGTTTCAACACTTTTTCTTTTTTATTTCACTAATTTAAATAAAAATTCATTAATAAACTGTTAATTATTGGGTAGTATTTTGTTTATAAATGCCACTAAACCAACAGTATGATATTCTTTAATGTTATAGTTAATACATTATTTCATGAATTCCTTGAACCTTCCTAGGTTATGTTGCAGATACCTTAATTACAAGTAAAATAGTCAATGTATGTGTAACAATTTTAAGATTTTTTTATTTTAAAAATATTGTCATTTTAAAAGTAAAGCAGTAATAGTTTTGTTAAATCTTGATGTAAGCCTGTAACCACCGTGAGCCCTCTGATTGGCTGTTCATTGTTCGATTCCATGTATAGATAATCAGAGATAATCACTTCGATCTCATTATTAATTAATCATTTTTACTTGGTAATTTTTTACCTATATCCAAACTCGATTAAAAAAGATTAAATGATAAATCTCCCTTTGGTGATTACAAGTCAATGTGTATACTTTTATTTACTGTATAGTTTGACATGTCGTATATGTGTTACAATTATCTTTATTATATTTTTGAATCGTATTTTCATAATACCTGAAAAATCATTATACATGTAAAAAAGTCCTTAAACGCCATGCAGATTGAGTTGAAAATATATTGAACCTTTTAATTTTAAAACGTTCATTGCATTTTTCTTGTGAAGATAAACAATAGCCCCTGGAGTGAACGCAGATTACTTAGTATTCCCAGGAGTATGGCGTATAATAACTTTTAATATTTTCCCCTTTGCTACTAAACGTAGGCCTACACATTCTTTTACACGTGTAGAAATAGTAGTCATATCAAAATTTACGGATTTACTAATAGATAAATTGTATCACTAAGAGATAATTAAATCAACCACGTGTGAACTTCAATGAATTCAAATTTAAATAACTGCCTTAACCAACCGCTTTATTCAATCGTCATTTCGTCATCTAATTTCAATAAATGTTTCTATGAATGATTAATTTTTAATTTGTTTTATAAACATTTTTCATTTTTACAGAATAAAACTAATCAAGCAACATAAATTGGTAGAAATAAACGCAGTAACACGCAAAAGACTGACATGAAACACATAAATTATGAAACCTACTTTACGAATACTTTAAGTGATTACCAAGCCAGTATGGTATTGTTGCTGTGGTATTAGAACTCATAATCAAATAGTGGTGAAGTATAAATTTATATTGAATATTTAAATCGTTCACCCACTTTGTAAAATAAAAATAAACGATAGCAATCAACGGAGTCCCCAGGCATGTAAAGGTACGTTATTCACACAAGATTGGATCATATGATTGGAATTTACTGCTAGCGTCGACTTGATCAACGATATAGAGGTAATATTCCACCAATAATTTTAACCAAAATATTATTTAGTTTTACAAAACATCCTTTATTTTTCTCTTCAGTTTAATGCAAGCAATTTGACGCAATTAAATTGGTTATAGGTAAATATAAATATTTCATGGACAATTAAATATAGGCCTATGGCAACGAGCAATGCTTAACCCAGGATTTTGTATGCAATAGATTTTAGGATATAAATAGTTTGGTTGCTAATTTTAATCAAATAATAAAGTGTCAGTAGTTTAATAAATTCAAAATATAATTTAATTAAAACATTATAAAATAACTAATCTATTCAGAATTAGAACATATATTTAACATTAATTAGTGGAGCATATTATTAGGTTTCAATGTTTCAATGTGATCTCAATCTGTGCTCTCTGGATCTCACATTATAAGTACATGAGAGAGAAGGAGCTAATTTATTAGTCTTCCTCCCCCCTAGTGGTGTATTGCTGTAACTCATTTGCACTGAATCGAGAAATTCGATTAAAAAATATTTGTGAATGAAAATAAATAAATAAATGATTAAGACCATATCGTGCTCTAGTTATTTACTGAATCGTCCAACTGATTTATGGTTCTTAAAAGTATTGCATATTTCAAATAGTCTTGTATATCCTAAATATGTTACTGTTAAGGTGTGGAAGTTTTATCATTTTGTTTAGGATTTTTTATATGCCTGATAACTATATACACTGTAATCAGTTTCTCATTCGATAGATTATAAGTTAAGTAGGTAATTTACTTTTACATGAGACACGTTAATTTTATAAGTAAATACTGAATATTTGTCGGACCTGTTGGCTTAGAGCCCTCCAGGGGACTCGTTTTCCTTCGGAGAAAAATTACCCTTTAAAAAGGTTTGGGGCTGTAATTTTAATTTAATTCAAACCACTACTATGATGGCAATTTAGTACGCAGACTAACATAGCCTAGCTTACCTCACTTCTCGTAACATATTATATTATACATGGTTGCATGGTTGATTACATGATTACCTGCCTTAATCGTGCAGCTTAGGCCCATTGTCTGATCTATGATATGGTCCTCATGTTTACAATGCCAATTAAGCTGACACAAAGGTCATATATGCGTTATGAATGTATTTAAAATACACGTATGAAGTAAAATTATAGAGTTATAAGAGTTTTTAAATTGTAATCAATGTCAGTCTTACTTTTTACCTTCCCCGTAGCAGCAAACCTAAGCACTTGTTAAATCTAATGTTATTTAAATAGGGAATAATATGTCTTATTTATGGAAATATTTTAGTAAAAATGTAATCAGACAAGTTGCAATTCGCTTAGTCTGCAGGTTTGCTGCGGCGGGGGTATTTTGTATATTTACCGTCTTGTGAGTAACAGTGTAAGCGTAAATATATGTTTAAAGTTTTATAAGACGTTTCTTTTATTTACTTTCCGATCCTATTTTCAATCAAAAACAACCATTTTATTAGTGATTACTTCAAAAATATATTGCTTGTTGGTAAAAGTTTTTAAGTCTCTCTAAAACATATTTAATGCGTAATATTGCAACTTTTTCTTCGTCTTAAAATTTTTTAGTTTCATGATGGTAAAATACAATATGAAGGGAACATTGCCCGATATTGTAGCCATAAACTTTAATTTATCTAAAACCACGAGTATATAATTGTCGTATTCATTTTCAGTAAAGTAAAAACAATGTGTACAGCAATAAATACATAGAAGATTCCTGACAATCCACTGGCATTATGTCCGAGTCCGTTGTATTCCATATGTAACAGTTAAATGTTCCCGGTTAAATTTCCTTACTTGTTATGAAATTAGCTTTACTGGGATATGCTACAAGTAAAGGTTTTTTTAAAAATAAAAATAAAAAAAATATATATCTTCTTTAAATTTGCAAATGTTTTTTGTTAGAAAATTCAATCGGAGAAGAGCTAAGTGCATTGGTATAGGAGACACAGACTATCAAAAACATGTTGATTTCCCCCAAAAAAACTGCGGTTATTTTGAAACGAAAAAAAGAATTGATTTCTGTTTTCTCAAACATGTTTGTCTAAGAAATACCTTTAAAATTATGTATAGCATGACATATGTTTACTTATAAAAATTCTGATATTCGAACTAGTGATCCTCTGCTTTTGGCACACCCTGTATCCGAAAAAGTTAAAAATATTTTACGTGATTCCTTGGGGTTGCTTTAGCGGGAAATAATTTTATTTCATCCTTGTACGTTAAGCGGTTTTTTTGTAATCAATTTGAGACACCTAACGTGGGACATCCTGTATGCTTCCCCATCATTGCTCTGAATTACTAGGACTAGATTGTAATTCGTATGAATCCTTTGCATTCTTAAGACATATTCAATTTTCAAACAAAATTGATCTTTGATCTCTAACATTAACTATTTGGCATATCTAAGAGATTAAACAAACTCATTCACGTAAACGGACGTAACTCTTTGGATACGTCTGTGTGCATGCCATTTTATGAATATAATTAATTTATTTATTTATTGCTCTTGACAATTTTTACATTGTGTAGCAAACAAGGTAACTCTTAAACAAATAGGAATAGAGATTCGCTTGTTAGAGGGAAACGTACAGGAAAACTAGAGAAGCTCGTGGCTGACGTATCAACAAAATTGCCAATTTTGAGATATGTCTATATGACTTAACGGGGACAATATTTACCAACTCAATATAACTCTATATTACCAATGCATGGAAGGCACATGGAAGCACCATCGGTGTACTTAGGCTAATGGATGGCATAACTTCAGCTTGAAATCGCAGAGGCTGAAATAATCAATAGAACCAGATGTAACAAGGACCTCAATACAAATTTGATTTTAATATAGTTTGCTAAATATACTTTAGAGCTTCATTTACAAATATTAACCATCGACTACACTGAAAATGATTTAACTTTTGTTCAGTTTATCAGTAAAAAAAAGAGCACGACTTTCATTCCAATATTTTAAATGGATACCTATCGAATGATAATATTTTAATGACGATTAATTGTATGATGTTTTTTTAAACTAGGTTTATTACTATCAAAAGTGTTGAGTAAGTTTTAATTCGATTTTTTTTTATAATATCACACAATATAAAAACCCTTAAAGTACAAAGAACCTTTTAGAAGCTTGAAACATATTTTAATGGTTTAATTGGTATAAAATATACACTGAAAATAAATAAATTACCGTTAAAAAGCAAAACATTATTTGTTTGTTAATATTACGTTGGCTCGGACTTCAATAAGTCTCCATGAATTTCACCTACTACAAAACGATTCTATTTTAAACTTTTACCGAACATGGTTGAAAACCATAAACCAAGCCTTCAATTTCATGCAACACTTCCGCTTAGATTACCACGAGTGAGGAATATAAGCTCCTTAGCTCAAAGTTAAAGTATAAAACGACCGGTTACTTGTAGCTGATAAAATACTCTACGTTTTATCTAAAACAAAGTTTTAGAGTTTAAAACATTAAAATTATCTTGTAAAATTAGCCTCCTCGGACATCTTTAGGTTATCTAGGATTTTAAATTAATTACGAACTTTTACCTCTTTAAATCTCAAAACTTAATACTCTACGGTAAATTTTCAAAAATTTCAAGTAATTCTATACTTAGGGGTCAATTACTTCTATAATTTGCCGCTCAGCTATTGTTATCTGCCATTATTGTAAGTTGCGAGAAACCTCCAAAAAGCAAAAAACTATCTGTGTTTCAGAGTTTGGGACGACTTAAATCATCGAATTTATGTGTGCTGTGCAGCCAGAGGGGGGACATAGAGCATTTATAGTTTTAGCCATAATCTTGTTCAATTTTTTGTTATTATAACACCTTCTATTGTGTAGATACTTTTTTCGCCATGAGTTTTAATATTTACAATTTTATAGCAAATTTAAAACAATAGGTTGGCTAAAATCTAAGAATTTGAAAAAAAATTGAAACAATGGTATATAAAACATGTACATAAACATATATAAAAATTTGAACGAATGGTGTTTTTGGCCTCTGGAGACATCAAAATGAAAAAGTAATTCGGTTGGACCTAGGTCTTACCGTGCCACCTACGGTAATAGCTACTTGCCTAAAGGGAAATTCGCTAAAAGACTTAATGTTACGAATTCTTAAAGTATAATTACCAATTACCACAATCGAATTAGCACTTACTTATTTTGTAAAATAACTCCGCATACAAATATTGTTATTTTGTCATACACATCAAAATGTTCAGTAAGAACTGTAGAACACATTTTGGTAAATAACTGAAAATTGAATTATTTTTTTTTAAAAATTCCTAGATTTTTGAGTGGAGTTCCCCCTAAAAACACAATTTTTTTTAAGAGTTAGTCCTATAATGCAATCCTTTTTAATGTAAGTAAATTATTACTTCTAACAGTCAAGCTACGATTTTTCAATCGTTTAAAATGACAATAGTTTTTTAAATGTTCTATAAGAATAATTTCAGAATAAACTAGTAAAATCAGGAGTTACATAAATAATCTTATACCTGGTTTTGTTTGGACATCTCACAGTTAGAATAGTCAATTAAACAGTGTAACAGTAATAATAAAGAACAAAGAGCAAACGGTGGCTAAACCTTATGTATAAACTTGTGTTTTGGTCATCGCTCTTTTAACCTATCTCAGTTTATTTTCACCTTTCTAGGTGTTTAAATAATTACACCTAAAGTTATTTGGGGCCACAATAAGCTGTTTGTTTAAATGCTACATCCCTACTATTGTAATAAAATTATATACGTTGAAACCAGACTTATAACTATATATAGCTATTACTATAATGTATACTTATAACCGTATACTATATACTATATGTAACTATATACTTAAAATGCGATTGCATTAAACGATAGTTTGATTCAGGTTCTGAATTTATTATCTCTTTGAAGTGGATTCGTTAATTATTGTTGTATGGATAAAGCATTCCGTGTTTCGCATTTGTACTTGATCGACAAATCAAATGTCCTCAAACCACTGAAAATGTCAAACTCAGTTGACGGTTTGCCCCAGTTTAGCCATCCATTCCACCAGACCACGTCGGATAAATTACTGAGATTGAATTACTCAGAGCAACCTTTCAAATCAAATACCGTTGTAGCATTATTTTTGGCTTTTTACAAAAACCATTAAAAGGATATTAAATTTCTCCTATTTACCTACAATATTTAATCTACATACCCTGTTACATCTTTATTATGGTGATTAATGTGAATGCAGTACCTAAATTAGGACTCATAAAATATTTATTAGGAGCAATATTTACAATGTCTTAACATTCAACGATTAAACTTAGTTGAAACGAAGTAAGTTGTGTTTTTTCAGTGATTCTAAACAGCATACTTGTACTCAACGCGACCTATTAAATTTGGAAACGCCCTTTTGAGAGTTAGGAAGCAATGCTTATTCATGTAGAAATTAACCTCTTTTAACACCTGCATTTACGGTATCTTCATCTCATCCATACAAGAGGCAACACCTGCCTTAATGAGACTTTTAACTATCGTGTTGTTTTAATACGTTATTTATGGTAATTGCTGATTTAATTGATAAGACAATTGATATAAGTACCGGATGGGTAGTTGTGTATCCACACTTTTGGTTACATAAAAATGTTTTTATGAAATTTTAAACTGTTTTTTTGGCACAATGGAACATACCGTTATTTAGTGGATGAAGGATAAAGTTTAAAATATATACTGAACGATATTAGAGTATTTAGTATTTCCTTGGCTTTATCATGCAATCATGCTCTTTGTTGGACTGTTTTTAACAGTAACCACTTTCTATTCAAAAATCCTTAGTTATTGAATTTTATCAATTTTAAATAAAAAAAACCAAACATATTTGTCTTAACTTTGAATGAATGTTAAGTAACGATGAATTAAAAATATAATATGCTTTGGTTAATCTTTGGTTATCTTTGGATTCTTTGGTCAATCTTACATGTAATTTTATAGAAATAAAAAAAATTAGCCCAAACTCTACAATTATTTTAAATGTTACTATTAGATAAAATGCTAAGATTTTCACTTAATTGACACCTTGTCACGTAAAATTTAGATTGATCTTAGTTTTAGTCAAACTAAAGCGATTACAATACAAAGATTTTGAGGAGGAATATTTGGTTTTGGTACTCAATGTAACCAAGCTACACGATTTTCTCTCAGAGATAGGAGGAAAATACTTTTTTATGAGGTAAATAATAGTTTTCGATATTGTAGTATTTTACCTTCAGATTACACCTCCAAATTTGTAACCGGAATAACATTGTTAAATATATGTATATTCTTGCTAAATGTATTCTTGTACATATAACCCTTATTTAGTTATAATTTTGTTAGTTATAATCCCGTTTAGTTATGATTAGGCACTTAATTTACTTAATCATTTGCTATAAACCATAATGGTATTTAAGTCAATGCTACAAGTAACTAAAATGCCTTTAATAGCGCCCCAACGTTGTATCCCGCTTAAAAATTAATAAAATGACCTAGAAACAAAGTACTAAAGTTTAAAAACTGCTGTTAAATGTTACTACTAAATAAATGGTTCAGACGATCATACTAGTGATTGCTAAAACTATACCTTTGATCTTAGCGATTACTTTTCAAGTGACTTTTCAACGATAATGTATTTATTTAATTAAATATCTACGTGATATAAATTCTAGTAATAATGTGTAATACAATTTAAAATGATTTAACAATAGTTTGCCGATATATTTATACGTAGTAAAGGTTGGTGGATGATTTAATTGTTCGTGTTAGAAAGTCTGAGGTCTAGCCAGAAAGGGGTTTGCTCCGTAGAACTTGACAACTAGGACCACAACATGACCTGTAATGGAGTGAAAAAACGGGTAATCTAAGTTTTGTTTGTGTCCGAAGGTAATTTAAATTAAATCTATGTTCATTGGTGAAATCTTTCATCCAATTGTTTCCTGATGTCATTAATTCTTTCGAGTATTCAATTTTACTATAAAAAGTATATTAAGGAGGCAATGTACCCAAAAATTTTAATTAAAAAAAAAGTATTTTATTTATTTTTTTGTTTCTTAAACAATTTAGGAACAAGTATCAAGCATTCATTGGTTTTGTTTTTTTAATATTCAAAATGTGATTTTTGGATTAAATTTCATAAGCGCGCACAGCTGGCTTTTCTGTTTCAGGCGCCTATTTTGGAAGCAATGTAACCAAAAAACTTCATTACATTTTTTTTTCTATTTTTTTTCTTAAACTATTAAGAACTAGTATCAAACATTAGTTTTATATTTTTGATATTGAAAATAGTTTTTTAGACTAAATATCATAAGCACCCACAGGTGGTTTTTCTGCTTCAGGCGCCTATTGGAAGCTAAGTGTTTTTGTTATTTCCCGCATATTTCTTTTTTAGTGTTTTCCTTCACGTTTTACAGCATAGATTTTAAATTTTTTTAAGCTAGAGAAGTCGAATTATGTACATATGTTCTTCAATATATTGTGCACAAACAATAGCATGGAAATTTTTAAAAGCATTTTAAAAGCCATGCTACAGTTTTTAAGGCTATTTATTAGCTTTGAAACAAAGTTTAAAAAATTGGAATACGTGCTATACAAAAAGAGTTATGCTGTAAAACGTAAACGTATGTTTTTTATAATACCCCCCCCCCCTTCACCCGAAAGAGAAAGGGGGGAGGGGCTCATACCATATTTTCTTTTTATTTTTACACTAGGATACATTTTAGTCAATAAATAAAAATTTTAGGCCATTTATAAAGAACACGTATTTTTGGGTACATTGCCCCCTTAATTGGATTTTTAGATATGACTGACGGCTAAAATAACGTTTTGGACTACAAACATTAAATTTCATATTTCTTATAACTAGGTTCAATAAACCTGTTTTTGTTTGATTTTCATCAAGATATAGTATTGCTTCTTTGTTTTAAAGTATCCGTCTTAAGTCTGCCGTCCTCATATACATATTTCTTAATAAAATGTCTTAAAGATATACCATTGCTTCACACTTACAAACACGTAAATAGAATGTTTGGCTTGGGTTAATACTTCGCAAGTGATATTCCTAATTGGTTTGAATCGTTTGAGTAACCAATTAAGCCCATAAATTACACGTTGAGTTGGTAACGGACCGTATCCTTACAAAACCGGATACAAATATTTTATTTCCATATTTATAATTTAGATATTTTTATTGTCATAAGCCCAGCATTTCACGATTTATAAATGAAAAAAAAAAATCAATAAAATACTTTTAAAAATTTGATTTAGACAGTTTACGACATAAATGGTAAACAAAAGTAGAGCAGATGAGCACTGGAATTATCTGATAACGCTGCATGTAGCCTACTCGCGATATATTTTTAAATTCCCTTATCAGTTGAAATAGTTTATGATCAGTTAAAATTTATAGACAAAATTTTAATACTTTAACGGTTGTAAAGTATTTTTTATTAGTTTACTACTTAATAGTTCGAATGTATTTGTTACCTTCAATATATAAAAGAGTGTACCAATATATTTTTTTAATAATTATTTCCATTAAAAAGTTATGCAAATTACAGGTTTTATCACTGACGTTGGAGGTGAAATAAATGTCACGTCATCAACAGAGTCCCTTGATGTTTAGTGATTAGCCTTATTAATGAGGTCCCTACTGATTTGCTTATTGTTTTAGTTTTTGTACTTTTTACAAAACATAATTAACATTTAATTATCATATATCAACATATTAGGTTACGTTGATATTCCTACGCACTAAAAAGTTGGTATAATTCAATTTTACATGGATTATTAAAGTATTGATTACACCCACTCATTATTAAATTAATTATATTATTATTAGGCTCAATCAGGAGTTTCAAAACATAACATCTGATTGAATCATTTGTTTTTGTTATTTTTAAGTAAAGGTCGTCATTTTGAAAAGGAGGCCTCTTAAAAATAAAGAAGGACCATAAGGTATTGTCCAATTGTAGTTTATTACTAATAAAAAATTATTTCATCATCGGTGTTTTTAAAATGTATTTAAAGAAAGATTAATGTTATTTATAATAAAGAACAACTTTTACTTATAAATAACAAAAACAAATGATTCAATCAGCTGTAATGTTTTGAAACTCCTGATTGACGTATAACAGATGATTGCAAAAGTTTGATGATAATTATTAGTATTGTTTAAATGGAGAAAAGCTTACATGCATTACGAAAAGAACACATTTCCTTTATCGTTAACCAATCTTAACAAAAATTGTGTAATTGAAAACTAAATAAAATCTATAAACTTTGTTTTCACTTGCATCTTTTTTGTTAAGTTAAAGGTTTTCGTGAAATTCTGCATTAAACAATGGCCACTATTTTGAAACGGTTAATGATTTTTTCAAACGAAAATTATTTTTAATAAGATAAACATTTTTGCAAAATCTCGACATTGTATCTCCAACTATTTAGGAGTTATTAACTCTTTTCTAAAAACACATAAATACAGACAGATAGAAAACTAGGAACCACAGACCCATGTTCCTATGGTAAAAAATGTTTGTATTGACCTAAGCATTGACGCAACACATGTGTCCAGAGAGTTACGGGACACCCTGTTTATCCATTATAAAATAACAACCGCATCTTCTTAAATAATGTTGCAAAAGCATGCAAATACTGTTAGTTATGGAATTTCTCGTATTTAGGTATGTAGTTGTAAATTACACAGTATTTAATAACTATAGGTTTAATCTGCGTGTATATTTTTGTTTTAAATTGTGTAACTTAATTTTGTATTTTTAGGATAGTAAATAATTCCATAGTGCTACGTACTACAAATAGTACGTAAATATAAACTACCAGTAATTACAGAATCAGTAATTAATACTTCTTAACAATAAAATGAAATGGATACAATATATACCAAAAGTTGAATATTTTCTTTTTATAGCTACATACTATTAGCAAATTCATAACAGAAAACAAATACCATCCGACACTTTTTGAATGCTATATAGCCTGGGAAATTATACGTTTGTCAAGAGCAAAATCTAAATTCAAAACTAGTAGGAAAGAAATGAAATGTTGATCTATGAAATATAGAATATCGTGACCGTATGCCGTAGAGTAGGGTTGCATGTGGAACAGATATTTCTCTTTTACATTTGTTAGCAAGAAAATAAACATGGGATCAAAGTCTCCACCCTATTTATCAAACTATTTTCCATTCCTGTTGAGATCCATTAGAGATTTTGTGCCCAGAGTTACTAATGGTTATTGAATAATTCAAATTACATAAAAGGATCGTCATTTGTGTGACCTAGAAAATGGCCTTGAATTACTAACATTATTGAACTATTTACAAACAGCTAATAGAAGTACGAATCTCTAATGATTTTAACCTACATTAATTACATGACTTACAATATTCACTTGTATATGTAACATAAAATGCAATTAAATTCTGAAGTGGCGCCGGCAGTCTGTTTACGGAACTGGTTGTAAAAATAAACACAATTAAGTAGAAAGGCAAAGAGATAAGCATTTTCAACAGCGAAACAAATATATGTTGTTTTAGTCGAAACACATCTGAATAGTCAAATATTTAATTTTTAATTAACCTTATAAGCAATCATGTTCTCTTACAAACAGCGTTTAATATTGAAATCATGTTTGGGCATTGTCATAAAAAAATAAAGTAAAATCTGTTATTTGTAAATCATTACTTACTTTTTATTTAAGGTAAACATTTATACATTTATTCAAAACGTTAAATAGGCAATATAGCAATTAATGGTTTAACAGCTTTACAATTGGCACACCATTATACTTAAAGCCAGTAAAGATCCGTTAGAATTGACTAATTAAACTTAATTAATTTAACTTATTAATAGTCAAAACATAAACTGGTTCCCTGTTTACATTATGTTATCCTTTTACTCGCCTAATATTTTATTCAATAACTATAAAACGATTTACCGAGAATGGTGTAGCAGCTTGAAATTGAGAGGAGTGTTTACTTAATAATGATAATGTGGGGGTGGTTGATTTTTTTTACATACTCATCAGCTTGTAATATTCTCAATGTTTTCGCCTCGATCTCAAAAAGGAACTTGTTAGCATTTTGTGGACGAATGTATGGTCAGGTGAGCATTAGCCTTGTGGTTAGTTTGTGGCTAACCACAATACCCCTCTCTTGATTTGTGGTTGACCAACACTCAGCCCTCGTACGATATGGTTAAAAAATAAACCCACGTGTATCCTATACGCTTACCCTGTTTGTTAAAACCGGTTCTACCTACCTACTACACCACATAGCAATGAAACCTAGGTAAATTTAAACAAACGTTGTTCAGGTACTTATGAATCATAAATGATTCTACCAATGTATTTTTTTTTTATTTTAGCTACTCTTCTACACAATGTACTACAGTTTCCATCATGTAAAAAGGTCATAAATGGGAACAATCTGTCATTGAAAAAGTCTCACAAGTCTCAAATATGATGAAAAATACATGGTTATAGTTAGCGGCACTACATCTTCGTTATTAGCTGGTTTTACTACAAAAATTGCGTAAAAATCTAGTAAACTATTTTTAAATCCTCAAAAATTATATAGCCTTAAAAATCTTTCAAACAAGCTTAATTTTTTATAGAAACCACGCGTAGTAAATGAGTTACACGGGTTAACGCCTAACATAAAACACCCATTCATGTAATGTAATAACACAACAGCCATTGTTCTCGTAATATTGTGAAGACAATGAGCGCCTTATCAAGACAAGGGTAAAGCGGTTTTGTGACTTAAGATCATAAACTCATTCTCAACAAGTCACCTTCAACTTCTAAATATAAGAGCGGCGTTAGGAAAATGTGTTTATTATATATGATTGTTCTAAGAATTATTGAAGTTTAAAATTTCAGGTGCAGTTATATTTGTTTTGAAAGCTTTAATGGTTTCAATACAACCTTTTATGTTTACACTTGAATGGTATATTTTATTAGGAAAGCTGAAGTTTCATGTAGTCCCTTTTAATTATCTTTTCTTCGTGTAATTTCTTCGAATAATTAATTGGTTCTTATTGCCTCTTTAAAAATAAAGCCCTGTGTAATTTGGAAAATAATTTTATGTGCTTATGTTTAGTTTTGTTCGTCATGGCTTCTGCCATAAATAAATATTTAAAATATATAAATATTTTGTTGACCCAGAGCGTGGATCTAAAATTGTATTACAAATCTAATCGAATAACAAACAAAAAACTGTATATGAACGAAATTGATATGGGCATAGAATGTAATTAATTTTGTAAAGACTTTTTTATAAAAAATACAAAATACTTTTATCTTGTCCTTCATGTACGAATTTCGAAACAATTTTGATTCCACACGGAATGATTTTATAATTGCCTTTATTCGTCTCTTTCTTCGACCTTACAGATTTATCTTTTCAAATAACAATTTCCAATTGCCATGTTAACTTTGTGATTTTTTAATAGAATAGCAATTTGGCTAACTTCCAACAATATTGGAACAAAATAATGAGGTAGTTGTAAAACTCTAAAAAATATAGTAAAAACTTCATAAGACATTTTCAGAACTTGCTACTAACCGAGAATTCTATTTGTTTATTTGAGATACATAATTAACTATCACTTTTTTTAAATGCATTTACATAAGAATTATCCAACTGTTAGAACTTGTATTTGTTTTTTTAAACAACCTTGCCCTCATAACAATAACATTAACTAAAGAACATACTATTTTAAGCGCTTTAATAATTTATATTTAGAAATAAAAGTAACAAGATGGAAAATGTCACATGAAATTTGGCAATATATAAAATCTATAAAACTATTAAGTCTATGTAGTGTGAAGCCTTAAACAATTTGAGCAACAGTTTCTTGATGAAATGTATTTATAAATTTATTCTGGTTATATGCTGTATCCTTGTGTTTTAAATGAGATTTTGTATTTTATCTGTATTCTTGACTTCTTATATAATACGCATAAATACCTACCGTCAAATTAATAAACAACTCTTGTTATTTATGTAATACAGCTATATAGATACAAGTTTGATCAAAAGCTATTTGGAAGTATCTACATTGCAAATACGTTATTCCACACAAATGTTGAAAGCTGTTAAACTGTAAAACACCCCTTTGAGGTTTAAGTGGCGTCGTCTATTCATGCAGAAATTAACCTATTCTAACGGCTACATTTACGTTACCATAAAATTGTATTTGACACTAAATGAAAGGGCATGTGTGAAGTTTTTTTTTTTATTTAAAACGAAAAATTGTTAAATATAAATAAAATTGGCAACATCTTTTTAAGGTGAGATAATTTTTAGGTGTAAATCAAGACGACTATAATAATGTAGTTTACATTAATGACTGAAAAGTTAGTTATAATAAAGGTCTATTTAAATAAAGGTATGGTTTTAATAAAGGATGTTTGGATGTCAAAGTTTTACTTAATGATTAAATGCTGTTGACTTATAAGCTATAATCTTACATCTAGAAGTTTCTCACTCTAAGTAAATTTTAAAACGACATATACAACCTTTTATAAGAAGAAATAAAGGTAATATGTCAATGTTAAGATGGGGCACAATCCCTGAGGCTTAAGCTGATAATCTTTTTGATTGAAACCCCCTCATGCTTTAGATTCAATTAACTAACATTCTCACAAAAATATCAAATTCATAATATTTCATATAATATTTTGACCAGCGTTAGTGACTGGGAACGTGAAACAACTCACCCGCGCCGACAGTGCATTGTTGGAAATACTAAAAATCAGTAAAGGTTCTCCTCAATACTCTTAAGTCCCCTAGTAAATGTTTTGTGGTAAGCCTGTTCATGCCATTGTTTATTGCAAATAATCAATAATGACATTCATCGGAATGTAATTTTTATCGGAATGTTTATCAGAATATTCAGAAGCAATCACATGCTGCACGCTTTCACATGAATACTTTTATTCACACTTATTTTGGGTCCATATAAGTGGACGAATACTATAAACTTTCAGGGAGAATAAATTTTTATACACTCCGGTTACATGTGGCTTCCCTTATAACCTCGGGTATCAGGAACCTATTAAATACAGATTCTGGTGATTTCGCTAGTAATTTGACTGTGGTAATGACCGAGTACTACGAATCATTCTTGCTTAGTTGAATTCAACATGTGATTCGATTATTATTTTATACACGTGAACTTTCGTCCCGAATTCTAGATCCAGCTCTAGTATAACTGTTAACATCTATTGTAGTTTGTTAAATAATTTTCTAAACCAACAATTTCGAAACGAAAATTAGTTATGAACTCGTTATAATGCCAGGAATTTTTTGGGCTGGGTTATCTGGACAAATTGAGGTATGTTTATTTTGGTGAGACAACACCATTATGTAGTCACATAGAGACACGATAATATATTTTACTTTGTCCACTACCCAAATTTTGGGGAGCGAGCTGTCGTAGTGGTTAGAGCGCGGGACTTTAGTCCCTGAGGTCCCGGGTTCGATCCCCGCCAAGTCACCAATGGATTTTATCTAAATGATAATGCCGTAACCCCTAGGTAATGTGAAGTAATGTGAAAAAAATCCCAGGCTCGTGCCTAGCGTCCTAGGGCAAAAATAATAATAAAAACTACCCAAATTTTCATGCTAATACAAAAAGGGCAATCTATTTCTAAAGAGTATAACATTGGAAATCTTCCCAGCGATTGAGTATCTTCAGCAATATTGTACTGTTTAATTACAGTTTCATTCCAACATATAAAGCGTTTCCCTAAAGTACTATATGGAAATACGAGTGTCAACAATATTTACAACCAAGTGAAAAAATACAATATTACATTAGTATTCAGGATAACCATGCATGCTGAGCTCAGTGAGTATTATTGTTTACAGAAAGGAATATCAAGGTCAACTCGCAAACATATTCAAGTATCGTTCGCTTTTGTTTTATAATAGATTTTTTTCTATTTGTAGGCCTATTGCTTCCACCCAATCTACAATGTCCATAACATCTAGTTGCCAGATCT
The DNA here is from genome assembly GCF_028750875.1 of Macrosteles quadrilineatus. Lineage (NCBI taxonomy): Eukaryota > Metazoa > Arthropoda > Insecta > Hemiptera > Cicadellidae > Macrosteles > Macrosteles quadrilineatus. The sequence continues at coordinate 81,311,285 of NW_026542602.1, read as the reverse complement.
GTATTGAACCTTTACATCCTTAAATCCAATATCGAACTATAAGGTAAAATTATTTGGGGTTAGCCCAAATATACAGATTAAAAATTAGATTTTAAATTAAAACATTAACTTAATATCAATCCCTTATTTAAGTGTACAACCAACGTGAAAACTACACTATTTGATCAAGATGCTATAAAATGTTCTCTATTAAATAACTAGAATCCTAGAAAAGGGCAGAAAATCTAAAATATCACCGCATACTCAAAGATGTTTCCCATATAAAATTAGAAGAAGCCTAACAATTAAAATTAAAACATGCAATAACCAAACCATTTTCAAAATGAATGATAGTTTTAATAACGGTACAAAATATATTAATTTAATTATTACAAAAACTTAAAATAATTTCTTAATTAAACTTAGGATTATCATGTACGGATTTTGTGTAGATTTTGATACGAAGGCCTGTGGAACTATTATGTTAACGTGTTTATAGAATGGGAGATCGTCACACACATGTGAGACAAGCAATTACGACTAATGATAGGAGGGTAGAACATCTCACTATTCAGCATTACGCTTTGGAATATGATGACACATTCATGTCATTCCTCTACTCAGTATTGGATCTAGTTTATTTAACCTGTAAGTAGCATTTATCATATTTTGTTAAACAGGTATAAATTTTCAGAGTAAATTGTTTGTGTAAATATTTCATAAAGATGTTTTATAAACCCATAAATGTATTAAAGTACTTTTAGAGTTACTTAAAGTACCAATACAAAAGTTATTATACTAATCATATCTTAGTAATCTTTTTTATATTTACTAAACTATATCCATCATTGTTTTTTATGTAATCTCAACGAGTACTCGGACCATCTTAGTTTGCAATATGTTTTTGTTTGGGCTATAAAACATATCCTTCCTAAGCCGTTGTTTAAAATGAGTAAATTATTTTTGCTTTTCAGTTGTTGATTAGTGCTAAACAATTTTTATTTGGCCATTTATAAAATATTTTACTTCAAAATGGTTTGATGCGGTTTGTAAATTTGTGTCTATTTACGTAAATAATCACTCAAATGTATTTACCGCAATTGTATTGGCTTCCATGACCAATCCTCAGGTCACTGAGAACTTAAGTTCACTAAATGTTATGTAAAGTTTATTTTTGGGCATTGGTCCAGACAAAGTGTTTACAAATCCACTCTATGTATAGCAAAGCTTTTAAGCTTTATAGACTTATTTATGTTTTTACTGACAATCATAGTTGACTGAATAACAGTGTTACGGTGTATTCAGATAAGCTTTATAGAATATTCCCTTAAATTCCGAGTATTTTAAGTAAATGGGCTTATTTACTTATCCCTCAAATCAGGCCAAGTAAAGATGATTAAGGCATATAGATAGAAAAAAATGCACATCATTGATTTCTTTTACAGTTCATTGTTATTATTCGTAAACCTAGAGTACAATAACTAATATTTTACCTAGATTTAAGATAAACAGTAACTTTTCTATCACCGGAAGGGTGTCAACGCTTGGCCTTCACGTGCACTCCGATTGATTATGATCAGGTGGCGCCTTCAGCTCACTAACAAATGTTGATTACATTTTGGTTGTATATCTATGTCAATATATTAAAAAGAGTGCTGCTCCGGAACATTTACGACTCCAAATACACTACTTCGTTCTAATGGACTTTGAATAAGGACTGGGGAAAAATACTAAAAATAAATGCTAACTTACTTAATTATAGTACTATTTACCAAGTAAGATTTGAAATTAAAATAAAATACATTGCTGGAAGATGATTTTAAGCGAATCATGTAAAAAATCCGTATAAATGTCAGCAGAGTTCAATTTTTAGCAATTCTAATTTAATTTAGCCACCTAATTTAAGCAAAGAATCGTATATTGTGTTTGTTGAAGACAATTTAGAACAATAATGCTTACACGTTGAATGTAAAAAAAGAGTTTAGGGTAGTGTTAATGTTCGTGTTATCCCATTGATTCCTTGAGCAAGAAGGTAACAGTAAGGGTGACCTCCAAGTCCCTTCCTATATAGCTCTGCCTATAAAAAAATCAAAATTGTAATTTATTCAATTTGGCACGTAATCCTCATTTTACTTGTTGATATTTTTTTCGTTCTATGCATTAATTTACTTTTTTCATCTGTTTTACATCTATTTAGACATTTAAGAGGCAGCAAGGATTCAGTATTCTTGCTGGCAAATACCCGTTTAGTCACCAGTGTCGTAAAAAACAAACGAAGACCTTTTGATATTCTAAAAACTCTGTAATGTTGTTTCTTACATTCTCCAATGAAGCTGAAAGCTTCTTAAGCGTAATTGAAGGATAACTGTTTCATACATCTAGGTCTATAATGGATTTGCAAATAAAACCTATGCAGGACATAATGCAAAAAAAAAAAAAAAAAAAAAAAAAAAAACAATTATTCCTAGGCACACCTCATGAAAATAGTAACAATATTTCCTTTTGACTGTAAATTTAACCGATTTTATATTTGGTTCTACTTATACGTTAAACAGTCTACAAACAATTCAGAGTTTTTATAGAAAGTAAGTAGTGATACGATTTAAAGTTCATAACAAAAACCATGGATAATATGATAACAAGGTTCAACGTAAATATGATCTTATGATCTTATCAATATATTAATATGATCTTGGGTCCTACTTTTACAAAAGTTTTGGGGTATTTTTGTTGTTTCAAAAGTCTCGTTTTATTGATTACTTCTTTATTGGTTATTTCTTTAACTTTTCCATTAGTAATAGTACAACATGTAATGATAAACCATACTAAATATTTTTTTTTAATTAAATTAGCAAGCAGCTCCATATCTTAAACAATAAAAAGCGCTTTTTACATCCAACGTGAGAAAATTTTAAATATTACGTTTTTTTTTAGAATGTCAAACATTTTTGATAAAGTTACAGAATAGAGACTGTATGTATATACATCACATACACTTTCAAATTTTGCATAAACGAAACATTTGCATGCCTCCCATAAACCACAAACCTGGGTTCTGCCTGCAGAAGCAATATGCCTGGTATATAAATGTGATTTTTCCGTTTCCCTTATTGTACCATAAATTGTATCTGGCGATGGTTTTATTAAAATCAAATTCACTCTTTTTTACTCGTGTGACCAGATACCCAAAGAATACCCCGCTAAATCTAAGTGTTTCTTCACCGTACATAAATGCAGGCAAATGTTTCAATTGTTAATTACGTTATTGGGCAAAGCACAATCTTTTGGAAAATATACGATTGTAAAATATGTAGAAAGTATTGTCAAACCCCATTTTCATATTTTACAAACTACAGTCCTTAAAAATCTAAAATGTACTACTGTAAGCTTAAGCTATTCAGGCTTTAATTGATTAAGAATATTTAGTACGACCTTAATTAAATCGTTCTCCAACGAAGTTCCGTATACTAATGTACACTATACTTTAAAAAATAACAGTGTATGTGTTGAAAAAAATATTTTAAAAATTAGTATAAGGCATACTTAAATTTGTTTATCACAACTACTTAAAATTATAGTTATAAGGCTATATTAAAATATTTGTAAGTAGTTTCATACTTTGCCAAAACATGTACCTTACAGGGCTTAAGACTTTTAACTTTAAATTATTTAACATATGGTTTTGGGTTCTACAGTAATGTAAGTTTTCGATGTCAAGCTGGAAAACATATTCAAAGTGAATGTAAAAATGCACAAATCATTCATTATATGGCATTTTTGTTCTCGTTTTACATTATATTTTTGCATTATACAAAATAATAAACGATTATTTTTCAATGGGCTGCTTTTATGTTTATTTTATAAGACTCTAGTTATTGATTTGAGATGCAGTTTGACCATTTTACTATTACTTTCCAGCTGTATCTGTTAATTAATAATTCGTTGCCGAAGTATCAACTTAGCCTACTTTGTTTGATTTGTTAACGGGAAATTCATATTGCATAACTGGTTGGTATACATGATGGCACTCAATCATAAACATATTACTTGCATTTCACTGCACCTTACCATATTATGTTTTTAATGTCATCAAAGAGAATGTGATATAAAATCTCAAGCTTGATCGCAACTGCTACAAATGATTAGTTTGAAAATATTTTTTTCAAACTAGTGGTTGCAGCCCCGTTTCAAACATGATATAGGTACCGGGTGTCCACAAAGTCTTGGTCTGATAAGGAAACCGCATAGTATGAAAACGAGTAATAGTAGGATAAAGATTTATTTACAGATATAACAGGTAACTACTTAAGATTTTATAGCTATGTACAAACGTAACACAACGTACCTACGTGTGCGCATCCAGGGGCCTGCAGACCTTCTAGACGTTTTTTCTGATTGTCCCAGGTTTTTAGTCAGCATATCCTGAGTTACAGACGCCACAGAATTCCTGAATCCCTCCCACAAGTGTGTGTAAACTATGAACCAGGGAAGAATAGAAAATCCTTGACAAATATCCACAAAAAGAAACCCATGGGGGTTACATGGTGGGAACGAGGTGGCCATTTGGTCAGGCCATCACACCCGATCCAGCGACCGGTGAAGTGAAGATTTAAAAAATTCCTCACGGGTTTAGCCCAAAGAGTCCCCCAAATTCTACAATTACTGTGTCTGTTATCCTCCTAATTAAATGGATAATCGTTAACTGCTATAGGGGATTGGGTTTCGTGAAACAACAACACAAACAGTGATTTTTCTTGTAAACTCACCATTTCTGATTTGTTATTATATTGAATCATGATTGTATTGTTGTCAATCAGCTGTGTTTAGGTATTAACAATTTTATTAAATAAAACTTTATAAAATTCCCTTCAAAATAAGGCATACAAGTTAAGTGTGGCTCTAATGGTTTTCGTACAGCAAAGCTAGTAAATCAGACCAAGACTTTGTGGACACCCGGTATATTTTTTCCATCCTTTCTAGGTCTTAAGTGGTAATGAACAATTTGGAGCTTAAATTTAAACACTACTTATCGCATAGTACTCATCATAAAGAGTATGTGCTTACTCTATGTTCATCTGTATTTACTCTTCGTTGAGACGACGTCACTAAGAATTTGTAAAGTTAGCTTAGCTCACGTTCAAGTATTAGAGATGTAAAACAGAATGGAGGTATTTTCAAATCGACCCTACTTAAGAACCTACATCTTGACACTTCTTGATCTTGGAAGTTAGATAATTTATAATTCCTTTGCTATAGATTGGTGTTTGTTTTTAAATCAAATTAGTATGAAATAACTTTTTATTGATTTGCCTCATTGGATTTTTACTTAAATGTCTCCTTAAAAATATCACAATCATTCCTTATTTAAATATAGTTAATTTATGTTATGTAAATTTATGTTAAATGGGAAACCCAAATTTTTAACCCATAAATCCCCCTATAAACTCCCTAGCCCTAGTTTAATCATGCTGTTTCGTGAACTCGTCCGTATAAATGTAGGTTTATACATTTATAAAAATTTTTATCAAAATCGGTTAGTTTTTGCTCGAATTATCATGCTAACGGACACATATATATATTAATGTGTTTTTGGCCTCTGGGGACACAAAATAGTAAATAGGTCCCAGCTCCAGGTCTTACCATGAGTACTACGGTAATAGCTTATTCCCTATATGGGAAATTTACTTATACATTTACTAAGTTGGTAGTTATATAATAACTGTACGGAATTATTTCTCACCACGTTTTATTCCCGGAGGGAAATCGTTTCTCATGCCAAAGCACGTAAGGTACATCCATAATCCTACTTAAAATTCAGCTCACTGCCACTATACAGGAAACCACATTTTACAAAGGCAGAAAACTAAATTAATGTAACTTGATTATTGATATTTTTCTATGTTTTAGTTGTTTATTTTCAACAGCAAATTAAGATTAAGAGCTTGCTAACACCTCTTTTTACTTCAAACCCTTTCATAGTGTTTTTTTAAATGGGCATTAGGACATTAGTATACACCAACAGAGTATTAACGTAATTTTACATAATTAATATTGTTTTATTTCTAAACAATGAGAAAAACTATGGCTGCTATTTAATTCGGTTTTAGGGTTGAATTATTTTTCAGAAACGTTATTCTTCTATGACAAAACATATTTTCTTATTCTTTGTAAATTTTGTATATTTTAATTGATAGTACAATTAAATATTTTAAATGAAAATACTAATGTACATGTTGAATTTCTACGATCCCTATCTTTGTGTTATATTAACGGATATTATTAGGGTATACAAAAAAGGATATTGACAAAGTTATAAATATATAATTATTTATTAATTTATAGGCTAAGTAAAAAAAACTATAACACGAATAAATTATTTTTAAGAAAACGATTTTTCGTTGAGAAAAAATATTTCGTTTTGTGGATGAAATATACTCATCCTACTCGATATATATCTCCTTTCATACTTGGCCTAAAATACCTACCCTCGTAAGGTCACCATTTCAGTTAAAAGTTATAAACCAGTATTGTATGTTATAACAGTATTTTTCCCATAATAGCTAAAACGGTACAGAAAGAGCGATAGTAACAAGGACTACTGCATTAAGATGAGGCTGAAACTGTGCAATGTTATAAAACGAACTGCTAGAGTAGTCATAAAAACAGTTGACTGTTGTGCTTTTACAACAATGCATAACATATAGCTGACATTTTCAACAATAAGCCGTCATGTTCTTTACTATATTTTTATCTTCATTACTTTAAAATTTTCCAACACACATTACACCAATTTATTACGTAAGAAGACCCACATTATTAATTGATTATAATCATTTTGTAATTACTAGGCCTACAATTTACAATCCAAACGAAAATATTACCACATTTCATCAGTAAAAAGTATACAGTTTAATTTATGTATGTATATTTATTTTAAATATTCAAGTCATCATATCATAAGTGTGTTGATATGTTTTTCAATCACGCATTACCTACTGGTCGGATTGAGCTGAAACTTGGGATGACGATAGCTTACGTTCTCGATTGACATATAGCCACACTCTTATCTCAACGTTCCTTTTGGGCTCCGCCCAAGTGGCTATGGAGATTTCTAAGTTAACCTTATCAGTATTTACAAGCTGCTATACCCGTGCTTTGCAACGGGAAGAACATGTGACCTAGAGAGTTATTAAAGTGGTGCTGATGTGTGTTTTAAAATACAGCAACTCTATGATTTAGTTTGAAAATATAAACTGATTAAGTGTGAACCTACTTACTAAGTATAAGTACTTTCAAACCCCTACTTTTGATGTTAATAGATCCAAAAGAATATGACAACATACTTTAGTGTAGCAATAGCATCAATTGCTTCATATTGATGCTTCATGAATGACATGTTTTACCATAATTCTTCAATTTTAGTCAAGCCTCTTTACATATAGCTTACTATATAAATTACAAAATGAAACTTTGAGCAATAACTTACTTTACTAAACGTATACCACCTTTCTTTAAAACCAAACATAACCCTCCTCAATCTACATAAAGCGTTACCTACAAACATTTTTCTGCGAGTAAATAAACAAACATCAGTTCATTGTACTGACCAGCTGTTTTATCGACTAAATTAAATTAAATAATGTAAACTTTGGAAGAATGCCAGCCATGGCCCTTTGGAAATCAGCCTGTGGGGCAGAGCCCTTAGGAAATTCGTGCAAATCAATACTTTTCGGCAAATCTACACACTCTAAGCTTCATTTTGACGTGCCACATGCCTATATTTTTATTTGTTAAATAGCCTTAAACGTTTACATAAAATTTGACTGTATCACTTTAATAATATAATAGATATTTAAAAGGAATTTTTCCAGCTGTTTCAACTACACAAGCTGGTTCTTTGATATTCAATATTAAGGTTATAGGGTCTACCAACATTATGCAGCACTATTATTATTTTTTTATGACAACAGCTAATTTGAAACAAGTAGCAACAAAAAACTGTGATACACAATATGAACTGTCAAAGTAGGTTTTCTTTTACGGTTGTGTTCATGTTTTTTAATTTAAGAATAATTTGTTATATTGTTTGAATATTTGGTAATTTATTTTTTCTATTGTTTAGGTGCAGTCGTAGAGAGCTCTACACAAGTGATCAGTGTCACAGTAACACGCTCCCATATGGCTACGTGTCTGCTACGCCGCTAGAGCGGGTAAAAATCTAGCTGCGATGAGTCGCGACACATGGCTAGGAAGCGGGGCTATGAATCAATAATATCCATTATGATAATGACGATTAAGAAAAACCACATATAGTGTTTAAGCCAATATTATGTTAGGCTTAGGAAAAATGTATTACACTGTTCTCAAATAAACATTCTGGATTGTGTAGAAAAATAAAATAAATATACCAAATACACAACTCCTCACAATTATGTTTGTGATTACCTACTATACGTGAAATGTAAATAAAAAAAAAATTAGTACCTTAAAAATTACAAAGTTTGTTATAAAGCATTTGAAAGACTATTTTAATCGGGATTTCTTTACAAAATAACATTTACAGGTTGAAATCTATCAGTAAAAACAACATACACATAGAGTAACCGTCGTACAAATATTCGGGTATAGTCAGATGAATAAGTTGGAAGCTTCAAGCTGATATTTGTATTCAAAGTTATGAATGTTAAGAGAAGATGTTATCTTTACATGCGAAGTTATTCTACAATGACGTTCAATGCTCTTCTATTTACATCTGATAAAATTCATCGTTAATAAAAGTAAAATGTTTCATTGTGTCGTACATTATTTATTGCAATATGCGTTGTAAATCCACCGTGTTTATGGCAATAGAAAATATTTTCACTATTTTCCACATATTTTAATACATAATAATTATTTGTTACGACAAAAAAATAGTCGTATTACAATTCAATTTTTGTTATGTAGCCATAATTATCGTACGAAATATTGAATTGCAACATGAATATACTGATTATTGTACTTAATCATTGTTCTACAGGATATCTGATGAAAAGAACTGTAAGATGTTAATTTAAATCCTCGCTTCTAAATTTTGTTTTGATTGGGATCAAACTCATATTCGATTGTAAGGGAAATCGGCTTTGGTAATAGTTTTACTATTCTAAAACTCTGATTTCTCTCTGTCTAACCATTACTCGTTTTATATGGAGTTCATAGCATTTAAAACCATTTCCTTGTTCATACGCAAATCAGGACAATTGTCTAAAATATGTCGTAGTAATAGGGTAAATTTGATAGTATTTCATAGCATAATTATTATGACTTTTCTTCAAAACGATAGATCATAACAGTATTTGTGTGATCAGTGTAATAACAAATTGTATAACAAATTATAAATATGTAAGCAATTTATTTAAAATTTGACAGAGTATAGTTTGTATGTTTTATAATGCAATGCTTTCAACTCTTCTCAGCTTCATCTAGCAGCTTGTCTGACATTTCCCTTTTACAACACGCGACCATATTCGGGCCTTCAAGAACTTAAAAACTTTAACTTTACAACACCTCTTTACAAAAAATGTGTGTATAAAATAACTTTTTTACCATCACACAATAAAATAGTTTATTTAAATATGGCTACAGTTAGTAAAACTTTAAATTAAATAAACAATTACATTTTATTATTATATTTTTACAACAACACCTTCTATCTATGTAAATTAATGTTCAATTAAGTAAGTATAAAAGTGCAAACCAGATGTAATCAATTTGATTATACAGTACATAATTGTGGATATTTATAGGCATGCACTGTGGATGCGATACTCTCTGGTGCGAATTAACGTCCGCACGAGTGAGCACTAGGACTATCTGCAATACTATCCAAATAAATAGACCAATTCGTTAATGCCGAGGCAACAATGTTGTTTGGATTCCACTATAAACTGTAGGTTCCTTAGTTGCCATTACCTGTATGGGCTATTAATTAACAGTTGTGTCTAAGGAATATGTCAGCCTTAGTAGAAACAAAACTACAAGATTGTACCACTATCCTACACTCATCTCCATTCATACTTGGCTTAAAATACTTACTTTGTATGATCACCGTTACAATGAAAAGGAATTTAAAAAAGGTATTAATGTACCACATCATAATAGAGTGAGAAGATTTCTCGATAGGTCAGTTTGAAACAATTTTAGAAATGTAAAATATCTAAATAATATAAGTTTGTTCATCAATTTTATTTTATTAGATGAGAGGTAAAACGCACGGGATAGAAGATTTAAACTGTTTATTTTTTATTTTGTTTGTTTATAATGTATTTCTACAGTATGCTACAACAAAAAATACCATATTCAAGCTATTCTTATTTCGTGTGCTGAATCCTTGAAACAGGTGATGTATTATCATTAACATACTAACTGTGTAAACCTTAGTCGTCGCCCATTAAAAAGTACGTAAAAAGATGATAAAAATCATCTAAAATAGCTCATTCAACAGTATAAATTAATATTCAAATTTGCTTTGATAAAATAAACACGGGCCTGAATTAAAAATATTTCAAAAATTACATTTTTATTTTTGTAAATAATAAATTGGATCTACCAATTCAATATAAAATTGCTAAACAAATTTAAAAACATAAGCCCAAAAAGTCCTGATATGTAGTTTTTAATGATTTTTTTGTATGGTTTGTACATTTTTCAAGTGATCATTTTGTTAGTTTACAAGGTAAGCCCTAAGTTTAATTTGAGATTTTCAGCAAGAAAACTTTCCTTGGTAAGTCGTTTAAACAAAATCTCGAAACTAATGTGCTTACATCTCTCATTCTTGGGAAAACTGAGATGCTCTATTACTTTCAGCGGGAGTTTTTCATGTACTTGAAGTGTTGCTTATCTCTAAGCCAAAGTCAATGATAGCATTAGTGATGTAAAGAAAGCTCATTTACGTTATCTAGCTATCTGGATATTAAAATATATATTAAACATATCATGCCCAACCTATAAACTCTGTCAAGATATTCAACAAAGTATAATAGCTTTAGTAGTCATTCAAAGAATTATATAACACATAATAGTATTTAAAAAAAGGTTTTACAACATTAGAAATTATTACTAGTTTTATTAGTTTCAATTTTGTATATGTTCTCTGTAGTCAAAGGTCATGAATAATTCCAGAAAAAAGTAAGGAACACGATAATTAATAGGAAACAATATAGATTCATTCATAGTTTTTTCAAGCAATAAAGTTTTATATAAAAAAAAAACTTTTTAATAAGATTTAATGTTATAAAAATTCTGCGTTAACAATCTTTGGTTCACTTTTTTTCTTGTATAATTAATGTAAAAAAGGATTGCTTTATATAGGCCTAATATGGGAATTCTATTACCTTAGGATTTATTTATAGAGGTATAAGACAATATTTAAAACATTTCTAAGATTGTAAACAAATCCCAGTAGTAAATCATCCCTTGGGGATCCACTCCATTCTTTTCTCTCATAAATAATTGTTTGTACAATCATTCATTATTGTGTAGAAATGAAATAGTGTAGAATTCAATAAAAACTGTATTTTAATTTTTGAAAATAATCGTATGGCAGGACTTTTAGGTAACAACTCAATACAAGACAAGGATTTAAGGCTGGCTAACCGATCACTATGTTTCTTAGGTCATATTCGGTGAAACCCCCTACCACAGACAAGGGAAACAAAGAATTTTATTTCCTTAGTCAATGCCCCTACCTAGGCAATACATTTAAAGATATTTATGAACCTAATTGTTGGTAAGTAGCTAACTGTTGTCTTCTCTGTAACACTCGTCTTAGGTTCGACAAAAAAATACTTTGTTAAAACGATTAAAAACACGTTTTAAAATTAAACATCATTCAAAGGTCATTAAATGCTATATCTTTATTATTGTATTTATAAACTAATTTTCAATACAGTTTTTCTGCCTAAATTATACTGTATAAACCATTTTTATCTTCAATTAAAAAATAAACATCGCGAATTATTAAATACTTATTAACTCCCTTTCATTACAGAGAAACCTTAACCACCAGTTTTGATCTGTCTAATTTATATTGCAAATCTTTCCAAAGTCAAAACTAAAGAGAATTTGTAGATTGTAAGCTCTTGTTTTCCTCTGTTGTTGAAAGCTGAAAGTTGAATGGCTTAGGGCTCGTCAACAAGGCAGACCCAAAGCCCCTTAACGCTCTCTAAAACAATGGAATTATTGTTGTTTTAGGTGCTTTTATAAATTCTGTTTAAGTAAACAAAATTATATTTTAAACTTTATATTTGATCATTTGCATTTTTTTTACATTTTATTATTTTTATAACTAAGAACATTATTCATTAAATATTTCTAGCTATCTAAATCCTAAAAGTTAGTAGCAGGTTTGTTTAAGGGAAACAATTATTAAACAAATATTAGTTATGTCCATTTAGTGAATACCTATTATGTAACACAATTTTTGTAAAAAAAGTCAACCATCATAATAACAGTTAGACACATGCGAATATACAGTAACATACAGCATGCAGGTGAACTGAGAACTTGTAACATTACGCTATCGTTACGTAACTTTTGGTGAAACTGGTTTATTCATGACATATTGTAATTTTCGACATATCGAAGTCAGAAGATTATTCAAACAAAGTAAAATTCGTTTTATAAGGGTCCTGCAACCTAAATTAACCGTAAACGAATATCTTAGCCTTGGATGCAATGGCAAAGCTACTTTCCACATTACAAATAAAGATGTTAATACTAAAATGCATGTAAAAAAGTTTCAAAAAATCCAGCATTCCGTAATACAAGTAAAGTTTACTATATTATAGCATAAGCCCTTATAAAATATTCACTGGGATAAGTTAACAAAGAGGGTTTAGCTTAAGTTATAGTTGCTGTAAAAGGAGCTCGAATGGAAGAAGTAAAACAATACTCTTGAACCCAGAAGAATCTATGTAAAAGACACGGTGGGTAAATAATACTACTGTTGGTTGTTGTTTCTTGTGATATTATAATCATTAGTTAAAATATTTTACCTCTATTTTTTTACTTTAAGTTGTCGGATAATAAGAAACATTTAATCGTTTTAGATAATCTAGATCAACATTATTATGGCTAGTCTTAATATCACATAATAGAATCCTAAAATGACAAAGATAATATTTTGACGGTATTTTGTAAACAATGTATGTGTTTCTTTACTGCCTCTCTAATTGTGTGTTTCAAAACCATTGTACAGGTGTATTAAATTATTTATCAAAATACTTCTTTTCCTCGTGTATTTCACAACCAGTCCACTATCACGTTTGTAGTAGATTACTATACACTCGTATATGTTGCAGTTATGTGTGTGAACAAATGTTGATATTATTGAAATATTGTCTACAATACTAATATCAAATAAACATCTAGGAGTGTTTTATTTGTTAACCAAATTCTCATGTTTTTTGCTGATTGGTATTTTGTGACAGTGGGGAACCTTTGATATGATTACTAAACTAATACTAACTTTGTATTAAATACAGATATAAATTCCCTACTTTGTTACAAGTACATCCATACCTATACAAGGTACTTTCTTGTTACAGATTATTTAGTGTGGCTTTAAAGTACATATCTAGACGGTAACATATCCCTACACTTTTTTTTCATTAAATGGTGAATGCAAATTAGGCCTATAATGGTTTTGAGATTAATTAAGCTATAAATTATCACTTGCTGTTACAATACATTTCAACTATCATAACATTCGGGAGGTAAAATTGGCCAAAAACATAATTGTTGACGTTGACGTAGTGAAGAGAACGTTAGAACATGTTCTATCAGGTTGTCGTTCATCCAAGCGGAACATCCTGTCAACGTGTAAATTATTGCTGACATTTAAACAGGTTATCAGATGCTTGATAGCATGTTAGCTAAACTCCATCATCGGCTGTATCAGACTGCAATAATTAGAGGTCAAACCATGATGAATGTTCAGACAGAAAACCGTTAATAGTGACTATTTTTTAGATTTACCTTTAACTGTAAAAAGTATGTATTTAGTGTAAAGTTTGCTAATCAAACTGACGCTAAAAATGCATAATACAACTTAAAGTCTAAATCATTCTTTAACTATCGGTATTTTTTATTATTAAACTAAAAAATTAGTTTACGGTATGAAAGAATAAAACAAAATACTCAAAGTGCCATGAAACAACATAGTATAAAGCGTGCTTTCAGTAAACATGACAGTTTTTTTATTATTATAAAAAATTTTTAAACCAAAATAGAAGTAAATAGTAAATAGTAATAGAAGTAAAATAGTATAAGTCATGTTATAGTCATGGTTTGACCTAATACTGCCAGTTTCAAGTTTTCATAATTATTCACAGTTTACATTTTGACATTAAAATTTTAATAACATAGTTAATTGATTGTGGTATGATATTTTGCTAAAACTATTGCAGGTGAATATCAATGTTATGTATGTTGCCAATATCCAACAACACAGAGTAGGTGGCTCAGTCGGTAGCGTCGTGGACTTCGGGCCCAAGGCAGTAGTGTCGTGGGTTCGGATCCTGGTCACTGCCACTAACTTTTATCAGTACAGTTCACCTTTGTACTGTACCGGCTCACCCCTTGCTTTGCTGGGTACGTCAATGGTTCCACGCACAGATCTGTAGTCTATGTGGACGGGCAAATGCAAGGTTAAAAGAGGCCGCCAACCTCTTAAAAAAACCTCTTTCCCTTCTGCCAATCCATCAACAATCCTACAGTTTTCTCTCGCCTTTTTCGTGCAGTTTTCTTTGACGGCATCTTCTTAAGGTTTTTTAAGGTTGGTAGCCTCTTTTAACCTTGAATTTCCCGGCCACATAACTACGGATTTGAGCGGGGGACGTCTCCAGTCAAAGCAACAGGTGAGCCGGTAAAGTTCAAGTGTGAAATGTGCTGTTAAAAAGTACCACTATCTGAACCCACGGCATCTTTTCCTACGGTCTTAAGTCCAAATAAGCCAAAGATTTGCCTAAACATCTTAGTTTCCAAAATAAAATAAATGGGTATGTTTATTTTATGTTCTTAAACACCTAAACTGACTTATATAAGCTAAAAGGTCCCACAAATATTTTAGGGTTTAAAGTTAAATGAATATTTTGACATATAATTATAATTAAACTGTTAAATTACTAAAACTACAATCTTTGTTTAATCACTTAAATTTAAAACGAATACAATTAACTAAAATTACTCATATAAATATATTATATTCATAGGTGTCAAGAGAATCTGTATGATCAAAAAATATAATGTGGAATATTTATTTTGTGTTCTTTATAGAAATATAATAAATAATATGGAATTTGTAAGTTAATATTAAACATTAATAGTTAAACAGATTATCGCTCTTGGAAAGCTGAGAAACAACAATTCCATGAAAAGAATTTTTTAGTTGATTAACTGACAATAATAGGCATTGATTGAGAGCTCTTAAACCTTAATTAATTTTAAGTTCGTGTGCCTCTCAATCAATCATGTCAAATTTGTAATTTGCTTAAAGTTAATGAAACTATTTCGTTTGTTCGTATGGATGTAGCTACAGTAAAAGGGATCTTGGTACAATTATGATAAAATATTTTATTTATATAGGAGAATTGTGGGCAGTAAAATTAGCATTAAATTACATAAACAAACTGAACCTATACTGTTCCTGAATTACTGAACACATATTATATGATTTAAAACAAGTTATCATAAAAAGGGGTTTTTCTGAGCATACAATTGCAGATGTAAAATGAAACATTTTGGATTGGAAAGTGTAATTGTGTTCATTATAATGTTACATGATGCAAATGAATTCGTTTCAATGTCTCATTTTTGGAAATTGGTTCAGTATTTCTGATTCGTGTAGTAAAACGTGTTGTAATTTATTCCGGATTATATTTCATGTTATGATATATACGAAACGTGTAAATAGTATGTTGTATTTTGTTGGAAACTGATCTCTATATGTATTAAACATTCACGCTACCAAGACTGATTGACGTAATAATAATATAAAGGTTATATACCTCTGTCCGTCTTCAGTCATAAAAAATAGTCTGGGGATGACTAGTTCCGGGTTAAAGACCCATTATAAAATCCACATAAAATTGAATAGTCTATAATCCGATGGAAGTTCTTGATAAAGACTTACGTCGGATTATAGACTATTCAATTTTATCCTAGAAATTTAACGTAAGTCATGAAGTAAAATGGTGATTCTATAGCCTAATGACTTAGCCTAATACCTTTGACTACAACTGGACATTCCATCCCCTAGTTTAATTTTCACAAGTTTTAAAATTAAAATAGTCTTAGTTAATGTGAGCCAGATGTAGATTACTCATTTCAGTCGAATACACAAACCTTTTTAACATGTCAAACTGATGGGACGACTTAGTGAACTGTAGCAACTGTTATATCAAGCCAGCTATGTCGGAATTAAAAATAAGGTATAAATATACTTTAGATACTAGCACATTCTGTGACTTAAGACCTTACCTCAAATTGATAGTTTTCCTCTACTTCACCCAAAACACTTGCCACATATGGAGTCAAGAATATTTGAACTATGTTATGTTTAGTAAAAAAATGTGTGTTAGTTGGTCCATATTGAAGGAAAGTCTACGTCATGAAAGTATCTATAATCAATTATACTACTACTCTGTTGAAATATAAGGATCTTTTTTTATGCCCTAGCATATCTAACAATGCAAAACTAACTCGAGGGTACTGCTAGATTACATAGAAACGAACATTTAGGCTAATATTTAAGATACATACTTTTACTTTCACAATTCTTAAATGTATGGTCAAACCCACAACGTATGGTGGGGTTGACCATACATTTAAGAACTGTGGACGTAAAGGTATGTATCTTAAATATTAGTCTAATCAACAGTTCAGGGGCTACAAAATGAATTTTAGATAATTTAGGGTTTAAAACGAAGGATAATTACTATAACGTGTACCATAACGGTAACGGGACACAATGTGATCGGGCGGGGGTCATGTCTTACTCTTATATCTTACTTCTTATGTCCTGACTGCCGGTCAGGATCAGCATGGTCAGTGATGACGTCGTGCCTGGATTTCCCGATCAGCTGGTAACTTCATTCACAACTGTCCCTTGCGCTAGTATCTTGATTGCAGTGTCGTAAATGTAATTTGATTCAAATGAAATTTTGTCGTTGATGATGTTTTGGCTGTCAAATTTAACGGCACTATAGATTTCGAATTCTTCCAATTGTGTTTCTATTAAATCGGTCATTTGGAAGGTGTAGGATTTTCATGTTATTATCAATATTAGTGTAATTTTGGTTTTGAGGACTCAATAAAAGGTTTAATAAACATTTACCGAAAAGAACTACAGCCGCACAGACCTCAACCTTAGTAGAACATCTGGTTTTTTAGATCCAATGACTCATTTTGTGAGTCGAAACCGGTTGCAATTTAACAACACACATTGATCACATAAATTAAGGTATTTCCACCAATTATTTAGTTGTTAAAATTAATATAAAATATTAATCAAACGCTTAATATTTCCAGTGACCTTACTTCAACTAATCTGGGCTTCATCGTATTGTGTATATTTTTTCCTAGCGTGTTATTATTGATTGTAGAAATAATATTATGTTGGGATGAACTATTCACGAGAGAAAATTATTTATCTCAATTTTAAGAACGTTAATTATTGAAAGGTAGGTTTATTCTAAAATAATAAATGTCTCAGAAGCTGGGGGCAGGCGATAAAGAGCTTATCTCACCTGGCAGACTCTATTAATAGTTTTATCGTCAGAATTAATCACACGGTTAACTCGAATGTTTCTTTAATAATGCTCATAAACAACTCAACTAGTAAACCTGCTTTGATAAAATAGAAAGCTATTTCATTTTTATGAATTTCGTCAAACCAATAGACGATTGACTTACATATGACTTACTGAGAGCGTGTATTTAAGGTTATATCTTTCCTAGCTTTTTCAAATTATTCAGTGAGTTTAATAACGTAAAACGTAAAAAAAAATTATAGGTGCATTTATATAATTAAACTTGTTTACTAGAGGGATATATTCATAATATTTTCGATAGTACCAAAGAGCTAAAATCTACATTAATGTAGTCTGAAACCCTCTGCTCTCAATCTTTTATTCTCATTTTCGTAAACTTATTTACATGTGGAAAAATTGATATGAATAGTTTAGGAAATGTTGAAAAAAATCAAATGCCTTGACTAGAATAAGGATTTTTTTATTCCTTCGTCTAGTGTTCTATTCTGTTACACTAGGTGAGTTTTTGTTTCACTGTAGTTCAATTCCTATCCTCTGTTTCAGGCATAACACATCTTTAAGCATAAGAATACATACATATTTGAACTCCAATTGGTGTCTAACTACTACAATCCACATTCAGCAGTTATCAAAATAACCATATCCATTCTCATTCAGTTCATAATAAAATTTTACTTTTGAAATCAATATGAAATCTGTATCGCCATTAATTTGTAAAGTTGGGAAAAGAATGACGATTTTGAAATACACTTCATTGGCAGTAATATTATTGAAGATAGTGTTCTATAGCTTGTGATATATTTACACAGCAGAAACGAATCAATTTAATCACTCAAGGGTCGTAAAAACAACAGAAATAATTGTTCTTGCATTAGCAACGGATGCAAACTGCAGTGCCAGAGGGTGTTAGGGTCCCTAATAACTTTTGCTAAGTTGTAGTTTGAAACATAAATGTTTACAGTTATATCTGTCTTTAGAAAATCGTTATACTAATTATTCGTATCACTTTAAACTAACGATGCTGTTGCATTTTGCTGGTATTAGGTGTGATGGTTTAATAATGCACCACAGATTAACGGTAAAGTGGTATGTGCATGATAGGTAAATGGTTGTGGAAAGAGTTCCGTAAATATAAGAATGTTAGTAGCACATACATCTTTAGAATTCTGAAATACTCCTTAAACAATAGGTTGTTTTGTAGAACTACCAACAATCAGTGTATCTGAACCACAGACCGTTTGATATTTGAAGGCTTGTCTTAATATATATCATTGCTGTACCCCAACCGTTTGGTTTAACTTTTAATGACCAGATCTTTTCCCTATATCAAAAGAAACTCCATTGGTTATTTGTCGGGATTTGAACCCAGGACCTCAGGAACCGAAGTCCCTCGCTTTACCACTAGAACAGCTAGCTCCCCCAAGGTTAGAGTTGGGAATACAAATAATAACAGCATTGTTCTAAAACACATAAATTAAACCATATGTATTTTTAAAATTCGGTTGAAATGTGTCAATCTAAAAAGACGAATATAATGGTTTATTGATAAACTTTTTCTTTGATAAATTACAATTTATGATACATTTATCAATCAGTCCAATTCTTATAAAATGTTGTCTAAAATACAAGAATGCGTTCGTTTTTGATATAAGAAAACTACAGGTGATAATGGTGTTGTTGACACAAAAGAAAAATAATTTCAGTAAGAATTTAATTACAGCGGGATATACTCACTCCATTTTCTTAATTAAGAGACGTTGATACATCCGCCTTGTGTTTTCGTTATTAATTAAACCTTGTCTGATGCATCCTTTAGCTTTTTATGATTTTACAATGTCAAACATTAACATTTCAGCTTGTGAATATTCCATATAGTGGTATGGCTGGCATGAGTTGAGTTGCGTTTCTACTAGGTACTATATTTTTAAATACTTTCTATCACACTTCAAGAAATGAAATGGTTTCTATGCTAAATGAAAACTTTAAACCCAGAACTACAACGTAACTTGTTCATATAAGATATAAGATAGTTTTGGCAACCATCCACATAAAAGAGGTAGAATCAGTATGGAAATGCATTATATAACGAATTAAAGTCAAGAACGGAACCTGAATATGTTTGCAAATGTGACCTGACCTAGATGTTTCTTTCTGTAAACAATAATACACATTGTGCTCAACATGCATGGATACCCTGCCTTGAGCGGTTTGTTTTTACTTAACCGTAACATATGTAAATGACATACATACTTGTAATTCAAACTTTTAAAATACTCTTTTAAGTCAATGTTTTTATATACATTGTAACTGTATTTGATATTTGATCACAGCTGTGAAATTCAGTTATTGTAATTATAGATTTTGGGTTGGTTGACCGTAGAAATGCCTCAAATAGTCACTTAAGGCCGACGAAATGATTCCATACATAATTTTTTTTAAATGTTTTAGACGACAAGGGTTAAGGTGTCATTTCAAACAAAACGTTTACTTCAATTTTTAATGTTTAATGAATACAGGTATGTTGACTTCAACTAGGAAAACTATCACCATTTGTTGATAGTAAGCTAGGTTTTACTAAATGTAACCTGCTGACCCTATGCGGATCCTTAGTTATTTACATACTAAAAACTACTGTGAATCTTCCCTAGTTTAGATGGGTATTTACTTTAAGACCTTTTTAAGGGAGAATTAAAGCTATCAACACGTGTTTATTTATAACGGATTTTACAGCTGCAGTGTCATTAGTTTTGGGTTTTGTATTGCTTTTAGTTTATAACTATAATGTTGATATGAGGGCCACTTTTTCATTACATTTTTTACTTCACCGATTTTAAAGGCAACCATCTTGAAATAATAGTTATAAAATTACCGTAACCTTATGCCTCCTAATAAATTTATACAATCAATGTGTCATTGGACACCTTGCATATTCATAAATCTCTTAAATTATTTTGCTGTATAATTGCTATGTACTGGCTCAGTTCCATGAAATTCGACTTCGTAATCTTTCATAATATTTTTAAATTTACAAGGATCAATGATTAATATATACTGTATTTCAATAACAACCATATTATTTGTACACCAAACTGCATAACTAAAGATATTTATTTATAATTGTTTAAGCAAAATTACACAATGGAGGATTATGGCAAGACTAAACTACTTTAATATCAAAATATGTTACTGCTAATTTTCGACTTATTCTTGTATGTATAACCTGGTTATGCATAGCCCACAAGGAAATTTTGTGACATCCTGCATTCGAGTAAACCTGGAAGACATTTTGATAATATTAAGTGCAGTACCGGAAATTCAGCATAGAATCATGGAAGGGTTATCCCTAACACCTCTTTATAATATTGAATAGTAAGTTCAAAAAGAAAATAGTAAAACAATCATTCGGTTCTGGTATTTAATAACAATTTGTTATTGAAATCAGATCTGATTAGGTCTAAACCGTTCTTTATTTGACAGGAAAAATAAAGCTTTCCGGCTTTCCTAACGGTTGTACTGGCTTAAAACCTGGAAACTCCCCTTGTACCCTCAATCCTTTTTGTTAAAATATAATAAAATAGGCGAATTTATTTTGCATTTGTCAATATGTCTTTTAGTAATCATTTAAATTTAAAGATTGAAAAGTGAATAACCATAGCGTACAGAACTGAATAGATCATAGAAAGTAGGTTAACTAAAATAAAAAATAAAAATAAATCCTGTATAATAAATCCCACATACTTGAAAGGTGAAAAATACAATGATAAATGATGCCATATATTATATAAACCAATACTAAATTTTAAAACACATGTAGCAGAGAGTAATGTTAACATGATAAAAGAAACTACAATGAAAAATTTACCTATCACAAATCTGAACAGTTTGCTTATAATAATTTCGTAACGTGAAATACGTGATAACGTAAAAAAAATATTGATATATAGTGGTTTGTTATCTTTATAAACATCTCAGTATTTGACTAGTGTGTAGTCACCTCAATACCAAACAATAATTAAAATTATTAAGAGTAACATTTTAAACGAGGCTTTAGGTTTGTACAAAACTTAATAAATTGTATGCTACAATCACTAAGGGAGTAAGATATCAAGCGAAACAAAAACCACTAAAATTATTAAATTATTAGAACATATTATTAAAGCGTGAAGTGACTAATGCAAGAGTTTAAACTAATTTTAACTGACATTTTAATCGACACCTCTAGTCTGTTTACGTTGTAAGCTGTAAAACGAAAACTTAATTAAAAAGTGACATGTACTAGGCATTTTTCTCTTAAGCCAAATTATTATGCTTCAAACATTAATTGAAAAATAATCTAATATATTTAGCTATTCACATAAATTATGCTAACCCTTTATTTATCTGTTGAATATGTAACATTTTCAAATATTTCTAGCTAGCTTTGTTTAGTTAATGACCTCCTAGGCCTAAGCTGAGTAAATGTGGAAATTATACTATTTTTAGCTTGAGCCTAGCGGACAAACAAATTGAATACAAAAATCGTTCGTACCAAAAAGCAAGTATTACCTTATGTGAATTGTCAGAACGAGAAAATTTGGAGTAGCTTGATTGATTCAAAAATATTGACATGCCTAAGCACTTTACCCTCGTTTTATTTTGCATATACTTAAGGTGTATGTCATACACTTTTTAGAGGTTCAAACAGTGACTATATCATGTATAAAAGAAACACACAGGAATCGTATTATTATTAGATTGTTTGAATTTATTTTTATACCTTCTTAATAGCATCAGGTATATTAGAAATTATCATTTATACAATGGCAAAAGGCCTAAACCTGGACTTATTATTATAAACTCGTTTTAAAACAGTCATTCAAATTGTTTTATAAATACCATTTATAGTATTTAGAATATATTTTAAAATGTTCTAAATGTATTTAAACACAATTGAAAAAGAGCAATACATGTCTATTTGAACGATTATCAATTGAGATGGTGACGCCAAATACATTCGTATTTAAACCCAAAATAAATATGAGTGAAGGATGAGTTGTGAATGGAGTGTGATGATCTTTGTAGCTTTGTTATTGACTAAGATCAGCTATTTCATTAGCCAGGATAATTTATTTAAAGCATTATGATTAGGGACAGCTGGGTCCAATTTTGAACGATCAATGAGCTACTGATTATCGATCCAGCAACTTTTTGATTGTAAGGTTAACCCTATAACCACTCAGCTACCCAGCCAGTCATTTTACCAGACACATAGTCACACTGTGTCTATTTATTACCTGTATTCATTCCTACTGTACTACACGTGGCTCCACTCATCTCACCACCACCTCGTTCCCTCTAGCTGCCCACTCCCCTTCCTTCTCAGGACTTCAACTTGCCAGTACATCACACGCTGCGATTCCAACTGAAGCCATCTTATCTGGAGCTAAACTTTTTAACGCATTGCCTACAGAATTGAAG
Organism: Macrosteles quadrilineatus; assembly: GCF_028750875.1. Classification (NCBI taxonomy): domain Eukaryota; kingdom Metazoa; phylum Arthropoda; class Insecta; order Hemiptera; family Cicadellidae; genus Macrosteles; species Macrosteles quadrilineatus. The sequence continues at coordinate 81,288,039 of NW_026542602.1, read as the reverse complement.
AGAACCTCCCCTAATATGTTTAAGAGAAGACTCTCCGAATGGCTACTCCTGCATCCATTTTACAAAATGAGTGAATTCATGGACTGGCAGAACTTTGAAATGTAAATTAAGATCTTAGGTTTCATTTTATTATATGTATTCTGACTCCATTGTTAATCATAAAGATTGCACAATAAAGGTTCTCTCTCTCTCTCTCTTTTTCACACAAAGATTAGTACCTAAAAAAATTTCAAACATTGAAAAATATTATAAAAAATAGATTTGCAGCATCAGCTACAATCTTGCTTTTTATACAAACTTACTTTTGAATACAAGTATATTGTGTATTCAAAGCTACATGTAAAAAACTCGTCTCCTGCACATGCAACGGTCGTCGACGATGACTTCACAATCTTATTCTATGCACATGTCAACTTCATGAACCCAAAAGACTTTATTTACTTTGTCGCGTTTTTTTAAAGAAAGTTGTATATTGCTTTAACCATGCCGAACTCCTATTTTTTATATTATTTTTTTACATACGTAGCCTATGTATTTTTGACCATTAACTAAGGGGCAATAAAGTAAATATAACTTGATCATGAACAGTTTGAATTTAATGTCTCTTGTCACAGTAAAAATTAAGATTTTTATGTGTTGCTCTTATGAAGAATTGTACTTTTATTATAGATCCATGATGGTAAGAACTATACAAACTAATAAATATTGCAAAAATCTACATTACTTAAGTTAATAAACATTGTAACTATAAATTAAAAAGGGAATTTTAAAAGTTTTATAAATATGTTTTATTTAATAAAATATTTTGACACACAATGATAAGATTTATTCTTGTAATATGTCTACATAATTTTTTAACACTTGTAAATGCCCTGGATTGTTAGTGAAATTTAGGTTGCATTATTGTTTAATTAAGAACGTAAAATAATTTAATTTTAATACTAGTAACAAATTTTTCATCATCATACAAATTAGTTAACCTTGCTGTTACAGTATTATCATGTTATTGACTTATCATATTGGATCCGATAAATGTTAAATGACACATAAGGTATTAAGTCTATACCTTTACTCTGTTAAAACGGCGTGGTTGTTCATTTAAATCACTGATTCGTAAATCAGTTCTGATTGGGATTCAACTCATGGCCGATTGTTAGGGAAATCGGCTTTGGTATTGGTTTGATGGATTCAAATTCAAAATCCTCTCTTTTCAAGTGGTATCAGTCTGATTTCGAGTTTTGAAGCATTCAAGTGCTTTAACTACTGGCTATACAAGTCAGAAAACCCTTGAAAATATGTGAAGTTTAAATGATTTGTCCAAGTTCAGATACTGTGTAACTGAAATGTGCGATAAAACATATTGCACTCAAATCACATTTGTAGTTAGTTCCAACAAGATGACGTTAGTGCATTCCATAAGGCGTATTCTGTAAATTCCATATACTCTTGTACAGTAGCAAAAACTTCAGTCTGTGAGAGATTTGTAAAAAAAAAACAGATCATGACACGGAGACGTTGTAGATATCCAAAATTTTGATACATTAATTTTTTATCTTATTATGATATTATCCTTAGTTTTTATTATAGGCCTTTTTTAATTACAAACAGTTATTTCATTGTATATCAGTACAAAAGTAAACACGCATTTTCAGCCTCTACAACATTTGACATATAATGCATTAGATAGTCCTGTACATAATTAATAAATGGTACATAAACGTACATACAAGTGTATTGATGGTACGTATTAAATAGTAAATATCCCTACAAATAGTTTTGGAACGAGCAAGACCATGGATTACGAAAAATTAACTACATACAGTTTTTATTTGATAGCAATGAAAAGGTTTAAATTAATCTAATCAACTAACATTCAGTTTTCTCAAAATACTAGAACATTATATTTGTTATGTTTATTTTATTGAATCCCCACTAGAGCGGTTAGCCATATATTGGTGTTGTATTGCATGATGGAATATATATTAATAACACTGACTACGATTAGAAATACTGCTTAAAATATTTCAATGATTTTGTGTTTACTGATGGATTGCAACATGTTTTAAAACTCATTGCTTTGCCACCAAATTGTATTTCATTGGTTACCCATGGAATGATGGGTAACCAAGGAATTAATGGATAAATGGGGATAAATGGATTGAAGGATGGTAATTCCTGTCAAATCCCAACACTATATATTACCGATTGAATATTATTATTGAACAAGTTGAACATGTTATGGGATGTCGGCAGTTATATGAAAAGCGGTTTAAAGTTGATAAACTGTTGATGAGTTGATGTTGTTGATAGTAAGTGTTAAGATTATTAATCCCAACTTAAAATAAAATTAAAGATTTTCAACCTGGAATCCTCCACTATTGACAAGTTTAAACAATTATAAACAAATAAACATGGCTTTCCTGACATTGTATTTTTAAGTTAAACTTTTTTTTTTATTATTATAGACCATGATGTGGTCCCTACAGTTGCTAATCTAATAAATAATCAGCTTATATTCTTTTGAAATTTAACGACTTTATGGAAAGGTCAATACAATACAGATATTGTTAATAGGCAAAATTCATGGATTTATAATCCATACTTGTTTGTCCGTTACTGTTATTATAGTTGAGATTAAATGCTATAGCGTTAGTGCATACAGTTTCTAAGGTAATTTATAAGATCAAAGATTTACATTTAGCAGGTACTAGGAATGTAATTTGTACTCAATGCCATCAACTTTGTTACCAAACTAATTGCAATACAAAGAGTTTCATTAGAACATTTCGACTATTAGTGATTACGTGTAAAACTAAAGAGCTGTGTAAACCTACGCAGCATACTAATACTAATGCAAGTGCTTAGAATATGTTAACGTCACAGACGAGCAGTTGAATCAATTACTAACACATTACGATTTATAAAAACTCAAAAGATATAAGAGTTTTGTAAAATAATTTACTGTACTATATACTTTTGTTTAATTGTGATGTTTTTGGTCGTTTATTTTTTTTTGTGGTACAGCATTTTTATGGAGATTGTAATAAAGTCAAAAATATTATTACCGAAAGTATATTTATAAGACTTATTTCAATAACGTATCTCTTAACGAACTCCATTATTAGCTCCTTCACACACAAGATTGATATCAAATTAGGTACGTTGTTTCTTTGGCAACTGCTATGGAAATCAACGCGGTGTGTAATACACACATTACTACACACATCCCATAGTATTAGTATGGTAATATACACATTTTCACATACATTTTCCTCAAAACCTTTCATCGGTTAGCCTCAGTCGTCAAACGTAAGCACCTGACAAAAAGTTCAAACAATTAACACATTATTGATGCAATTTAATATTATTAAAAATTAAAAAAATATAAATAAAACTTATTGATAACTGTCATATTGATTTGTGACCGCCTTTAATTTAAAACATTCATACATTTGTCACCTTTATAATACTGATTTGAATATGTTATTGGTGGGATGAAAATCAAACCTTGTACGTATAATTTCTCAAACAGATTTGATGGCTAATCATTTTGAATAACTTTACATTTTATCAATACATGCCTTTATCAATACATCACAACAATATTAATTTTCTTTCAACATTCCATCAGCAACCAGTATACGTTATGAGGTTAAAATATAAAACATCTGTATTATTAACTATTTTCTAAGTCCAGAGTACAAAAATCAATCACTTTAGAAAAACAGCATCTAACATCAGCATCTCAAAACAATCATAGTATCTTATTGATTATCTAGTAGTATCTAGGTTTATATATGTCAAGTGTCGTGTCATGTGCCAGTGTTGATTGTGTCTAGAATAGATCATCTAGAGAGAGCTTTGAACCAACTACTGTTATAAGAACGTGTTTTATACACCACTTGGACCAATGGGGAATTGTGATCCATCTTCCCTCTTATACGAATCAAATTTAGTAATAACCTCTGGTAAAAAGAGCATGAACATAAAAAAAACAACTAGCCTATATAAGTGTCTACAAATATTTTTTTTATATACAATTCGTCGTTCCTTAACCGAACCCTACACGTTTATCTTTTCAACATTATAGAACATTGCAGCTGTTATTTTATAGTCTGCATTACGATACAGTGATAAAAACCATGGGAAAATGACGTATCTGAAAAAGGTAATTCTTTTACTCAATATGATTTCCTTATATTCAATTAAATTAATGTGTTGGAATCAAATACGAGAAAACTTACAAGAGTCGAATTTTTAATATTATATTTTCGTGTAGGCCCTATACTTTAAAAACTTTTAGAAACCCCGATCAGGAAAATATTATGTTAAGGATGAAAATGCAAGGATAGTTTTTAATTCTCTTTATCTTTTCCGTGCGATTCAATTCAGAAGAAAAAAGAGCGTTCGATTAAATGAAAGGATTTAAAATATTCAATTTTAAAGACCCAAAGGAAAAATGTTATGGTAAAAAAGTAAATAAATAATAAATACTAGTTTGACAGTTTTGTTTGAGGCTTATCATTCTCCAAAAAAATTATACAACACCAAGTTCTATGATGTTCCAGATTTACACATTTCCATTAGATATTACTCAATATTAAACTCCCATTTAATGTCCAACAGGCCCACTAAGCCAAACTACATTATTTTAAGCTGATCGTGACTTTTCGTGTTGTACTCGCGTGTGTCAACACTAGTAGTTATCATTGTTGACCTATTTTTCATGCTGTTTGCTGGGTGCTAAGGAAGGTGGAAATAAGAAACCTAGCAACATTTTTAAACATTATTCACATTACAATAATTAGTGTGTAACGTGCCTATTTTGAGGGGGGGTCAAACTAGCCTACTCCTAGGTCTAGCCTATCCCTAGGCATAGCCTACCAGCCCTAACTAAGGTTATAGGTTAGAAGGCTAACCTTAGTTATAATATCTTCAGTAAAGTATAGGCATGATACACTGTTGTGTTTGGTATTAAATAAGTGTAGAACGAGAGTTATTAATACTGTATGAGCGTGGCATAAACCTTATACAGTGTTTTATAGCTTATTGACTCACCAGCGATGTGTTTCGCAAGCTAGGGCTCAATCCGGCTTGGTACTGCGAAGAAACTTTCTACACTTAGTAAACCCGCAGATAATAATCCGCCTTAGGCCAATAATCCGTCTCAAAGACGTGAGGAAATGCGGAGTGAATAATATAAACCGACAACTTGAAGTTAAAACTCATTGTCGTGTGAAACAAACACAACATAACCTACAGTCAACAACAACAACAAGCTCGAGCGACTGACGATTTAGCGGCTGCAGACGACGGCGGCCGGCTAGCTTTTTTTCGGGTTAGCAAACAGCAAGCAAACGTTCCGGATCAGCTGAGCCCCCTACTTTGCTAGAGAGGGGAGCGAGAGGGATGAACCGAGGAACCCTCAGACGGCAAGCAGGAAAGTTAGTTCCTCACCAGCAACTACCACGACAAGTTCGAGTTAGTCCCGACATCGTTATTGGTATTGGTGAAGCATTAGTTAGCTCGCGTGATACTTCAAGTAAACTTGTAAGTCTTATATTTCAATAGATATAAGGTAAACCGAGTTAACTATTGCCAGGGTGTAAAATACTAGTTTTTAAAATCAGTTTTACTAGATTTTATATTTTCACTCCTGTTAAACCAATGGACTTAGGCTACTTTGACTTGATCATGATGGTGTGTTAAACCCATAACGTAACGAATAAATATTACGAGGTCAGTGTATTTTTAATCCATTTTTAGTAAGCCCAAAACAATTTAATCTCATCATATAGGAATTGATTAGTAGTAGTCAGTGACTACTAAGATTAGTTGTGCTAGTTTAGCACGTCCCGATCGGCACGTATGGCGTGCGTTGGTAGTAGTGGCCATAGGCCTGTTTACGATGTTTTATGGTTTTAACAATGTGTTTGCCATAACGATGTTTGAGATTGTTGTGAACCAGAAGTGGATGGTTAGTTCGTTTCGGCCTTAATTACTTGTTTTAATATTCGTTTTAAGTAACAATGCATTTTTATATTTCTTTCTGACTGGTGAATTAATCTCTGATTATTTAACGATGTTTGGTTAGTGTCATGTGAGATAATCCGTGACTAACCCTTTGAGTATTATTTCATGTTTAACGATTTATATGTGTTTTAATATTTTGTGTTATGAGTTTACGACAGGTGATGAGATTGCTTTGGTGCGAATTGGATAACGTTGGCCTATGGTCTGGGACTGGCGAGTCGGCGTGGACTCAGCGTGTCTTCGGCAGCTGTGGTCGTGTGTTGAACCTACCTTTGGTGACGACCATGGTACTCACGACGCTTCAGCAGCTGTGGTAGCGTGTTAAACCTACCTGGAGTGATGACCAACTCACGACGCTGGAACCATCGACTCGTTAGCGGACGGAAGATCGACCTAGAGCAGTCAGCTAGCTTACTACGATTCTCGAACGGCTGGGGTTGTGTGATAAACCAACCAGAGGAACTCACATCACGCTGTTGGCCAGCTTCGGTGTTCTTCGATTGATTATCCAGCGGCAGTGGTTGCGTGATAAACCAACCATTGCAACGGAGAACAACGGTCAGCGAGACAACCGGGGCTTGGTCAACGTGTACCCAACGAGTGTTGAACCGTTGTGGTGGATCTTGGCGTGGTGTAAACCCAAGGACTATCCGCATCGGGGGTGGCACTCAACAACGATGAACGGACGGCCATCACGGGACTCACTGCGGCGGACGGGGCAGTGACACGGGACCGTGTGATAAACCGGATCCCCGAGGACTACATGCGAAGGGTGCAAGTAGCTCGCATCGTGGGTGGCACTCAACAACGACGAACGGATGGCCACCACGCAGCTCACTGCGGCGGACGGGGCAGTGACACATGTCCGTGTGAGAAACCGGACACTCAGGACGTCAGCGACGAATACGTACGAGTAGGCTCCCCGGCTGCAGTACCGATATAGGGCGCGCGGGCTGGAAAACCCAGGCCGCGGCGAAGACCAGGTGAGGATGGCTGAGCCCCAGCCTACGACGACGAGTGGGGGGGTGGAACGCACCTCAGCCTGTAGTCGTGGTCGACGGGTGAGCTCGAACCCTATGCTACAGTGGCGGGTTGAGTCGGCTAAGCTAAAGGTACCGCGACATCACGAGTCTGTGTGCAGAACCAGACAGACACCCAGGACGGTGGCAGAGACCGACGGGGCCGAGGACTACCGGCTGTAGTCTCGATTGGGGCCACGATGGACGCCCAGCCTGCAGTGAAGGCGAAGTAGCTGCGACGTTAGGTGGGTGATCCGAACCCCGACTACAGCGGCAGGCGGAGTTCCCCAGGTACCGCTACGACGCTGGGATCTGTGTGTTGAACCAGATTCTCCTGGGGCTACATGAGGACATGTAGACGATTCGGGGATGACGACTAACGACAATGGAAGGTCATCACGTCTCACTGCGGTGGACGGTGCAGTGACAGGGGTCCGTGCGGTGAGCCGGATTCCCATACGACGACGACAACGACAGGGGTCCGTGCGATGAGCCGGATTCCCACGATACGACACCAGCGGCTAGTGTTCCTGCAGCGAGGAGGACACACCTACGACTGAGACGACAGGCATCCCTGCAGCGTGCAGGATTCCTAGACGACGGCAGAGACAGGGGTCCGTGCGATGAGCCGGATTCCCATACGATAGTCTCAAGCCTCCACGTAGTACGTCACATTTATGGCGCCCGAACAAACGACGGCAACGCCGGTATCCCTGCAACGAGCAGGATACCTATACGACGACGGCGATGACAGGGATCCGTGCGATGAGCCGGATTCCCAGACGACAGCACCGACAGGGATCTGTGTGAGAAACCAGATGCCCAGACGACAGCGGCGACGGATGGGAAGTATGACTCGACTCTGCAGTAGCATCGATGGTGGTCACAACAGACCCAGCCTGCAACGACGGCCAGGTGAGGCCGGATGAGCCCCAGCCTACTACGACGAGTGGGGGGGCGGAATGTGCCTCAGCCTGCGGCTGTGACGTCAGGAGGGTGACCGTGGACCCCAGGCTACAACGGCAGACGGAGTCAACCCATACTTGGTGTGCAGAACCCAAGGGCCTGGCTGGATGTCGTGTGCTGAACACGATAACGATTTCGGGGGTGGCGACTAGCTTCCATGGAAGGCCACCACGTCTCACTGCGGTGGAAGGGGCAGTGACCGGTCCGTGAGGATTATTCCGGACCACGGACATCTGTGTGATGAACCAGATGCTCGAGATCTCCGACGCGGTTAACCTCAGCCAAGGCGACGGCACGGCTGAGCGTGAAAGTAACATCTTGACGCGAACCCTGGAAGGCCAACCCAAATCTCTGTACTGAAGCCTATCCGGAAACTAAATGTGCTGTATAGCACGTGGTACTTAAACCTGGCATGTAAACTAGTGTTATATGTTTCAGTGTGGAAAAGTACGTCACAAGTGTTTTACACTTCCTATCAATCATTAACATTTGCAGTCAATAAAATATAACACCAAAAAAGAAAATATGGATAAGAAAATAAGTTATAACGTTTCAGATATTTTAGTTTATGGCTAAGCCTAACATACGTTTTGGTGAGGTCACTTTAAATTATATTTAACGACAATATTTAGTATACCCAAATTACGAATTATTTATTTTTTTATACAATTGTTGGACGTTTTAAGGTTATTTAAAGTGACACATTTTTTTTATCTAAATCCAATCCAAACTTTAACTGCGCTTTTTATATAATTGACTAGACGTTATTTAACAAACGATAAACTAGTGGAAATAACGTTGGAGTGTGTTATATCTGGTCGTCTTTCATCCAGGCGGAACATTCTGTCAACGTGTAAATGATTACTGACATTTAAACAATTTATCAGACGATTGATAGCATGTTAGCTAAACTCCATCATCAGCTGTATCAGACTGCAATTATAGAAGTAGGCTAATCATGTAACTACATCGATAGGTATCTATCCATTATCCTTACTATAACCTAGTAATATGATAAATAAAATGATCAAACTATTAGGACTGAAACTGCGAACAATAATATCTGGTAGCTAACTAACTCAGTCGATCACTAATAAACACAGTATGAGCTAGAGATATGCTTGTTATGTTGCTGAGTAGAGAAAGAGACCCGTCTGTCATTGCCACACATTTCATTTTACATTCCATCACACCTCTCTGTGATGAATTAAACTTATGCAGCTCAATATGTATAGACTGATTCAATTGTTGTAATAATAAGGATTTATCAAAACTGTTATTTTATATGTTCAAGTATAAAACTTATAAATACCATTAAATCAGCTAAAATTCTAATCGTTAATTTGGACTGTATACAAATTTTGGTAATTCTTTATGCATACCGGTATTAGTTTTTTTGTCTATGTATTGTCTATTTATATTACTGTATTAGAATTCCAAAGAACTATTGGACTTAAATCATTCCCCATCCCGGCTAGAGTATTATAATATGAGGAAACATGGATAGAGTCATAGCTCCAAGCAATAAATTAAAATAAAAAGATGCTTCAAACACCTATAGTAAGCACAGTAAGTGTTACAACTTGACTCTCTTCAAAAGTGAACGTCTATAATTACATCACAAACTTTGCTGGTGGCCTACTGGTCAAGTCCTAGCCTAGCTTAAAACTAATAAAAACCACCAAAACCTGCCGGGATCGTGTTTTGAACACACCTTATGAGTTTATCAAAAATAACATTGCAACGCTGGACACAGCCCGATGGGTTCACAAAAGCCCTCTGGAAGATGAGGCGCAGCCACCAATTTCCTTGTGATGCATCAGATAAGTCTTAAAAAACAACGATTGATGATGAGGTGTGGGTGGCGTCATGCAATGGGACATCGTCACGATATCATTTTATATTAGATTTCAATATACCATTATACAATATCCATAAAAATATACTAAACAATAACAAGAACAGCTTAGTACATATTTTAAAACAACGTACCTTTTTAACTCTTTGTTGAGGAATATTCATAACTGAAAAAATACAAAGCTTGTAAAATACTTATCATTAAAGAGTTCTTGAGAAGAAATATAATATTATGAAAGAGATTTGCAATTCTGTCTCAGTCGTTCAAGATATTGGTTAGAAAACATGAATAGGCTTCTCTTGAATTCATCCAATAATTGTACTCAATTTTATTATTCTACTTATTTACTGTTGTCGTAATTTTTGGCATATGCTGGATAATGTATCAGTTTGAATGAATAAATTTGCAAATATATATGCATAGGCTTACGTCACAATTGGAATATTAATTAATTGATTATACGTTGTTGGGTTATTTATATAGGTACTGTAAAATAAATATCATTATATAAATATAATATTATAGTTGTAAAACTATGTAATTTAACATAACTATAAAATATTTTCCTTTAACTTATGAAAACTGGTTAAAAATTTTTTTGATTATAAACGTTCGGTCAACAATAACATTTACTAATATATTAGTAAATGTTTTGGTTACCGCAGCAGCAGAGGTCACAAACAAAATGAAACTATTTAATAAGTAATTAAACATAAAAAAAGTACCATAATAAATTTGACATTTCCTCCGATTCACAAACATTAACATTCTGTAATATTACGTGTCAACGCAAACTGTATTGTGTTCGAAAAGTGCAGTCATTGAAATACATGTGAATTAAATATACAAACTGACAAATTTTTATTCGTTAAACAATTATGTTTGTTACAAAATTTCATAATTGTAGTTTAAGCATTTGTTTATATTGTCCCTTGGTCATTGGTAGTGTAAAATGCATTTTAAAATGTTATTCTAGATATTTTTTTTATGTTAGAGATAAGGTAATGTATGCTTGAAAACCGCCTAAAATTGCTTGTAATGAATTGGAAAACTCTTTGGTGAAGATGCAAATGTTATTAGTAAAGTAGTGGATTAGCATTAAATAGGACTACGAGTTTTCAAGTCTTGGTAAGTTTATTAAGTCATCGTTATTTTCTGCTGTGTGTTTTTCATAGTGCCTATGTACTCACATATTCTCTCCACTACAAAAAAATAAATATTTTACCGCGTTATTTAACTGCGTACCTATATCTCTTTGTTCTATTATTCTAGGTTCTGTGACTGTACTGGATGCGAAGTTGCCTCTGTGATTAATTATTAGATTGTTTTTTATCAACCTTCCTGATGGGGACCTGGAGTATATTGATTTACCATGCCATTATTACTGCATTGATCAATAAATTCAAGTTTGTATAATGATTAAATACAAATATAGATATTTTCCTAATATAGAAATGTTTAATGGATTTTCTATTTGGCACACAAGCTAACTAAAATGCAGTACATATTATTTGAAATTTTCATATTAAAAAAATTTAAAAGTTAATTATTCTTGGTTTTAAAGAATGATGTTACACTCGCAGAAAGGAGTATTTGAGAAACACATCACGTAGTCTAAAGGTCTCATAAAGCCTTGAGTTAGCTGAGTAGTGAGTACCCTTTGAGTCCTACAACACCCATTTTAAGCTTACAAGAATATTGTATTTACATAGTTACGTCTTAAAATAATAACTGATAAGTTAATGTGATTAATTACAAAATTCAAATAAGTATGTTTCTAGCAGTATCAAATCATCAGCTACACATCGGGATCAAAGTTTGTGTCGACAAATAGTTTGAAAATATTGCATTGTTAACTTTACGAACATTAAATTTAAAACTAACTACATTTTACTATCAATAAATAGCTGATTTCAAGTTAGAAATAGTTTTTTTTTTACGAATCATACTTCGATCCTAGTTATAATAAATACTAGAATATAGTATCTGAATACAACTATTCAACTAATATCATCGTATATTACGTATGTCTTGTAAGCTATATTATGGTTTTCGGGTTCACGCTTCACGTATTCACGAGAGTATTTAGCCCTTATTTTTTGACGTGTGCGATAAAATTTGGTTGCTACTTGTCTGTGTATTCGAATGAGACAATTTTTTCATAACTACTACAATTTAAAATTCAGCAGAAAATACTTCCAACATTTTTAGCATCTGAAACCCGTCTTTACAAATAAAAAGGTTAAATAACTGCTGTATAGTCAAACATCAGTATCGTTGGACTTGTGAAGAGTCTTTAAATAAATTTAACACCAACACAAACACCAAAGTATTTATAAAAACACAAATTTTGCCCAAATGCAATGATACAACTATAAACTAATGGTGTAGCTGGCAGAAGATGTCATGACTCCCAATTGATCAAATTCAATTAGTTGATAAATAATTATTACATTCAAAATTGATTGTGACAGTAAGTTCCTATTTCATTAAACTAAAAAAAACATTCATATTAGGACCGTGAATTTAGAAATAACAAGTGACATTAATTTAACAACGGCAGTTCCTAAGTAAAATTTACTAAGTTATTTATATTTCATTTAAGAAAAACTATTTATGAAAGCAATGTATAAATAGTTTTATTTATAGGCACCAGTAGAAACGAAAGTTAGGTTAGAGTCTTGAGAGTTGGACAAGAACCAGGGTAACATTCCAATATATTACCGCATTGCAGTGACGTTTCTTTAACAGTCAAGTTAAAAAGCATCAATTTTTTTTAATAATCCTGACGATAAACACAATACCACACCTTTAAACTGTTTAAGTGCCTCGTAATACTTTTTACCTATAGTCCTAGGTTTTGTACAAATTTGAAATACTAAAGCAAGTGTTATTGTACAACAAAGTTCTTTTACGTACAAAAATATATGCAGAATGTGTTAACATAATTTTATAAATCAATACTCATATTGAGCTTTCGTACAATAAACAAGGACACAAGTTACGTCTTATAGTCGTACGTCTTAAATACTCTTGACTCTTATAGGCTAAAATTAAATAGTAATTGTTTAAATCAGTATTTTATCACTATTATCATTAGCATTATGACATGGGGATGCCACATGCGCGTATTTTAACCCAGATATGAGTTAATGATGAGTGTAGAATGTTGTGAGATGATATGTGTAGCTTTGTTACCTACTAGGATCAAACAACAGCAAAAGCCAAAGCTCTCAACATTATTTATACTTTATTTTTTACAAAAGCAGCTTAGCCAACACAGACTAAACCTACAGCTATATTTTAACGTCTTTCAGTTCCAACGTCATTATTATGTTTAATTTTTCATAGGGAATGGTTCAAGCCTGTAACAAATCCGTCAACCTTTTTAATAAACCACAACGTAAATTACTAACCTATTAACGAATGTCATATATATGAGAACCGTATTAGGTTTTAACCTAACCAAACACTATTAGATTTAAAGCAAGCGCTATTTGTTACAGCAAATGGGCTTCTCAGTCAATAATTGCGTTTTTCATGACGTTAAATAGAGGTGAAGTATCATTTTTGTAACAATTTGGTGACGTCACGTAATACACAACCTGAACAGCTGTTTCTGGAGTGTAACTAGTGTTGACTACTGATCACCGTGTCGCGTGCAATGAAGCTAGCGTGCAAAGTTATGTAGCTGTTACGATTGTTGACCTCATTGCCACGCTGTTTCTCGCATGATTGCTGGCTATTGAATAATAATAGTTTCTTTTGGTTTTGGAGAATGATATGGCTTAAAGAGCTGCCTGTACATTCATAGCCGGTTTGAAATTATTAGGATTAAACGGACAGTTTACTATTCAGAGCTATTTATAGTACGATGGGTAATGATATACAGGGTGAGTTTCTACTGACCGTGTTAACTTCGCCAGTGGGTTCTAATCACTAAAAGGAACAAAAAAGTTCCTTTAAACCCATGTCCGATTTTCGACCGTTTGGCTGTTTTGGGGGATTTTGTGTTTTTCTTATTTTATTAGACTTTGCTCCACAATTTATGTAATAAAAACATAACCAATTACTTTAGAGAGTTATAGTTAAAATCATTGAAAAGAACATTAAATTTGCTATAAATCAAAGGTTTCATTCAACAATTATACCATTACATAGTCCACGATATAACCAAAATAAAGTAAAAATGTCATTAAATTAATTAATTACGATAATTTTCATGGGCCTCCTTTGATACATAAACCTGCATTTATGCAATGTTGAAATGCATAAAAAACTTGGCATTTTAATAATCTTTCAAATGATATGCTATTCAATACTATTATTGATATAAACCAGTGAGAAATTACTAATAAACTACAATAAAACACGGTTTACAGATTTTGTTTTTGCACAGTTTTACTGTTAATTATAATTACTGAATACTCCATGATGTATTTAATTGAACTATCTGATAAAATTTGTACATTATTTTAACTTTTAAATAGGCCTATTTATTAAAATTATCTGAATTAATAAAATGTATAAACTCAAGGTTTTTCACATTTTCAAAGATGTAGTGTGTTTGATTCTTAAATGCTGTGTAATTAGTTTTACCTTGTGCTTGATTAAGTCAGCTTTTATTGATTTGTCATCTATAGCTAGATAACTCAGCTGCTTGAACATACCTTGTTGAGTAATTTGCTGTTTTAACTTTATATTTCCAAGTCAATTAAGAGTTTTTCAACATTTATTAAAATATGGAGCCTTTTACCAATCAAGATTATGCCAACATGATGAATACAGTAATTATTATTAACAGTAAAACTGTGCAAAAACAAAATCTGTAAACCGTGTTTTATTATAGTTTATTAGTAATTTCTCACTGGTTTATATCAATAATAGTATTGAATAGCATATCATTTGAAAGATTATTAAAATGCCAAGTTTTTTATGCATTTCAACATTGCATAAATGCAGGTTTATGTATCAAAGGAGGCCCATGAAAATTATCGTAATTAATTAATTTAATGACATTTTTACTTTATTTTGGTTATATCGTGGACTATGTAATGGTATAATTGTTGAATGAAACCTTTGATTTATAGCAAATTTAATGTTCTTTTCAATGATTTCAACTATAACTCTCTAAAGTAATTGGTTATGTTTTTATTACATAAATTGTGGAGCAAAGTCTAATAAAATAAGAAAAACACAAAATCCCCCAAAACAGCCAAACGGTCGAAAATCGGACATGGGTTTATAGGAACTTTTTTGTTCCTTTTAGTAAATAGAACCCACTGGCGAAGTTAACACGGTCAGTAGAAACTCACCCTGTATATCTATCTATACTATTATAAAAAAGAGGTGGTTGCTGTATGTGTGTATGTGTGTATGGGAAAAGTAAACTCGAAAAATACTGGTCGGATTGGGCTGAAATTTGGCATGATGATAGCTCACATTCCCGATTAACATATAGGCATATTCTTATTTCAAAAATCCTTTCGGGCTCCGCCCCAGTGGCTCTGGAGTTTCCCATGTTAACCTTATGAGAAATGGAATTATTGAATCTTAACAGCTGTTTCAATTAAACAAGTTGGTTCTGTTCTATGATGTTCAATAGCATTAAAGTTACAAGGATTACCAACAGGGTGCAGCACTATTATTTCTTTTACATTTATGACAACAGCTAATTTGCAACCAAAAGGTGAGTGAGCGTAGCGAACGAACTTCAACCTGGAGGCGAGTTAGCGTAGCGAACGAGCTAACCTGAAGGCAAGTGAGCGCAGCGAACGAGCTCCAACCTAAAGGTGAGTGAGCGTAGCGAACGAGCTCCAACCTAAAGGTGAGTGAGCGTAGCGAACGAGCTCCAACCTAAAGGTGAGTGAGCGTAGCGAACAAACTTCAACCAGGACGTGATTGAGCCATGCGAACGAGATAATCTTGAAAATTAAGAAGTTAAACGGGGCAAAGCCCGCGGGTTACAGCTAGTTAGATATGAATTACACTGTAACCCAGATACTACCACGTTGGGTTACAATATGATGAAATATTTGTCTTAATTGATGTATTTAAATTGTGGTGTAACTTGATATACTCAGGTTTAGTCTGTTATTAAACAACTAGCTGTTTTGCCGTGATTTGTAAAGGGGGGGAAAATATTTTAGTGCTGTACTCTGTTGTTAAGCTATGTAACTTTTCAATGCTATTGAACATCGTAGAACCCAATTTACCGGTTTATTATTTGAAGCAGCTGACAATATTCTTGGATTCTTATTAGATATAAATACCCATATAGTAAACATGGCAAATTCCAGAGCCGCATGGACGGAGTCCAAGAATTCAAGAATTGAAATGGGACAGAAACAACCCCCGAGGGTGTATGGTACAAATTCCCAAACTTTCATCACGATTGCATGACCACAACGCATAAGGACAAACATACATAAAACGGATTTTATAAAACATACACAAGAAGAAAAGTGGGCAAATTGCGAATTTTATTATTTTTCTATTTCGAGGCAAAACTAATAATGCAATATCCTTTTGTTTTGTTAAGATTGTGTTTGTTTGAGACATTTAATAGGTATGAAGGACTGTAAAAAAATCATTTTGTTGCATTTAGGTCAACAGCATGAGTGTGATTTACCTATCCTAGTCAGGTTACAGTTTTAACAACCTGACTGTCCTTTTAAATGAAAGATGCAGTATACATTTGAATTTAAATTTATTTCGTCATAAGGAAAGTTGGTCAGCAACAAATAATCTTTAGAAGCAAACTTTAAGCAAAATCATGCTACCAGAGTAAGGTCCTCATGAAAGGGCCCTTTTTAGTTACAAGTTTTCACTCCACTGTAATACAGGTTTTACATTGACACCTCAATCGTAAACATCGTTTAAGAAGCACTGCTGAAAAAGGTATGTATCAGAGAACCCCCTTTATTAACAAGTATAATAGAATAAAGTAAAGTAGTAAATTAATTAGTAGTAAAGTAAAGTAGTAAGTAAGCTATAATACAATAATTAGCTTTGGTCCACTACTAAGCTGTGTCTCCATACATGTTGCGATTAATCTGCAGTCTGGACGAGTTAAAACAGACACCGTGTTTTATGTCAAATACCTCTATAGTGTATACCCTAACACTTATTAAATTAAATTGTCTTGGGTTTCATAGTTTTTTTAACTAGTTATGTAGTTAAATCATAGTTCTATTACAAATTTGATGATAACATAGCAGATTGACTAAATAGCTAACTTGCTATCCACCTAATTGAATGAGAATTCAATCAGTTGTGTTTGTTTTGTAGCTAGGTTCGAAAGACTGAGTCCCACTTAATATTCATGAAAGTGTTCCAACAAGTTTACACTGTTCTGAACAAATCGACATTGATGTCATCCCCTCTTATATCAGGACGTTTTGTCTTACTCATTTATCTCAGAAACCTTGGGTTCCATTTATATATATTCCAATTATTTTAAACTGGATTTTTTTTTCCAATAAACTAAATCAATCCTATACGATATGGACTAAATATCAAAGTTGACTTCTTTTTGAGGTTCGGAAAATATGTGATTAGGGGTAAGCTAAATTCTTGAGAATTTCAAAAAGATAATTGTTATTGGTCGTGAATTTATATTATGTTTTTACTCGTTATTGAGGGTCTTGTTATCAAGGTTTCACTGAAGTTTAAGATAAAAAAAATACGTTATTTAACAATAAAGTCGTGACTGCAATAAGCACATTGTACAATATATTTATAATATGATTTTTTCAAGTCCATGTACTTACAAGACCTATAAACGATGTATTGATACTTTTTACAACATTATTATATTATTATACAATATTATTAGTATACAATATAATATTATTATACAATAACATTTTTAACAATTCTGACTACCCTCTTATTAATATCCGGCTATAACACATAAAAATTAATCTAAACAAACAAAGCAGTTAGTTTAAGTAATGAAGTTGTTTTTAAGAAAATCTAACTATGATAAAAGAATCATAAAAAGGAGAAACAAACAGAAGAACGGCCACTAAAGTGAATAAACTCCCCAAGAAGCCATGCGGAACTGGGGAGAGTTGGCCACTACAAGAATTGCATTGCTATTGACCAATTCTGCGGAAAACAGTACCACTTCTTAGATAGATTCTGTAATGTTACGTTCAAATGAAAAAAACTTGGAGTCCTTAATTGTATTTTATCACTTGAAATTGTTTATCTAAAATTTTACTTCCTATAAGGTGTTAAATAAAATACATTTTGATAATACATTTATTCATTGATATTTGGGTTTTATGGCGTAATATATTGTAATATCCTGATGTATGAAAAAAATTGTATAAACGAATTGAGTATACTTTTAGCAAAGACAAATGTATAAAACTCAATACATCGTTTTTGGTAAAGCACCGTAAATGTAAATAAAATACCCCCGCCGCAGCAAACCTGCCGACTAAGCGAATTTCCATTTGTCTGAATTGATTTTCAGTTAAATATATTTTAATAACATTAGGTTTAACGAGTACCTAGGTTTGCTGTTGCAAGGAAACTAATAAAGTGTGTTTTTGAGTAAAATATTGATAGCTTAGTACAAAATAAATAAACTTGCCAAGTTTGATCAAAATATATCCATAAACAAGCGAACTACAACATTTGACAATATTCTCCATAAGAATAACATGGGAATTTTAAATTTACAATTTTTTTAATTTTCTCCGTTACTAATAATCGAACAAAAATACTTTTATATACTACATTATTTGTTTTTTTAAGCTCTTTAAAAAGGTCTAAAGAGAAATCGGGAATTATTGTGTTTTGAGGGTCAAAAGTGAGAGAAACCAATTTCTACCCCATAAAACCCCCCGTAAAGCCCCGTTCCCATGGTCCGATCGTGCTGGTTCGCACACTCATAATTAAGAATATATATAATATATAATTAAGAATATTGTTATACCAATGGTTTTACTTATTCATTTTGTCTTAATTCTTGGATTTTATCATTGAAATTCCAGAAGAGGTGATTTTCATCTCATTTGACATAACAAACATGTATACAAACATTCCAATTAAAGAAACTTTAAATATCCTTGAAAATAATTTATCACAAAATGATTTACTAACAAAATTTAAAATTGGCGACATAATAAAACTAACAAAAACCGTCACAGACCAAAACTACTTCAAATATGAATCAAAATATTACAGACAAATCGATGGACTCGCCATGGGATCGCCACTATCTGGTCTACTAGCTAATATATATTTAAACAACATGGAAGATACAAAAATCTTAAACGACTGCAATCCACACAAAAATGAGATTATATATTGGTATAGGTACGTAGATGACGTAATTTGTCTTTTCAAAGGGAATGAAACAACATGTAATCAGTTTTTAAATTACTTAAACACAATATCTAACAAAATAAATTTTACAATAGAAATACAAACTAATAGTATCAACTTTTTAGATTTGACAATAACAAGAAATAATTCAAAACATTTATTCAAAATTTATAGAAAAGAAACCCAAACAGACCTCGTTATACCGATAAATTCCAACGCCCCATGGCAACACAAAATGGCAAGTTTTAATTCACTGATACACAGAATGCTCCAAATTCCAATGACTAAACAAGACTATGAAACCGAAAAATCAATCATAGAAAGCATAGCAAAAGCCAATGGCTATAACCCTAATTTAATAAACAAGAAAATCTACAAAATCAAAAAACAAAAACTCAAGAATGAAGAAGAAAAACAGAAAAAAGACTTTATATGTCTCCCATTCAGTACCTCGATCGATAAACCATTAAGAAAAACATTTGACAAGTCAAAATTCAAAATTAGTTATAGAACAAGAAATAACTCCTTCAGATTAATACAACAAATGTCCAACAATAATCGGCTACCAATCAATAAATATGAAAAACCAGGAATATTCCAAATCAATTGCAAAGATTGTTCTAAATTTTATATCGGACAAACAGGGCGATCAATTTCTTGCCGATTCAAAGAACACATTCAATCAGTAAAATCCAACAACATGACAACTCAAAAATCAATGTACGCGGAACACATTTTATCACATAACCATAATTATGGAAAAATTGAAGAAAGTGTAAAAATTTTAGAATATGAACAAAAAGGAGAAAGGATGAATGTAAAAGAAGAATTACACATATATCTAGCAACAAGAAAGCATGAAAGCAACATCCTTAACATAATGCAAACACAAAATTTAAACCCAATTTATGATAAAATCCAAGAATTAAGACAAAATGAATAAGTAAAACCATTGGTATAACAATATTCTTAATTATATAATTTTCCAAGTCAAGATAGATTTAGTTAAAATTTAAACACGTGATTGTATTTATTTTCTTTGTTTACATATTAGATTTAATAACATTGTAAAAGACTGTGACCATGACCTTAGTGTCGAAATGCATCAGTCATTAAAAATAATTTAAAAAAAAGGGTACTATGGTGTATTATTTATTAATATTAATTACAGTAGCCCTAAACGTGAACAATATCAAATACAATATATATATATATATATATATATATATGCATATATAAAAATTTGAACGAATGGTGTTTTTGGCCTCTGGGGACATCAAAATGAAAAAGTAATTCGGTCCCGGGTCTAGGTCTTACCGTTCCACCTACGGTAATAGCTACTTCCCTATAGGGAAATTCGCTAAAAAGACAACTCTTTTAAGAGGTGTATATGTCTTTAAAATAAAATTCATTATTGGAGTAAGAGAATGGATGAAGAAAATGTCTTATGCATATAGTGTCCTCACTTATACCAATTATCAAGGTCTTGATAAATACTATTTTAGTAATAGAACATTAAAAGACATTGACGATGTTACATTTGGAGATATTAAACGATGTTATTGAAAGCGGTAAAATCAGTCAACCTCTCCTAACTTAGCAAATCACAATTAAATAATAATTTTGTAGCACTTTATGATGGCTGTTTTGATCCAAGTTCTTATTCGAGGTTGCGTCTGTTTTGAGCTAAGTTATCAAGTAATGCAGACACATTGACATATTCTTTCTAATTTACAAAAAGCTGGCTCTTTCAGTATTATTAATTTCCAAAAGTGAGTGATAACTTATGTTATTTCTTGGACCTAAACATTTCAGACCCTGGTGAGACGCTTTATTTCTACCTACCTCTTAGACGAAATAGTTTTATTAATTTTTACTTTATGTACCCTTAGTTTAATTGAATGAAATTTCTAAGGCTGTTGGGAGAGGATATAACAATATACCAATTATTTGGGTTTAATTTATCATCGATAGTCAAACAGAAAAGAAATAAACAACCACAAATCCAATTCTTCAACAGCAGATACCGCAAACGTCATCATACGATGGGTCAATACTCAATAGAGACCAACCAGATATAAAGTTGTTTTGGGATCCATCGACAATTAACCCAGATAGAGGGACATCATTATATATGCCCATCATCATGATACGTTGCCCCTCCCAGCCCCATCAAACGACAAATTGAAAATGTTTGTGTCAAATTTCATAACATATAATTCAATTAAATGTGTTTCATCTTTCCATAGAAGTTTACACTTTTAGTCAATAAACGCAATATATCAAATAAAAAAAGTATAGAATAAAAAAATTATAAAAATAAAGAGCTTTAAGATATTGTAATATTTCTAATGTAGTCTTTCTGTTTTATGTCCTATATTTTACAACTTTTGAGAATACGTTTTAAAACATGACTATTCGTATATAATTATTATTATTATATTATTATTGATTATTCGTATATTGTATCATCAACTGCATTACTCTAATTTCTGCTTCATCAGGCAACTTGTCTGTAAATTCCCTTTTTTTAATATGTGATCATATAACAACGTACAAGAACTTGTAAGTAACAACACTCTATTCACATATCCATTTTACTCCATTGTACGATACAAAATCCAATATTAACTGACAATGTACAAGTGACCTAAATAGTTTCCCCCATTTAAGTGTATATCATGTATCGTTGTGGTATGCCACAACACACATCAACTTGTTGATTCAAGCCTTTTAGCAGTTTCATTTAGTCAGTGGCAGTGATAAGACAGTGATGGCCAGCCTGTAAAATTTTAATCGGTTTTATAACTTGTTATTTCACTTTAATTATTTTATCAACAAGACACGTTTTAACTATTGTAATTGTGATAGTCTTTTAAGGAATCTATTGTTATACCACGATGTATTAATACATTGATGATGTGGTTGCATACAAAATGACCTAACGAAGTTCTAAGGAACGAAACAAACCGTCATACCAACAACTGTGGTTTTTCAAGTAATTACTTTATTTGCTAAATAATATATTCCAACCAAGGGTCACAATGAATAATATATTAACATTTGCTTTATTTATTAAATGTATCATTAATAAGTCATATTAAACAATAACACATTTATTGTTGTAAAACAGTCTCTCAAAATGGACATTTGCTACTAGAAATATTATTAATATGAAAATAAAAAAGTCTTAACATAGCATAAAAAAAATGTTATTCTAGTTTTGAAATAAATCAAATGCAAGGTAATAATAAGTTGGATTTGAAAACTACAAGTCAACCTTTGCTACCAGGTCGCTTATACGAAAACTCGAAACTAATCTACTTATATCTCTCACATGTGGGTAATCTGAGGGGCTGACTCACATCCGACGGAAGTGTTGCATGAAATTGAAGGCTTACAGATCTTACACATTTCACTAAACATCTGTGATAGAATGAGTAATACGTAAATTATCCGTTTTGAAATTTTTATAATTTGCTAAACAAAAAAGTGTTTAAGGTATTACACCAAATATAATCGGGTCCGTCGTTTATCTATTACCATGTGCCCACAAAATAGATGACTTAAGGCATTAAAAATAAATTTTATACTATTTTTGTACGATTAAGCTATAAATATTATATAAATTCAAAATAGTATATTTTTACTCTTGAAATGTACTACCTAGTTATAAAACAATAATTTTTTTATCCATTCTTATCGGTTAGTATTTACGATTTATTTTTAAAAAGGTAAACAAATAAAGTTATATTTAAAGCTTCAATAAGCTCGGCAAAATGCAGACATAATAGGTAGAATTCAGTATGCATTACTGTATTAGATGTTCCTTTTCAAACGGAAAGAATGGGTTTTATTAAATGTCAGGTTTTCAATCAATTTCAAATTCCAAAAGTAAATTTAAATATTTTTTAAAGAACATTAGTTTTGTTACAATTGTAAAATACTGAAGATACTGAATGTTATTTATTCCAATAAGGAAAAGACAAAATTCCATTCCGTTATTAATCTGTGCACTATTATTCCTCATCGTATCGAAATGAAATAATGTAAAATTTAATTTAATTCACTCTTTATTTTTGAAACTAAAAGTATAAAAGATTACTTTATTTATGAACTAAATATTTACAATTAAATTCCATGGTGGCTTATAAGTAAATATTTTCTTTTTAAGTAGTTGTTCTGCGGGGGAGTCTAGCCTATATAAGCAACTCAACATTAACAATTGGTATTTTAAGACATTTATTGAAGCTGTAATTGCTATACGAAAATCCAAGAATAGTTTTCACTAAAAGTAAATGTAACTGTTGGACAAAACCTTGTTTAGTTTGAAATATTCTCAGTAACTAATGTTTCGACGATATCTGGTAAACTATTTCTGTGTGACTTTTCAGCACTAATTTCCCTTTCTAGCTCTTACCATGTGTTTCATAGTCATAGCTATAGCATGCTAGTTATTATATTTATTTTTAAATTGTTTTACAAAAATAAAACATAGTATAGTGTGTTACACCGATTATTTACTACAATGCTCAGAGTTACATTTTCAGTCTGCCATTTACTAGATTATTGTGTGTTTCATAGCCAGTTCCAGGTGCTCCTAGCTACAGCTCTATCCAGTTTGTAGCGGCTCGTAGCTACAACTCTATCCAGTTTGTAGCAGCTCGTAGCTACGACTCTATCCAGTTTGTAGCAGCTCCTAGCTACAGCTCTAACCAGTATGTAGCAGGTTCTCGCTACAGTTCTAACCAGTTTGTAACAGCTCACAGTTACAGCTCCATCCAGTTTGTAAAAGGTCCTAGCTACAATTCTATCCAGTTTGCACCAGCTTGCAGCTACAGCTCTATCCAGTTTGTAGAAGTTCCTAGCTACAGCTCTATCCAGTTTGTAGCAGATCGCAGCTACAGCTCTATCCAGTTTGTAAAAGTTCCTAGCTACAGCTCTATCCAGTTTGTAGAAGTTCCTAGCTACAGCTCTATCCAGTTTGTAGAAGTTCCTAGCTACAGCTCTATCCAGTTTGTAGAAGTTCCTAGCTACAGCTCTATCCAGTTTGTAGAAGTTCCTAGCTACAGCTCTATCCAGTTTGTAGCAGATCGCAGCATTTCGTGTTGTACTTGCGTGTGTCAACTAGTGTTGTTATCATTGTTGACCTATTTGACACGCTGTTTTGCTGCTTGATGGTGAATTGGAGATGCGAAACCCTCGAAGAATTTTATACCTTATTGTACTTCCACTTTTATTTATTTTACATAAATATATTATGTTTTAAAATTGTACTGTAGCTATCATATTAATTATACAGGGTGGCTAACCTAGAGTGGACCAATAGTTACCTTGTTATTATCAGATATAGAGTTAACTTCTAATGGGCACTCTCCTTCATATTTTAGGATGCGTTTTGGGATGGTTTTGAATTTTTCAAATACATCCGACATTTTCTAATATGGCCGATAACTACGTTTTATCTTATGAAACACCCTTCATTTTATGATTGTTAGATTGTAGTTAGAATTTAAATGCGATAAAAAAAAATTATTCTTGGCCTTTTTTATTTAAAGCTATTTATTTAGAAGTTGTAGTGTGTTAAACCTAAGAAAAAATTGCTTTTAGTGTATATTCTGAATCCTCTAGCTCATAAACGAGCAAGTTTAAAGAGAAATTGCAAGTTATAAATAAGTCTTAAAATCGCATCTACATCCAAAAAATATCATAAAATACCAAGTGATCCAATATTACAGTTAGCTGCCATTTTTGAAATTGGTTGCCATAAAAAAAATCAGAATCAATATTTTTAGCGTAGTTTATAACTTTTTTAGAATGAAGATGCATTTTTTTCTCATATTTATGAAGACTTCTCATATTTCTGTTTTTCTCTCTAAACCAGCTTATCGTTTAGGAAATACAGGATGCAGAATCTACACCAAAAGCCTTTTTTTCTAAGGTGTAACACGTTGTAGCTCCTTCACTATAGCTTTAGAGAAAAACGGTCCACAATAAAATGTTTTTAAATCACATTTCCATTCTAATACAATCATAACATACAGCGTATTCCTTAAAAAATGACAAAGTTGTCGGTCATATTGGAAAATAGAGGATATATTTTAAAATTCAAAACCGTCCCAAAACTCATCTTAAACTCGTCATTTAAAGTCTCAGAAAAAATCACATCCATCTAAGCAAGGTATGTAAAAAGTACATTTACCTTTACAGATTAGTTAACAGTATAAACAAATCCATAATTAAAATAAAATATTAAAAATAGTTTATAGTTGAAAGATCCAGTAAAAGTTATAACCAAATACAATACAGTAACCTACTACTGGATTCAAAACCTTTTAACACAAGATTAGTTAGTCTTGGTTCCATGGAGACTAAAACTACAACTATTTCTGTCTCCTAGAAACAAAATCATTTTCTTTTGAACATTTGACTGTAATAGATCACTTTTACAATGTTCAACGTAAAAACATTAGTGTGTAGTATAGGTGCTGTATCGACTTGGTGGTTCGTCTCCCGGAATCCTCCCCCACCACCACCACCAATAAGCGAGAAGGAGTTGAGGTTATGGATCCCGATCTGGACTCAGTGAAGAAGAAAAGACTCAGTCCAGGGAATAGAAGAGAAAGGCCCTGGACTGGTGATGTGAGAAGGCACTTGGAAAAACTTATAGTGCTCAGGACCTTACAGGAAGATTTCAAGGAAATTATTAAACAGAAACAACACGCGAGGAGGTAGAACAGAGAATGCTCTAAAGACAGAATAATCTACAAAGAGTTATTACCTATCAAAACATGTGTGTGGTGCTTTGCTGAAGGAAACATGATCACCATTTACTCATTGCACTATCAGTTTGTAACCAATGCTTCTCAACTTGCAAAAATAAAATACAAATTCCATACCCAACTGAATTTATGATTTTTATAGGCTAGTTCTTAAACTTAAAACATAAAGGGGAGTGTCCCAAAATAATTTATAGTAAAAAGGTACAACAAAAAGGTACAAAAAGGTATATATTGGTTCACTTTAGGTGAGACACCCTGTATAGTACGAATTAGAATGATAAATTAAATCAGTGAAATATCCATATTAGCTGTTTTAAATAATGGAAAAAATTCCAGTTTTATGTATTTATAATTAGATTAGTCCATCTGAAAAAGAAGCTTTCAGAAGTCGATTGTGATCAATGTAACCATAGTAACCTATTATGTGAAATAATGGTAAATTGGCAAACACATGTAAATACCATTTATTTGGATAATGTTGTAAATTGTTATATCAGGTTGATGTTTAACTAAGTAGAAAATTCTGTCAACGATTAAATTTAAATTATTACAGATTTTTTAAAGGGTTTTCCGATCCTTGATTACGTACGAGCAGTACTAGATAATCTCCATTGTGTGCTGTATCAGCCTGTAAATAAACAACTATTTAATTAAGTTTTACTTGATGACATACTATCAAATGCGTTTCATGACTAGCATATTAATTTATGTCATACTTTTTGTAATTTCATATAAGTTTTGTACTAAAAATATACTGTAATAAGACCCATATATTTTGGCATGCAAATAGTTGTCGATTATATTATGCCGTAATAAAGGCCTCTTGAATACACTTGTATATTTGCCTTAAAAATAATTTTCATTGTATATAAAACAACATACAAAATATTTGCGTTAAACTGAAAATACAATGTTTTGGAGCCCTAGTGATACTAACAAAATATACGACGCTGTATACCGTGGTCAGTTGAAAAAAATGCTACTCTGTTTTTATCATGACCATATGCTTAGCCCACCTTATGGGACTAGAAACAAAATATTCATTAAAAATTAATGATTATTTTGTATAATTATGTCATAATTATGTATGCAGGTTAAGTGTAAGAAAGGGCCATGTGGCCCTAACTTTGCCTGTTGAAATAAATGATTTTCATATCATTTTCATTTCATTATTATTAATGTTAATATGAAATCTAGCAAAAGCAGCTATAGAATAACTTGTTTCCTTACTGAACCAACCATAAAAAAACTATAACATGAAATTCCAATGGTAATTATGGATATTCCAACAAAAAAAATCCTGAAGTCATCAAAGTATATAACTTATAGTAAAACTGTAAACAAGTCTTGGTACAGATAGAACTGTTCCTTACTTACAAAATATGGTAATATTTTTAAATGAGATGTCATCAGGCTAATTTTTCCTGGTGTTCGAAATTGTGCAAACATATTTTTTGATGTTTTGTGTGTTAATTAACTAAAATTTTAATTAACTACCTAATTTTGATTGATTATAGCTGTGAGACAACTATTTGACAAACGATGCTAACTTAGTTTAATTTTTTGTTATGATTGCCTAGCTAATTACAGTTTATTAGGTAAATCAAATACACTTTACTGTTATATACTTTTATTTTAATGACTACAATACATATAATTGGTATATCATAAACTATACCACAATTATTGTTCTTTACAACAAGTGAGAGATTTCATCTCACAATTATTCACAATTAACGGATGTTGTTTTAGTTACTTTTGTTACTTTAATATATTTAAAAATCCAAAAATTTTGTTAAAATAATGATCACAGAATTGTGCTTTATAGAAACATTGTATCAGTAAAAGTTTGTTGACCGTTTGACTGTAGAGAACGGGCGTCACGGACCACTGCAAACAGACAAAATTCGTTACTTATTAGACAAAAACATATTCAAGATAGACAAGAGAACGTACGATAAGAATTTCAAAACTGCAAATTAGCAGACTAAGCAAATAGTCTTTTGCTGGACTGGATTTCCACTTATATAGTTGTTTAATCGTGTCCGATTGGTTCCCTATTTTAATAGCATTGGTTTCGAAAAGTACTTAGGTTTGCTGATATGGGGAAATTAATAAAGTGTGGTTTTGGCAAACCGTCAATAGCTTAGTATAAAATAAATACACTTGCCCAGTTTGATTACAATACACACATAAAAAAGCGAACTGCTACAGTTTACTTATACTCGCTAAGAATAATATGAGATTTTTGAATTTAAATTTTTTTTTTGTTCTCCGTAATTGATAATTGTACAATTATACGTACAAATATATTTTTTTTTACTAGATGGCTTGGGGTGAAATTAAGATATTCAATGTTTTGAGGTACAAACATGAGATGAAACTATTTCAATCCCGTGAAACCTTGTTACCGTGGCCCAATCGTGCTGGATAACGAATTCGTTCGAATAAAAATGTAGATTTACACGTTTGTACCAAATGTCATCAAAGTCGCCTGCTTTTTGCTCGAGATATCGTGCTACATAGGCTACCTACTTACACGAGAGAAGAAAATGGATTTTTAACTCACCTAGTGAGAAACAAAAGATTTCTTGGATGCGCAGGAATTTCGTTAAGGATCAAGTGTGATGACATTTTCTGAAAATAGACTCATAAACAAACATACTACTAAAAGGTTCTTATTTCGTATCTTCCGCAATTTACTAAGGCTTTCAAGATACAAATATTGACAAGCAAATGCTTATGCGTAATCTTAACATAATTTACAAGTTCGAGTAAAAAATAATATTTTTTCAGCTATTTATATGCTAATTTGTTATTTTTCGTTTTAAAAATTGGGAGTTTAAAATAATAAAGCATTTTCCTAAACTTTGTACAGTTTAAAAAATAACTGGAATTCTAAGAACAGACTGAATTTAGGCTTAAATCAAGGTAGTACAAGGCCTAAGAAATTCAAATTAACAACACTATTTACAATATACACAATAATATGCACAGACAAAGCCCTATAAACACTATAGACTTATGTATAAAATATATTAGTTTAAACACATTAACACACATAAGACTTCCGTTGAGCTTCATGTAATAATAATCAGCTATGTAACAAAGGTCGAAATCGGTAAAGTAAGAAAGTTGTCCTGACGTACAAACTACGGAAACACTACGAATATAAAAAGAACGTTACGGAGAAATTCCAAGTTAAGTAGCCAACAACAAACTGTCTAACACCGATAATTTTCATAAAAACAACTGAAGTTACGAGTACGGTTCCAAAAACATTCACCGAAAAATATATGCTATAACATGCCTTTAAACTAAACTTTTGAAAATGTAACAACACTTATAATTAAACTGGCGATTTGAGATTGTCTTTCAATCCGTGTTTTTCACTGTCCGACATTGAAATGTGAAATTTACAAAACAATAGCATTCTTAAAAACTCAGGAGTTAGAAAACCTCCGATTTCCGTTCAGTTCACTTTCACTAGACCCTGGACTCTCTGTCCGGCCTCAGCGAGCGCGGATGGCTGCCGTGGCGCAGGCGAGAGCCACTGTCTGCTAGGGAGAGAGTAGCAGCAGGCAGACGCACAGTATGAGGCAGTAGAGGTGGGAGGAGCGGTGATGCGCCTGACCTCCATGCTGCATGGCAGCGGGGAACTCTCCTGAAAACATATCATGGCACTTATGACAATGAACTTGATATGACGGACGCACAGTATGAGGCAGTAGAGGTGGAAGGATCGGTGATGCGCCTGACCTCCATGCTGCATGGCAGCGGGGAACTCTCCTGAAAACATACCACGGCACTTATGACAATGAACTTGATATGGCATATACATAAACAGTGTAAGGCAGTAGAGGTTGGGAGGAGCATTCATATGCCTGACCTCCATGCTGCATGGCAGCGGGGAACTCTCCTGAAAACATACCATAGCACTTATGAGTAGTAGAGGTTTTAGGAGCGGTGATGCGCCTGACCTCCTTGCTGTATGGAAGCAAGGAAGTCTAAAGAAAAGATACCATGGCAGTTGTGACAAGGTTTTAGTATGAATATTTTAAACAATAACAATTTGTAAAAAGCATACAGTATGGCGTTGAAATAGGTAATTGTGTCAAAATTTAGACATAAGCCATCCACCCTTAGTGAAATTTTATACGATTTTTATGAAGAAAATGCCCCATTTGGAGGAAAGCTAACTATCAAATGCCACCAAGATCAAAAAGATGTAATACAAATAACTAACATATTATGGTTTTTAGTTGTAATATGAGGCAAACCTGACTAGCTTAGCCTTGTTCCACGTCGTTTTACAACTAAAATCTTGATTTATCAGATATATTTTATTTGATCTTTTTGAACTTAGTGTATTTTTTTTGCCAATTTTTTTAATGCTAAATAAAAGTGTAACAGGCATTTTTTTGTAGCATAAGCAATTTTCAGCAATATTAATTAAAAATATTATAATGGCAGCTATTTCAAAATGTTTAATTGGATTAAGACTTTTTTCTAACGTAGGTCTGTTTTACGGCAACACACATACCAAGTTTCATAATGATCGGTTGACAAATTTCAAAGATAAAAATGTTTTTAGGATATACACAAAATACCTAATATCTGCTGGTTGACGAAGCGATTTTGGAAAAATACTTGATTTTCTCTTTATTTTGACCCATAGAGCTATTACCTGGAGTTTGGATGTTTACTGGACACCCTGTATTTATTTATGTTAATTATCCTAAAAGATATGATTTAAGGAAGTATGAACAATATACCATTGCATTGCAACAAATTTAGCCAGAAGTAATAAAAATAAAACTGTAAGCTTAAGCAAATCTGATAAGGAAAACAAAATTTATTGAGATAAGTGGTATTTTGTTGGGACATTCATAGACTCACCATTGAGCACATGAACATTGATGGACTTGGACTGAGCGTTGGAAGGGTTGCACTGATACTTCCCGTTATCAGTCGTCCTTGCTTGTTGTATCAGCAAGTAGCTGACTGTCGTCTCACCCTTCTCAGTGATAACACTCACTCCTCCACGGGGTGAGTCGTAACTGATAATCTGTTGACAAGTTACATACGAGTATATTTACATGTGACTGGACTTGATTAATTATATCCGATAATCGGCTATTGCATACAAAACGACTATAACACCGTAGAAAAGGACAAGGTTGCATGTATGCATGAAAGGGATTTTTTTTAATTTTACTTGACTATACAAAAGGACTATTTTATATAAAACAATTTCTAAAGTTTTAAGACCAAATGGAGTCCTTGGAGCCTAGACGTTCTAAATCATAAAGCAACAAAAAACTACAAAGACAACTTCTAATCCCACCGTTTACTAGGTAATTAAATTACTATCACTTTGGTGCTTGGAAAAATATTTTGAGAGGGCAAATAACTCTTCAGCGGCTGTTTGAAATTAACAAAATTAACATTGCTCTTATGGCGGGGAAATCCAAGTTGGCCGTTAGCTTGGACTTTCTTGGAATTCAAAACTACGAAGAACATTTTATATCACAGTTAGTTTACTAGATATTTAAATTATAATCACTTTGGGGTTTGACAAAATATTTTTCACGATAAATAACTCTTCAGCAGCTGTTTTAAATTATCCAAGATCGCATCTAGTCTCCACGGAGTCTTATAAGGTGATAAATATTTAAGGTGATTAATATTTGCCCGTGTTGTGATTTTTTTGGAATTTTCAACTATGGTATTATACGAGTAAAATTAATTACTAAGAGTATTGAGTGCTGAAATAACTAAATGTTTTCAAATTGTACTGTAATAGCTATTTACATTACCAGTGTAGTAAGAGCGTTTTTACATCACGCAGGTGAATGCCTAACAGTAAGGCCCCTATTAGCCGTGAGCAACATGTGGCGCAGCTAGCGGCGCCGCCGAAAAAGCTGCCCGAGGTGTTGCCGGGAGTGATTTTGCCCGGCAACATGCGTCGCGACTGTTTTAGTGTCCAGGCAGTCGGGGGGCATTGCAGTATATGGAGCCTATTAGCCGTGGGCAACATGCGACGCCACTGACTGCGCTCGAATGCGTTATTAACGTGAAAACGGAGCCTGTCACACAGTCTACATCGTGGTTTGAGTCGATTGAGACGTGCCTCGCCATATTGCTGTTATATTCATTAGTGACTTCGGTTCACTTTTGTTTACCAGTGACCTTTTTAACAGTGTATTCTTTCCTTTTTGTGTCATTAGCGTTTTTAGTTGTCTTTAGTTTAGATAAACAATGTCTAGTGGTAATAGTGACGTGCAAATTGTGGATGCAGTCACTCAACGAACATGTTTGACACGAGAATGTTGTGGTGAATTTCGTTGTTTGAGCGAGCTACGAATGTGTCGCGCGACTAGTCTCCAGGTTCCAAAACACTGTGGGCCACCGGCGGCTCCGCCGGCGGCACCGCTAGCTGCGCCACATGTTGCTCACGGCTAATAGGGGCCTAACGTTCTTTTACAAACAAAAGCTAGGTTAGGAAAATACTTTAAAGCATAACAATAACATTCAAGCGCACAGCTGATTTCTATCGTTGAACGTCGTTGGCTCCATAGAGGTATATTTTTTTAAGCACTCAATGTTATTTAAATGGGTTTCTTTACATCACCTACTTACTTTTTTCACAATGCTGTAACTGTTGCAATTCAGTCAAACTGTCCACCACCACCACCAAACTTCTTACTCATTTATTGATGTTTTCTATTGTATTATCTTGTTGTATGTAAATCTTGTCTAATGTATTATTTTGTGAAATGGCGATTGCCGTTGGAATGAATAAATGAAATGAAATGAAATGAAATCACCGAGTGAGTTTTTTATACTTTACATCACTCGAGAAGTAAGGAAGTTGTATACATCACGCTTGGGATAGGGAAGTTTAACATGGTGGGTTAGGTAAATACACTAAATACACGGATTACTCGTATGATAGGGATCTTAAGAATGTATTATATTACTTCTAAAATTTATAGTCAATAAAAGGACACAAAATGAATGTTTAATATTGCCAACGGTGTCTTGTATAAGATACGTGTCTTCTTCTTGATGTATTTTTCGTCGTGTAATGTAAAGCAAAAAATGCATTTAAAATTTTGCGTGTAATCATAGTTTTTATTTTATTTTTGCTTTAAAATATATTTTTTTTATTTCTTTACTGTTACTCACCGCGTCGTTGTGGTTCCAGAAGATGTAGGCTGGAGGTTCGGGACTATAAAGCACCACGCAGGTCAGATTGATGGTGCTTCCTCTGTCAATGAACAAATCAGGACCTCCGATGATGTCTGTCGTGGGTTCTAAAAAAATAAACATAAACTTAACAAGCTACTCAATGTTTAGGGTGCGAGAACGTGGCTTAATACTGTTTAAAATATTATGACTATTTAAAATGTTTGATACTGCAAACAATAAGGATAAAATAAAATTAGAATTTAAATGCATTGAACCCCTTTATATGGCATTTGCAATAAATTAATTCGTTTCTATACGATTGTGTATGAAATCTCTTAAATCTTTCAACTTTTGTATAATTCATTGAAAAAAACGTCGTTTATCAATTGCAATTAATTTAATCACAAACAAACCGTATGTTCTTTTAATGTTATATCAATAAAAAATCAATCTCTAAGGTTGACGTTAGTTTTTAAACCAGTATTTGGGATTTAACCTTACTTATAGATGTTGAAATTCTAAATGCCTTATACACTTACACAGAAGATAATAATGCAAGTGATACTCTATTGTTATAAAACTACGTTTATAAATCAGACCTTTCAAATAATTATAAATATTGCAATGAAAAGTAATTTCGAATGTTTTCGATTATGATCATATCAGTTGCTTTTCCGAATGACATCAACCTTTAATTGTACTTTAATGAAACTTATTTTAAGGGCTACAGATGTAAATATAAAACATCTAAGATATATAATTTGGTTTTGATTTTCAATAGTTTTTTTTTTCAAATTGTCAATACAACGAAACTTGTAAATGTTTGACACAGTGATATTTAAAGTCAAAGGACTTAAATGATTGCAAGGAGAAAACTTGAACAACCTTTGACCTTCTATCACATTCTCTTTGTAAACATACAAAATTAAAACTGTTGAAGCAGAATTGGACGTAAAGGAAAATGTTTGTCAGGTAACCAAGTATTAGTTTTAAATTGGATCATATGTGATGCTTACCTAGGCAAGATAACATATTTGCATGTGTAACAAAAATATATCTTACTGTATACAAAGAAAATGGTACCTAAGTAGATATATTTTGATATATTTAGGTTATTGAATGCTTTATGTATTTACCAATAAGGAGTGGATATAGGTTTTTATTACAAATAATACCCCACAGCAAAATAATTGCATCAAATAGTGGAGGATTTGTTTCCGAATATCATAAAATTATGGTTATATAGTTAAATATTGTTTCTAATAATTATCATTATAAAAACATAAGTAAAGTACAGCGGAAACATTCTTATGGGATCACCAGCTAGTATATTGTGCCAGAAATATACTAGTTACGAGCAAAGAAGAGCCCAAATGGCTATCAATGTGCGGAAGTTGCCATCGCTCAAAGCATAGAGTCTTCCTCCACCGTAGGCGTTGTAGTTGTATTACATGACGGCGGTGTTGGACTTTCTGCTAGTCACCAAGCACTAGTGCTGGACACCACTTAAGCGTACCATTAGATGTTTCCTCCCTCACTATGTAATATCACTAAAGCATCTACTGTATTGGATATTTACCGACGACATTGAGGTGTATGTAATGGCTCATATGAGGCGTGGTGCTGATTTGACACTCGTATATCCCGGTGTCTCTGTGCTGCGGATATTTGATTTGCAGACTCCAGTCTTCTGAGCTCTGATGGTGAATGGCTCTGAACCTCTGGTCACTTGTGTACGTATATCTACCCACAGTCAGTAGGTGGATGTCTCTGTGCCTTACCCAGGATACCTGAAATACATCCTAGAGTTTAGCATAGCATGTTTTAAACTTGTGTGATTTGAAACTAAAAGGAGTATTCATAGCCACAAAGTATTCGTTCTTGTTATTTATCAAAATCTACTAAAATAAATTGTGTTACAATTGGCTTGTCAAGCTCAATTCAGTAAAAGATTAGTTTTTATTAATTTAATCATCCAATGTAAGTGTACAACAAGTAATTATATCATAAAATCCTATGTCATTGTTTGAAATGCAATATTTCATAGAGCTAAGAAAAATATATATATCAAAAATACAGATTTTTTAGGAGACTGGTCCTTAATTATAACGTTACTCATAAATTAAAATTACATGGAGTTAGCGTACTAGTATTTGTAAGTAGTTAAGATTAAATACAACGAAGTTAGAACATAGTTTGGCACACATTGGAGGTTTTACAGCTTTTAATTGCCTTCAGACCCAATTACCAATAAAATTTTACCTTACAATATGGCCGAATCAGTTTTGGAACCTAACAAGGCTATGTAAGCTCGTTATAATCATTAATAGGCCTTTGCCAAAACTATTTCGTACCAATAATGTATATGCACAAATTGTTATTATTATATATACGAATACAACAGTATAGTATAACTTTTAGTATTGTTTTTTATTTTTATGCAAATATTATAAGCTTAAAAGAATCAGAGATATAAAGGAAAAAAAATCAAACTAATTATGAATTAATACTAAAGTAGCCTATCGAAATATAATAAAGGTGTAACAACAATTTTTATTACATAATTATCAACTACAAATGATTGTACACAAGTAAAGAGATGATCATAGGATTATTTTAGTTATACCGCTGAATTATTTAACAACTTATTCCATCTAGAATTAAAAGATACAATATCTTTCATTTAAATTTTCAAAAGGAAGAAAATATTTGAAAAAATGTACTGATCAACTTAGCATATAATCAAAATCTGTTAACAACCTAGTTTGTTACATTACTGTTTAATTTGGAACATTCATAAAGTCATTGCAAATTAACAATATTACCTCAATATTTACTTACTGATGATAATTTTTACACGTACCGTTTTGTTTCCTAAATTTTTCACTTTGCAGTTTAGGTAGGCCGTTTTCCCCAGCAACGCCGTTACGTTTTTTGAAGCTGCTTTATCAAAGTAAGGTCCTTGTCTGCCTGTTGGATCTAGTAGATTTGTTGACGATCCTTTACCGCTCTTCGACATGGCTCCGATCACTGAAACATAAATACATAATGATCAGTCAATGTTAAACTAAATCATACAAATAAGGAAATGGTCAAAGGTGAAGCACACTTTGGAGGAAGGGTTTGTGGGCAACAAGGTACCTTATGACCCGATGATTGGGAATAACAATAGAAAAAACTAACAATCTAAGCTAGATGCACGATTTGGAAACAAATAAAGAAATACATTACACACTATGTCAAGATGTTGAAAACGTCAAGCTTTATATCAGGAGGAATCAACAGGATTAAGTCAAGTAGAAAGATCTTATTAGGATTGACGGCATTTGTGTACGTGTAATTGTTTGATACACCCGAAGTAGTATAGTTTGTCGGTGCCGTTTTTTGCGCATCGGCATTTTTGGGCCAACTCCCCGCCCATGCCTAATTGCTAGTACATTTACCATTCCCCTTTCTAGTTGATGTATTATATTTCTGTCTTATCTTATCTATATATTAGACGTATGAGTTGTTTAATATTGTTAGTATAGGTTGTCGCCGCCGTTTTTTTGGGGCTCGACATTTTTGGGCCAACTCCTCCCCCTCACCCCTCACCCCCTCACCACTCCCCTCTGCACCATGCACAATTGCTAGTACATCTACCATTCCCCTTTCCAGTTGATATATTATATTTCTATTTCAAAATCATGTATGTGCGAACTCGGCTCATGGCGTGGGCGCGATCCTGACTCATGGTTGTTTCTTGCCTCTAGTGGTGACGTGGTGAAAACGTCACTCACTTGGGCTTGTTCCTTGCTAGTCTTGGATCTGTTGAAGTAATTTTTACAAATTTTTAATTTCTAGCTGAAAATTATTAAAATTTCCAAAATTTTGAAATTTTCGAAAAGTCTATAAATAGAAGTGACACAAATTTTTTTTGTTATATATAAAAATGAGGCCCACCTGTCAACACTGCTCCGTGTCGCTCTCCACCAAAAGTAATATGATTCGTCACTACAAGGTAATTCATCAAATGAAGGTGAAACTGTGCAAAGTTTGTAATTTAATCTGTGATAGTAACATTGCCCTAAAATCGCATATATTACAAAGTCACAAGAGTTGTAATTTCTGTAAAACGAATATTGTTGGACATTTTAAAAGACATGTTAATTCTTGCATGAAATGTCCATACACAATGATTAAATTTGTTGGTGAATCGATTAGAATTGATCTTGAAAATACTCTTAAGTCTTGTCCTCTACCGATAAAATGGACTTTAGTTAGGAGAATCAAATTTATAAAATATTTAATGGGTCAAAATGGTAAATTAGTTAATGAAAAAGAATGTATAGCAGATTTTCGAAGTCTTACTACCTTAACTATTGAGAAGAGAGATTTAAAGCCTCAAATTGAAAATGCACTTTCAAAGATTGATGCTTCCATACACAAATATCAAGCCCAAGGCAGTGGATGGATATATGACCATACTAAATATTGGCAGTTGCATGTTTACAAGTATAAACCCCTAACTCCAAAGTC
The DNA here is from genome assembly GCF_028750875.1 of Macrosteles quadrilineatus. NCBI lineage: Eukaryota > Metazoa > Arthropoda > Insecta > Hemiptera > Cicadellidae > Macrosteles > Macrosteles quadrilineatus. Next base: position 81,250,327 of record NW_026542602.1, on the reverse strand, counting down.
ATATATCCCCACACCAAAAAGTATTCAATCAAAACATGCTGTTTTAAATATAAAGAATTCTGACAATAGATGCTTTCTTTGGTCGATTTTAGCAGCTTTACATCCAAGGTATGCAAACAATGCTGAAAGGGTTTCTAATTATGTACCCTATGAAAGTCAGTTGAATATGACAAACATAAAGTATCCTGTGAAAATATCTGATATAGATAAATTTGAAACACAGAATGATATAAGTATTAATGTATTTGGGGTTGAATATGATAAATTTATATATCCATTAAGAACGACTAAACTAAATAGTAATACTCACATAGATTTATTATTATTACAAGAAGGTCGTAAATCACATTATTGTTTAATTCGTGATTTTGATAGGTTAATGTTCCACTCTACAAAACATGGCCATAAGCAGCATTTTTGCAAGTTGTGTTTACAACATTTTTACACTAATGATATATTAGAACGTCATGAAACATATTGTAAAAACTTTGATGCTCAACGAGTGGAAATGTCTAAACAAGATACATTACAATTTAAAAACTATAAATATCAACTTAAAGCCCCATATGTAATTTATGCAGATTTTGAATGCTTTATAAACTCTAATATACATATTCCATCGGGATTTGCATTTGTCGTAGTAAAAGATTCAAAAATTATTTCTGAAGAGTTGTACAGTGGCACAAATGTTATGGATGTGTTTTTTGAAAGATTATTTCAGGCTTATGATTATATTAAAAATCAAATGGCAATATATATTCCTCTTCAAATGACCCCTGAGCAAGAGGTATCTTTCCAAAACTCAACACATTGTCACATTTGTGAAAAGCCCTTATATTTTGATAGGGTGAGAGATCATTGCCATTCTTCTGGCCAATACCGTGGAGCTGCCCACAATGATTGTAATTTAAACTATAAAGTAACAAAGAAAATACCAGTATTCTTCCATAACTTGAAAAATTATGATGGTCACATAATAATGCAACATTTGGGAAAATTTAATAATCGTAAAATTAATTGTATAGCTAAAGATATGGAAAAATATATATCATTCTCTGTTGATGATTTAGTATTTTTAGATTCATACAACTTTCTGTCCCTTCCATTATATAAATTGGCTTCCAATTTGAACACATTTAGATTCATACAAAATCCACTACTACAACGTAAAGGTGTATATCCCTATGAATATATGACGGGACCAGATAAGTTTGCAGAGTCTCTACCCCCAATTGAAACATTTTACAGTTCTATAACTAAAGAACATATCTCTCCCAATGAATATGAACATGCTAAAAATGTATGGACCCATTTTAATATAAATAATTTACAAGAATATCATGATTTATATCTTAAAATAGATGTATTGCTACTGGCTGATGTGTTCGAGACATTTAGAGACCTATGTTTAAAAGATTACAAACTTGACCCTGTACATATGTATTCACTTCCTGGACTTACATGGGAGGCCTGTCTTAGAATGACAGGAATAAAATTACAATTATTCAAAGATGTTGACATGCATTTGTTCATAGAAAGTGCGATCAGAGGAGGAGTCAGTATGATTTCTACACGTTACGCTAAAGCAAATAATAGATATATGGGTGAACACTATGATCCCAATCATGAGAGTGTCTATTTAATATATTTAGATTGTAACTCACTATACTCTACAGCAATGTGCGAGCCACTGCCTGTGGATGGATTCAGTTGGACTAATGAGATAGACTACAAATATAATCAAAATGATGAGTTTGGATACATTTTAGAAGTAGATTTAAAATATGATAAAAGCTTACATGATTTACATAATGACTATCCATTAGCACCAGAGAAAATGAATGGCAAATTAATACCTAATTTAAATGACAAAACTAAATATATTTTACATTATAAAGCATTACAAAAATATGAGGAATTGGGTTTGATTGTAACAAAATACCATAGAATTTTAAAATTTAGACAGTCTAAATGGCTTGCGCCCTATATTAATTTTAATATTGAAAAACGCAAATGTGCTAAAACTGATTTCGAAAAAGACTTTTATAAATTGTTAAATAATAGTCTCTTTGGTCGAACAATCATGAATCAACGCAAGTTTCGTGATATATATCTCAAGGATGAGTCACTATTAACAAAATATGTCACTAATCCAAGGTTTGACTGTAGTAAAAAGTTTGATAACAATTTACATGCTATACATTTAAATAAATTAGTTGTAAAGTTTAATAAACCAATATATTTAGGAATGACCATTTTGGATATCAGTAAAGTAATAATGTATGATTTCCACTATAATTATATGTCAAAATTTAAGAACAAAAGATTTCTAATGACAGATACAGATTCATTAATGTATGCTATAGTTACAGAGGACTTTTACAAGGAAATAGAATGTGACTTACACTATTTTGATACCTCTGGATATAGTAAAGACCATTTCTTATACTCTGATAAAAATAAAAAAGTCACTGGAAAGTTTAAAGATGAATTAGATGGTCATATTATGTATGAATATTGTGGTTTAAGACCAAAGTTATATTCTTATATTCCTCTAAAATGGTTATATGAAGAAGACAAGCAAGCTTTAGAGGTGAAGAAAGCTAAAGGAGCTGATGGTGCTACTGTTAAACATCTCCTCAGACATCAACATTATTTGAACTGCCTTGCAACTGGGCAAGATTACTATGAGAATGTGACAAGAATTAAATCTATAAATCATCATCTTCAAACCTTAACCATGAATAAAAAAGTACTATCCTTTGACGATGACAAGAGGTTTATTCTAGAAGATGGCATCAATACTCTTGCGCTTGGTCATTATAAAATCGATGTTTAAAATGTGTAGATATATAATAAATGTAAATGTTAAAAAAAATCTTTCATTTATTTACCCTTACCATCCTCTTGATAGAATTGGTCAAACATAAATCTATATTTGCCATTATTCTTTGACCTTTCTTTGTCTATTACGAAAAAGCCATATTTAGTTTTATCCCAACATTGATGACAGAGATTTTTAAATTGGTCAAATGAAAAGTCATTACCAACATGATTGTGATATACATGTTTTAAATTTAAATCATCTTGTTTGAATAATATTAGGAAATTTACATTATCACGTAAATGTTTGTGTACTTTGCTGTAAGATTGACACAAGTAAAAACAGTTAATATTTTTATGTCGACCCATTGAGAAAAATTGTGTAATATTTGGACTATTTATGTCATCAAATACAACAACTGACTGTGATTTTACATCATTTGGTGTGATTTCACAGTCAGTAAACGTGTGTAATTTCACTTCATCACACAAACTAAATATTTCAATTATTTTTTTATATTTTTCTTGTTCTAACGATTTGGATATTAAATATAAGTTTGTAAATTTTAATCCTTCCTTTCTTACAATTAAGTTATAAATTACAACCGTCTTCCCACTTCCACTTGGACCACAAATAACACATCGAATATTGGTAGGAAATAGACCCAACTTCTTTGGTATATTTTCCTTAGTATGTACTATTTTAAATTTATGTTTTTGTTGAATAAAAGACATTTTTTATATAATAAAAATGGTGAAAAATAATAAGAAAACATGTAAAAAGGGCAAAGGTTTATTCTTAAAGCCTTACAGGGGTCGAGGGTTATTGAATACTCTTATAAATAATCTTCCATTTCCACTTCACATACCATCATATCGGTACTGTGGACCTGGAACGAATATACGTCAAAATTTAGCCAAAAATGTACCTCCAAAAAATAAGCTAGACTCTTATTGTAAAGAGCATGACATATTCTACATGAATAATCCCGATACCGCTGCTCGGAACAAAGCAGACATGAGATTAGCAGACTTAGCTTGGACTAGAGTAACGGCAAATGACGCAAATCTTGCTGAAAGAGCTGCAGCTTATGCGGTGACAAATTTGATGAAGGCAAAAGCAAAAATGGGAATGGGATTAAAATTTAATAAAAAAGATGGACAACTACCAGCTGTTAGAGGCCGCAAAAGACGTGCCTCACTTCCGGGGGGTGTACCTAAAAAACGAGCTAAAAAATCTAACACCAAAAGTAAAAGAGTGCGGAATAGTTAATTTAGACAGTTCATCTGGCACACATTGGACAGCATATCGTAAAAATAAAGATATTGTAATTTATTTTGACCCATTTGGAATCCAACCTCCAAAAGAAGTAATTAAATATTTTGAGGGATATAAAATCTACTATACAACCGATCAAATACAAGATTTAAATAGTTCTATTTGTGGAATTTTATGTTTATCATTCATAAAAAATATTTCTTTATAAAAATGGATTCATTTACTATAACATTTTCGGGTACAGAGCCAGAGCTAAAGTCAGTATTCTTTCCTCCCATAGAATTAAATGATGATTATGTTATTGGATTGGTAGATTTTCAAAGTTATAATTCAATATTTAATGTTAAAAAACCACTAAATACTTTAACATATTACAAAGTAGAGAAAATGACATTACCAAAAGGAGATATCTCAGTTGATGATTTAAACCGGTTATTAAATGGAAAACTTAAAGTTATAGTAGGTAAAAATGGAGAAGCATTAATTAATACTAAATCCAAACTTTTATTCAAAGGGCTTATTCCAAAATTAAATCAACTTAAAGGAAAAAAGTTAACCATTAGTGAAGGTGATGATGTTTTCTATTATGACCACAATGCTCCAGTTACAATAGAAATTTCTGAAGGAACATATGAGGTGGTTGAGCTTGCAAAGGAAATTCAAAAGCAAGTCCCAGACTTTTTCCTTACAGCTAATAATAAAACTATGAAAGCGACACTACTTTCTAGCCACGTGTTTGATTTTACAAAACCATGTTTAGGGTCTATTTTATTAGGATTTAAAGGTGTTTCTACTCCTGGTGTTCAGTTTGAATCTACAAATAAAATAAACATTAATAATGTAAATGTGATTAGAGTAAAATGTAATATTGCAAACGGGTCCTATTTAAATGGCAACAAATCACACACCATACATAGCTTTTATCCAGAAGCTCCTCCTGGCTACAAAATTATTGAAGTTCCAAGAAATATTATATATTTTCCTGTAAATAAGAGAAGTTTAGATGTTGTCAGTATTACATTTGCCGATCAACATGACAAGGCAATTGACTTTAACGGAGAAGAAACTACAATTACTTGTCATATAAAAAAGATATGAGAATTTATAAGAATTTATCTATAAGTGTACAAAATGCTAGGTTCCTAAAGTCAATAGGACTAAAGTTAAAATTTTCTATTAATAAAAATGGAAGATTTTCTAGACGTTACAGGGAAATCCCAATTCGACGATAGTGTGGTTAAAATTACAAATCACTCCTATGTTCCCCACAACACTTTAGCAATAAATAATTCTGATGAAATTCGAATATGTATTAATAATCAAGATTTGCTAACTCTCCCGTGTAGGAGTTATCTGTATATTAAGGGAGAAATTGAAAATCATGAAAAAGGTCATTTTATAAATAATGCATTTGCGTTCTTATTTGATGAAATTAGATACGAAGTTGCAGGTAAAGAAATAGACATTGTAAGAAACCCAGGAATTTCTAGTCTTATGAAAATATTGAGCTCTTACAATAAAACTACTAAATTGTCAAATGTAGCATTTGATTCTGACACAAATTTAAAAGAGTTCCATAGAGGTGGCAAGTTTAGTACATGTATACCATTAGAGCTGTTAATGGGTGTATTTGAGGATTTTAATAAGGTATTAGTAAATGTCAAACAAGAATTGGTGTTGAAAAGATCAAAAAATGATTTGAATTGTATATTAACAACCGCTAGTGCTCCAGCCAGTGGCACTGCTGATTTGATTCCTAAAATTACACTTAACTCAATTCAATGGGTTATGCCACATGTGATACCATCAGATGGGGAGAAGTTACAATTACAAAAGATGTTATTGCAAAATAAAAATTTGCAAATTGCATTTAGAAGTTTAGAGCTGCATGAACTTCCATCATATCCTAATACCACAAGACATACATGGTCAGTAAAGACATCTTCAAGTTTGGAGAAGCCTAGGTATATTATATTTGGTTTCCAAACAGCTAGGGATAATAGTGCACGAAAAAGAACTGATGAATTTGATCACTGTAAATTAAAAAATCTCAAAGTATTTCTAAACTCTGAATATTATCCTTACAGTGATTTAAATCTCGACTTTGAAAATGGAGATGTCTCTAAAGCTTATGAGATGTTTATGAGGTTTAGAGAGACTTACTATAATACTATTCCAGATCCTATGATTAGTAGGGCCGAGTTTATGAAGAAATATCCACTAATCGTAATAGATTGTTCTAGACAGAACGAAACAGTGAAAGAAGGAATTGTTGATATTAAATTAGAGATTGAAACTGCAGAAAATGTACCAGCAAATACATCTGCATATTGTTTGATAATACATGATAAAGTGTTTGAGTACAATCCTTTGTCAAATGAGATAAATAAAATGTAAATAAAAGATGAAAAATATTCAACAAGAATTGGTTGACTCTGCAAATCAAATAAGAGAGAAATATAGAGCTTTAAAACGTGGCAAGTTTCTAGAGGCTGAAGAGAGGTTCCAAACATTCCAACCTTTACTAGAGCCATTACAAGAATTAAAGAAAATCACATCAGAGAGGCCTCGAATGGAGATACTCCCAATGACTCCATCTAGAATATCAATGATACCAAGATTACAACCATTACAACCATTACAACCATCCACTCCACAGAAATTAGATTTTGGTCTTTTAGCATCAGACTATTTAGGAAATTACCTCAGTAAAAGTAGTATGACAGACACTACATATGGTATTAGACGAGAAGCAAATAAATTTTTTATTGGAAATAAGGAAGTTGATATTGCCAATGATGATGTTACAGTTGCAAATAAAACCTACAAGGGGACAAAAGGTTTATGGGAATTGTTAACGTTAAAAGAACCTGAGAACTATACTCAGGCTGATTTGCAAAATTATAAAGAGATTTTAGAAGCTACAAATGGACATTTAAAGAGTTACAAAGATGGTGCACCAATTTCAAGTAATAGACATACTAAATATCTTAATATAATTAAACCTCTATTTAAATCTGTTGGTGAAGGTTTGAGACAAGTGACTGGTAATAAAATAGACTATATTTATTGGGATGATCCTAATGAGCTTGTAGATAGGTTAAGACTTCTTTGGCTAAGTCGCCAAGCTGGTAACTCAGGAGTGGATAATGAAATAGATTCCATTATTGAGGAATTGAGAGAAAGTGGAATTATTTATTAAATAAAAATATGTTTATAGATAAATTTTATCGTTTATATAATCCATATAATAAGCCTGCAGAACCCAGGGCGGCAACCATGAGTAGTGAACCTACTTTAAATTTACAAGATGATAGTTGGAATTGTTTAAACCGTAAAATTGGTAATGTTAAAGATGGAGAGTTTGTAGATGATGTATCGACTTTGGGACAGACATTAACTAGAAAAGGTGATGTCTTTTTACAAGGTAAAACTAAATATGAGTTTTTAGAATCTAAGAATAAAAATTGGAATGCTAAAAAACAGAAAATTACTAATGTGAAAAAGGGTGAAAGTTTAGATGATGTGCCCACTTTACAACAGACTTTAATACGAACAGATGGTGGTACATTTGTACAAGACAATAATAATTATGAATTTTTAGAATCAGAGAATGGTGTTTGGAATGCTAAGAAACGGAAAATTACTAATGTAGAAAAGGGTGAGAGTTTAGATGATGTGCCCACTTTACAACAGACTTTAATACGAAAAGAAGATGGTAAATTTATACAAGATGATAATAATTATGAATTTTTAGAATCAGAGAATGGTGTTTGGAATGCTAAGAAACAGAAACTTAGCAATTTGATGGAAGGTACAGATAGTAAAGATGCTGTGAATGTTTCACAAGTTCCAAAAATGGAAGCAGGCTATTGGAGTTTTTATAATAAAAGGTTAGTACGTGTTAAACCTGCCATTGATGAAACTGACTGTGTTATAAAAGAACAGACTATAACTTTTGATAAAAAAGAAAAATGTTGGGATGCCAAAAAACAATTTATAAGGAATCTACCAGAGGGAGAACATTCGGATGATATTTGTCTAATGTCACAAGCTATGCATTACGATGGATCAAAATTTGTATATGGAGAAAAAATTTTTAATTTGATGGAATATAATCCTGATTTATTAGTTGCTGACCCCACATCTTTGAGTGGATTTAAGTATATAGATAATAGACCATATATACCAGAAAACTATGTATTTAAAAGAATGGAAGATAATCTATTGATTGGGGCTAATGGTGATGTATTTAGAGTTACAGGAAAGGATGATGTTATAAAAAATGAATGAAATTGCATACGAACTTCATAAGCCTGCAAGAAAGAATTTCATTAGAAGGTCTTTTAAAGTATTGGGTATAAACGAAACTGTACAAATAGATTTAATTGATATGCAAAACTATGCTAGAGAGAATTCTGGCAATAAATATATTTTAACTTTAATAGATACATTTTCTAAAAAAGCTTATGCTGCTCCACTAAAGAATAAGACAGGGTTGGTGGTTACAGAAGCCATTAAAACCATTCTACCAAAGGGGGTTAAAAACATTCAATCCGACAATGGAAAAGAATTTTTTAATCAATATTTTAGCAAACTAATGAAAAAATTAAATATTAATCACTATCACACATTTTCTACAACTAAGGCTGCAATTGTGGAGAGGTTTCAGAGAACTTTAAAGAATTGGTTATATAGAGAATTTAGTGCTCAGGGGAGTTATAAATGGTTGGATTTACTTCCAAAGTTAATTCGAAAATATAATAATAAAGTGCATAGATCTATAGGAATGAAGCCAAACCAAGTGAATATTAAGAACAGTAAATATGTGCATGAGAGGTTGCATGAAAGGACTTCTAAAGTAGTGCAAGTTAAAAAGCCAAGATATAAGGTAGGTGATAGCGTGAGAATTTCCAAGTATAAACATGTTTTTAGTAAAGGATATACCCCAAATTGGACAGGGGAACTATTTACAATATCAGAAGTTAAGAATACAAAGCCTGTGACTTATATCTTGAAAGATGAAAATGGTAATATAATCAGAGGAGGCTTCTATACAGAGGAGTTGTTAAAGACCAAATATAAAGACATGTATTTAGTAGAAAAGGTAATTAGGAGAAAAGGTGATTTATTGTATGTCAAATGGCTTGGGTTCCCAAGTAGCCAGAATTCATGGATTTCCACTAAGGATGTCCAAGGGAGCATGCCCGCGACCAGGAGCGCGCCCACGCCATGAGCCGAGTTCGCACATACATGATTTTGAAATAGAAATATAATATATCAACTGGAAAGGGGAATGGTAGATGTACTAGCAATTGTGCATGGGGCAGAGGGGAGTGGTGAGGGGGTGAGGGGTGAGGGGGAGGAGTTGGCCCAAAAATGTCGAGCCCCAAAAAACGGCGGCGACAACCTATACTAACAATATTAAACAACTCATACGTCTAATATATAGATAAGATAAGACAGAAATATAATACATCAACTAGAAAGGGGAATGGTAAATGTACTAGCAATTAGGCATGGGCGGGGAGTTGGCCCAAAAATGCCGATGCGCAAAAAACGGCACCGACAAACTATACTACTACCCGATAAATTCATTTCAATAAAAGCTCACCAAACAGTTAAGACATTTTCAACCTAATCATTAGCCTATTACGATAAAACCGTTGAAGTAAAATTATCACAGCTATCATGATAAGCTTAAAATTGCAGTGAATCGTTTATTTTATATTATGACGATATCTTAATCTTATTGTACTATAATCTTTTGTATTTTCTATTCCAGTAATACTTAACAAGTTATAAGAAAATAAATCTTCCTCAGAATTGATTTTAGCAATGATCTGTATTAGAATTAAATTGTATGTGTACTTTTAGTAAAAAAAATACTTAATCATTGCTTTTGTGACTATAATAATGCTTTGGTACGCTTTTATCTACTAGGGTTAACAAGGACTTAAGAAATTTGAAACATAGCAGTCCGTATATTGACTATATTGTCTGCCATAATATGCATGAAGCCTAAGGTTATATAAATTTAAATCTGACATTAATTTAAATATATATTTATTTTTTTAATTACTATTACCTATAAATTATAACTTTATAAAGACATGGGTTGATTCATAACGATTGGAAAAATCACATTTATATACCAGGCATATTGCTTTCCACAGGCAGAACCCAAGTTTTGTTGTTTATGGGAGGCATGCGAATGTTTTGTTTATGCAAAATATAGAAATATGTGATGTATTGACATGAAGTCTGGCGCTACTAACTGAAAATGGAAGATTTTACAATATGAAAACTATTCAACACTTCAATTCTACTTGCCTCTCATAAATGTGTTTTTTTTCTTTTTGGAAAGTACACTGTGACAAAAAAAAATTATTATTAACCTAGTAAAAACATAGTAATAATTAATTTTTATCCTTACTTCTAAGCTATCAATCGATACATGATCTAGGTTTTATAATGGGGCATGGTAGTAAATAATGTAAATACACTTAGTTTACCAAATAAAATAGCTCTAAAATCTGTTCAAAATGAATTTTCAAAATTCAACCTGATGTAATAGACTGATAATATAGTTTTTCTAAGTATTACATTAATAACACTTGACCACTAACACCCAGCCAAAAATGGGCTCTAGTGAGCCAAAATCCTCTTTAAAGTTGCATAATAAGTATGACCGTCGAATATAGTCATATTTTCTATGTGTTCTCCTAAAACTTAAATTCAACCAAGCCAATTATTATATATCAATTTTATAGGCTAAAATTGTTGGTTAACTATTCGTATTGTATGTTAAAATGCTGTGGAGAATCCATCAAGAATAACCATATACCACTCGTAATACATTACGATCAATGAATGAAGCCCGTATAAATCATTGCATGTAATACGAGGATCAGCACGAAATAATAGCAGCAGATACACATGTTACGTTACAAATGGAATAAATTACCATACTTGCTGTAAAGGTAGGGTTGTACTGGGAGGAGCTACGGTGACGCCAGCGCCTTTACCTGCTGTCCCAGGAATCAATACTGGGATAACACTAACACTAACACTACAACACTACCCACACCTTAACATGTTACCATCAGTTCAACACAATGGCTGCCCTAGATTGCTTGGTGTCACGGTTATCTGCTTAAGCTGGATTGGTAATTTTGATTTTCAAAACTTTAAGTATAATTTTCGTCCCATTATCAGACAACTACCCATTTCTTTATAGCTAAGACGCAACTTAGCTCAACCCATCATTATTTATAACTTTCATTTGTTAATATAATTTTTGGTAGAAAAACTTTTTATCTCGGAATTTCTACTTGGACGTCATTTTGCAAAACTATTGTTTATACTAGTTAAAAATCACATCATTCATTGCGGTCGAAAAACAAACCCCAATAGTGTTTACTGAACAAAATTGCACTACTGCGGAGTTTGATTTATTATTAGTAACATAGTGATTAACTTGAAGTTTCATCGTTTGCTGCAACGTTCACCTGGCCCAACTAAAACTGAATCAAGTCGCGTTATAAATGTCTGGATGTCTGATCTGATCATTATCTGTAACTCGCTTTGAGTAACACGGAGATAATCATCTTTACAAAGAAACTGATCGACACCATGATTCCACTACGAGTCGGGAAAGTAGTTTTTCCAACCACTTATACCACCAACTACATCATGGTGAATAACATTTTGAGGCGAAGAGAGTAGATTTTTTGCTGGTGGACAAGGCTGCTAGGAGTGTCGCTCCTTTTAGTAAGTTTAAGGCCAATGTCAGTAGTCCTCGGTCAAGCCGGAGAAGACTCTTGATGTCTGCAGTACAGTTCATGCTTCTTTACTGCTATGGGGTGTGAGCATACGTACTCAATAAAGAAGCGTATAAGTTTAAGATTGCACAAGTGCAGCATCAGGTGGAACTCAGGTACACACCAACGTACTTCACGTTGTCCGAGCCGGCTGTTCTGGTGGATTGCCAAAGTTATGCCTGTCAATCTACAGAAGAAAGGCAATCTACCAATAATAAGAGCATAAGAGGAAGCTGCAAAGACGAAAAGCGCTACTGAATTTTTTACATATGAATAGAGTGCTGGCAATAGAAGACTCATGAGACAATTGATTCTCTCACTCATCAGGCAGGTCCAACCGTGGATGGAACTGTGGCATGGGTGGGAGGTTAAACTTACTCATTTTTTGTCAGGTCACGGCTAGTTTCAGTCCTATCTGCATTTGACGGGCAAATTGAATTCGCCAAACTGTATTTACTGGCCGAGCGTTCCTGTCGACGCAGAACACACATTCTTTCGCTGTCCACACTGGAATACCGGGAGGCCACTCAACATCTTGTGGTGTTGTCGGGTGATTCGGTTAGGGAGATCATGGTCAAGGGCGAGAAAAACTGGAACCACTAATCGGACTTAATTTAGAACATCGTAAAAAAAAACAACCTAAATCAGATTAAAGTCTAGGTAAAGTACGAAATTAACAGCGAGATTTGGGCGTAGACAAGCTCTGCCTAAATTTGATGAGATGAGATGAGTATTCCCAGCATGGTTTCCAAAGAGAGGAGAATAATTTGCGTAGACATTGTGTTCATCTAATCAATTACACTTAATGTTAAATGCTAATGTTTTTAAATGTTGTGACATCAAGCTCAATACTGAAGTTATTTGTACACTCATTACGGAGGTGATTTTCTAATGAAGTTTTCATTTCAAGTATGAAAATATTATACAGTATTTTCAATAAAAATATAATAATCCTAAACATAGTGTTTTTGCAAAGATATTAATTTTTAAACATTTGTTGAAGCCTTGAAAAATGAAACCCAATTTACTAACAGAGCTAAAGGCGCCACATCAAATACAATCAGCGGAGTGCACGAAGGCCAAGCGTCGCCACCCTTCCGGCGACCCAGCGTGTTCGTATGTAGCCTACTGCGTATACTGCACCTTAGGCCTACTGCAAAAATGAATCTTTAACTTCTCAGATCTGAGATGTAAAAAAAATATTGTCTTGTTAAATATAATATAAAACTGACTACGAATATTATACAAACGACGCGACGTATGCATCTGAGTACAGGAATGACAAGAATATGTCATAGTCACAGAGCTTAGTGCTGAGTAGCGCCATGTTCTACCCTAAACTGTTTCTCCTGTCATTACATGTAATTGCTTGTCTCAATTCTGTGATGATAGCCCGTTTAGTAATCCCTCCAAATTATAGGTTGAATATAAAAGTTTTACCGGTTTATGAATAGCTTATACAATCTAAAATGTAAATTATGAAGACGGAAATATCTGCACAATACTGTACAGTTTAATTTTTACAAACTGTGATACTGTACTTGCATGGTTGGTTTGCTTACGAAAGGTATTGTAGGTTTTACTTGTGTGTTCCAGTTATCTTATGGTTATTAATCATTCATTATATACTAAAATATTCAATTGTTTTCTAAAATTTATGTCACATTCTTTTTGTCATTTTAAACCAACGTCGTATAAAACAATAACATTTTGTTTCAAAATGATGAATTATTGGTTCTCGTTAAGAAAATAATGTTAAGATTAGTTTAAAAATAAATCACTACGAGATGATTAATTTTCTTTCAACAGAGACTAAGAAAATTTACCAACGAACGAAACGTAACAAATCAATATTCCACACAAAATATTATGATTACAACAATATATTTTCAAATAATACTCGATTCATTGTGGCTACTCCTAAAGTGGTGTATTACAATTAAATTTAAACATTGTGTTGAACTTAAACTTTCATATTTAATACTGTTATCTCAGATTTGTACGATTTATTGAATAGTTAGTTGTGCGTTGAAATGTTATTTCTTAATTTTTTAGCTGAAAATAACTAACATTTGAATTTTTTTTTAGTTCAATTCGCATAAAAATGTTTCTTATTATAAGGCTACACATGGTTTGATGTTAAATGAAAAGACAATATATTTTAAAATTATATTTTGATTGGCTCAAGATAAAAATAATACCAGTGAGAATATAATTACAGTGGAATATTATCACGTACTCATAGTTAATTAGTACATGTTGATACCTCCACCTCGTGCTCTAGTAATTAATTAAACCTTGCTTATAATGCGTGCTTGAGCTTAACATTGATGACGTGTAATAATGCAATTTTATTTCCTATAGATATTCCATATTGTGTCAAAACCTATTACTAGACATGCCAAATTAGAATATAATGTAAAGTGTAAGATAGTTTAAAAAATCATCTAAAAGGGGTAGAAATAGCGTAAATGGAAATGCAGTATCTACAAACTAACCTAAAGCCAAGAACGGAACCTGAATATGTTTGCGAGTGTGACCTGACCTAGATGTTCCTGTAAACAATAATACACATGCTGCTGAACATGCATGGTTAACCTGAATGCCAATTTCTTACTCCGTTTGTTTTTACTTAAGTGTCAGATATGTACATGACACACATATTTTTATTTTGAAAATTTAAAAGAGGTTTTGAAGATGAAAGCTGTTTTCATGGTTTAACCTATAAGCCGATATCGGCCGTTTTGCAAACGTATCACATTACGGCTTGGAAAAATATTTTTTTTATTATTAGAAGGCTACAATTTGAAGTTAAAATACAGGTAGGCTTATGATCTGCATAATAAATTAAACCTAAGGCAACCAAATTATTTTTTTTGGGGTGTGGAGCCCTAAAATGAGAGTTAAAAGGGCTAAAACAATACAGATGATATCTAACTCTATTTTAAACAATATTAAACTTTATAAACACGAATAGTAAGATAAAAGACAATTAATGGGTCTATTTTAGAATCGCCGTTAACATGAGTATACTTCATCCATGTCAAATCCGCTTTGTAATTAGATTATTCAAACTTAATGTAGTACTTTCAAAGGGGTTTAATGACTACACAACTTTGTATACTAATATGATGAAAATAAAAATGTACATTTTATCATATTAATTATAATATTATAAATTATAATCAGGATTTCTAAATTGTGTGATCTATTTGATTTCCGTTTCTAAAGAGAGATTTTATTTAATGAATACAAGACAAACAGAACTCTGGATTCATCAGTGAACGTGCGTCTGTAACGAACCATATCCACGGCTCGTTACTGGGGATTTGTTAAGCGTCGATTGCTTGCCATTGTCTTTCGTGTTAAGCTTGGATTTGCCATTTCAAACATAATCCAATCCGTTTATCCAATGATTTGGGTTATTTTCAAATTAAACTTATGGTTTTAATATGAATGATTAAAGGTAAGTTCAGCGAAAGTTTCTTTAATTTAAATTTAATATGTTATAGTTATTATGGAGCTTAAAATAATTTAATTTATAAAGCTGACGTAGTTTAGAGTTAGGTATAAATTTGTTTTATTTTTGTCACTCTTTGACAGATTTGACATAGAAAACGCCAAAGGTCAGAATAGTTGCTGAAATATTAAACAAAGTATAAATAATAACGTTCTGTTTTTTATGTTTGTTATTGATAACAAACGCAATTGTTTAATTAATTATACTCGAGGAAAAAACTTAGCTATGGAAACACAGTTAATACATAAATGGGTAGTAGCATTTAGAGTCGTCTTTATATAACATTTCGTTCAAACTTGAGATCAGAATAGGGCTAAAATACCTTGTTTACCTAGGGATTAAGCTAAATACTTGCGTACAATAAGTTAAAATATAAAACAAAACAGAGAAATGGCTGTTTTATTGATTGTATACTATTTTCAAATATTTAAATTATAATCTTTAATAACAACTAATATGTAATGTCTCTTGCCTCAATTATGACTGGACTAAATTATTATTATACGTTATACGTATCATCATATGTATTGGTTTAACCATTTAAGATTAACATTTCCAATGTTTCTCATTTTACTTATAGCCTACATCAAAACAGTCAGAGCATTGAGATTTGGTGTTACGTACATTAGATTATGCACAAAAGAATGTACAATATTGTGTGTGTTAGTTTTAATTTATTGTAGTGATAATTAATTATACATTCCAGGGGCTGTACGCTATACGCAATAGTTGTATTGATAAAACCCCTTATACATTGCAATTGGTTTTATTTAACAGAATTCATTATTAAAAGGTAGCGAAAGAGACAGCGGGGGTTTATGATACTAATTAAAAACATGCGTTCCAAGTGCTGAAAACTCATAATATAACGAGAAATTGGGTTTAACTGAGTGAATTAAGTTAATCAGAGCTGCCTTGAGGGACTCTAATTACAGTTACCTTGTTAAGTAAGAGGTCAAGACAAACACGGTTCATCATTAAGTCTAAAAACTCTGGTAGGTATTATTTGTCGAAAAAAAAACTAGAATCAATCTACAATACTAACAAAGCTTAATAAACTAAAATTGCACAAGCTGTTACTATTAAACAATAATAACATGCAATAGTAAAAGAAAACCTTTTGATTCTTTTTCTTCTTGGAAATTTTAAATTCTCATACTAAGCAATTGCTAAGTAATTTTATACCACTTGAGTGCAAAATTTAAGATTTACATTGGCGTTTTGCATGAATTCCATTTAAGATTATTACAGATTCAAGCACCTTCTGGAGCGTAAGGTTGCATTTATTACTTATGCAAAGACAGCTAGTGGTGTCATAACCTCTGGTCTTTATAGTCTTAGTTATCAAACAGGATTATCTTCCATAGTATTAAGGCAAAGAAATCTACTACTATACCGTTGGCGTAGTTATTAAAAAATATATATTATGCACTTATGGCCAATTATTAGGCAGCATAGGATTAAGTGAGTATTATATCATTTCAAAAACCCGAGTTGAAAAATGTTTTTAGTTGTACTTTCCGGTCCATTTTTAGGTATTGGTGTATATCCTGGTCCATTGTTACTCTACTTTCACACGTGAAAATCATTGCAGCTGCAGGGATATACACTATACAAGGAGGCGAGAGTAAGTAGACCTAAATCTTTGAGGAGACAAAAAAAACTCTCACGTACACTTTAGCCACCAAGTTCTTTCGTTTGAAGATGTTCCACAGGTTTATAGATGTTGTCCGACAACGAAATCGGGTTAAAACTGCTCTTCAATGTTTTCTTTTGTACTGACCAGAAACAGGTATTGATCCCACTCGATTGTTTGATTGAGAGATAAAATACTTTTTGTTTTCGTGGCGTATAATTTTAATGCATTTATATGCTTTTCAAGCTCAGAAAAACTGTTTTCCATGTGCAGTTAAGTATCAATTATTCTTGTAGAAATGAACCTCGGTACTTTCCTGTTAAAGGGATCATTCATTATTATCGATGATGTTTTTCGATATTTCGATATTTATGTTTTCTTTTACTATCCGTATTTCTTCTGTTTTAGTATCTTCAAATGCATTTTAATCTACATATCTGATCTTGTTTAGGCAAAAATAATACATATGTATTAAGACATGAAACTGTTCTAAACTAACCTAACTTCTGTTTCGTTCGATAACACTAAAAAGAGTGGGGAATATCATAGGGAATTTTGAAATGTTACAGCAAGTTTGGTTGGTTAGGTTAGGTTACTTTGGAATAGTTTCATTTCAATATATATTTTTATTGTTGGTACTGAAAGGTATTTATTTATCGTAGTTGTCAGCTAATATGTTTAAATTTTTTTATATTGATATAACGGATCGAAAAATAAAATATCAACACATAAAAAATTATCAATAGTAATAAATGTTTCTCTTAACAGGAAAATATCGAAACCTATTTTAATGTCTACATCTATATCACCACATCTTTGTTACCTTTTTATTGTTTCGAGATGAAAATAACTCCAATTACCATTCTAGATTACTCTTACATCGTTTTAAACTCAGATGCTTTTGAAGTATAAAATCGTCTTATAATTTAATTTATATTTCTAGATAAGTCATTTGAAATATTCTAATTCATTTACTAGTTAAAATGTTTGAATGTTTTTTTTTATATAAAAAAGGCCTATGTTATAAAGAGTTGAATTAGCTTTAGTTAAAGTGCATGTTGTTTTATATTTTGAATTTTTCGTAAGAAGTTAGGCCTTTATAATAATCATATAATGATGGAAATTGAAATAACAAGAGAAGATTTAAGGCCTTTTTGATGCATTTTTTAAATTATACTTTTAAAGGTTTTCACAACATCCTAAAAAAATTACTATTTTTCCTTTATTTCAAACTATAAATTGTTTGAGGTTTTTTTTACTGTATTCAATATTTTGAATTATAATACATTGGTGATTCAATGTATTATCTTAATATTGAGTTTAGTAATTTCAAATGTTTCACACAAATCTTACAAGGATAACAAAGATAAGAAAACGTTAGTTGTATCAGAGCCAAAAGGAAATCTCGGGGTAACCGTTTCTAGTAAAACGATAGAATAAATTGGAAGATTATTTGGTGAGTAGCCAAGTCTGTTGTGCTGTTGTCTTCTCCTTTATCCAAGCCACGTTTGCACAAAGAATGTGAACGTTTGATATTTAAATATAACACTTTTTATATGAGAGTCCATTGTCATTTATCACTCATCAGTTTCTTGGTTTTCTTATAATGAGCTACGTTAATAGTTTCTGGGAGTGTGAATACCTATATACAGCTAAATGTTTTCCGAAGTCCAATAAGTTATTTATTTCTTTGCGTCAGTTAACTCCATAAATATACTTACAGAATTATTTTCAAACTTGATGATTCAGTGAAGTTAAATGAATCTCATTAAGTGTACATATTCTAGGAATACGAATCGTTTCATAGAAACAAATCTGTCGTCAAAACCTTTGCACATCTTTGATTATTATGAGATCAAACGTATTTAATAGTTTATAGTAACTTCAACCAAATTATGTAACTATCATTATTATTACTGTATAAGTAGCACTTTCAGTAATAAACAAGACTAAACTTGTAGTACTTTATACAACTATTTTGTGCAAGTAAATAATCATTCTTTCCAAAACCAGCTCTGTAATATCATCAGTTTTACAACTTTAAGCTGCAAATGTTTGCCACCGAAAATCCTGATAGAGGTAGGGAAAAAATTAAGTTGTACATACTTACGGCTGTAACAATTTTTGTAACACCAACCTGCAAAAAAACCAATGTCTTAGAATCAGTTACACTAAGGGAACTATATATACTCATGCGTGTGTACCAAACACTATGTTTATATTTAAAGGCCTTTTATTTGGCCAGCAAACTTAATATAACAACATAAACCAAAAACCTAATTACTTTTACAATTATGGATGTGGGTTGCCTTTGAATAATGTGCATGTCAAGGGGCTTCCTTTTATTATCTGTACACAGTGATATAGAGTATTCATGTCACCTAAGCAACCTAAAAACAGATGAAAAAAATTTATATCAAAGACATATTATCATTGGCATACCTCACGAAGGTAATTTAAGCAATTCATAATAAAATGAAAATAACAGTCTGAAACAACTTCTAAAAAATAAAAATAAAAATGTTATATACACGTAACAAATATGAAGTGCACAACCAAGAGTAAAACTGATTTAATTGAAATATAAATCGGCGCCACTGGTCTGTTTACGTTAGCTTTCGCTGTAAAACTAAAACTCAATTAGGTTGAGAGACACGGAATAGGCGTTTTCATTTGGTTCTCTAGCCAAATGAATTTGTTCCAAATATTTTTTTCCTAAATTATTATAACTCAATAATTTAGTAGTCAAACAGTGACCATTTTTTTTTTAATAAATCAAGAGATGTCACTATAAAAAAAACAAATTTTAATATTTCTATCAACATCAACCTACATAGTAGTTGATTTACCAACTATTTATTTTACCAATTTATTTATTTTGATGAGCTACTATGATTATTTATCATAGCTTATAAATGGAATCAAATTACATAAATCGATAATTATCATTATTAATCCTATAATATTGATCAATTTGGCATCAAATAGGAAATTATATGGCATATTTGCGCAACTACTTTTTAATAATTCATTTTAATAATCAAATACAAGACGTGGCAATTATTAATACAAAAAGACATATGTTTTCATAACCAGATAAATAAATCGGAAGCTCCAAGCTGGGATTTCTATTCAAAGTGACGATTGTAAAGGAGAGACGTCTTCTTCACATGCGACGCCATTCCACAATGACGTCAGAATCTTTCTCTATTCAAATGTCGTCTTCGTGAATAAAAGTGACTTTATTTACTGTGTCAAAGGTTAAAAAAAACAACAACAACAGATGGTTCTCGAAATATTATATTTTCATGCTATATATACATATATATATATATATATATATATATATATATATATATATATATATATATATATTAACATATATCGTAATATTTTATTTTTATTGTTATTGCTCTTATAAGGGATGTTTAGACCTTTTAAATCCTATTTAATAACCTTAAATTTTATCAACACTATTATTTTAAATGTAGTTATTTTGTGTTTTTGTCGTTAGGAACACAATTTTATAAATATAAATTTAATACCTATAAACTATTGAAAACATCTTGTTACATTATATATGCTTTACTTCTTAACAACTTAGGAAATTTAATAAATGTTTGCATTTTTTATTTGCATATGAGTAAAAGGTTCTTAAATATAAATTACAGATAACCGAACGAGACAAATACAATTTGTGTGCAGAAACTGTAGAATATTCAAATAATTAAATTAATAAAATTATATATCTGTTATTATACGTTAAGAGATGACTAAAATGTTTTAACTTTATAGGCTCATATGTTTATTAATATCTAAAAACACAAAAAAGGGCGTAGTTGTTCATTTTAATCTTTGAATCGTAAATCAGTTCTGATTGGGATTCAACTTATGGTAGATTGTTAGGGAAATCGGTTGTCGTTCTTGTTTGATTGATTTAAAATTCACAATCCTCTGTCTTAAAATGGTATCAGCTTTATTGGGGATTTCTGAAGCATTACCGTAAATGATTGAAGTACAAGTAAAATCTTCAAAGCTTGTATATATAATTTATATTTTTGTGGACCTTTCTTTATATATTATTACAAAAAAATAATATTCCAAATTATATGTGATACGAATTTACTCAGAAACCATCCAATCGATTTGGGTATCACCATAACGCGAATGTCAAAAGCTTACATAACAAACTAACGAGGTTATGAAAATACTTGTTGAAAGTTAGAGCAGTGTAAACCTCTGCAATACTTTTGGAAAAGATAAAATTATAATTATCTTACATATTTTTTACAAAACTACACTACTAACATAAAATTAAGAACACCATAAACATTTTGCCTATATTTATCTAACTTTCATTCGTTTATTTCAATTTAACGTAATAAAAAATATATATACCTTGATACTTAGATATATCACTAGATTTTTTACGAACCTTGAAAAATGAAAAATTAAAATTAATATATTTATTGCGTTATTACTTTTGTTAAATACTATTAACTTGTAATCTATATTGTGTCAAATATTACTTGTTTTACGCAGTTAAACCACTAGGAATTAAACGCTTTAACATTGATACTACAACACGCATCAAGCATCTTAGAACTATCAAAATCATTAAATAATTCCTTTATGTAAGCTATTGACTTTTACATGGATGCTAAGTATACTGCATAAGCACTGAAAGTTTGTTGAAACCGATTACTAGTTGTGATTTATACTTATTTATATTAAGTACTGTATCAATAAAAACAACGACCTTTTTAGCAAATATTTTACAACTTAAGTATTAGGATAATGTTTTTTAAATGTGTAAATACATTATCAGTGAGACACTTTTAAATAACAATATATTTAAGGGGATACGCCACTATCTCTAGGCCGTATTTTTAATTTTTTTATATTTTCCAAAAGTTAAATTTTTAGATAGGCCACTTAAATGTGAACATTTAGCTAAAATTGTTTGCCAATCTGACATCTCCTTCTAGTAAAAAAAAAAATGTAAAACGCCGCAACCAGCAATTTAACAAAATTTTGGACTATTTTTTTTCTTGATATTTACACTTTTAATTTTGTATCATAATTATGCATTATGAAGGTATAAAGTAGGGTACATTTATTTAAAACAAAATAAGTATTTTGCTATTTTTATATATAATATAAAATAATAAGTTAGTGTAGTTATAGGAATTTTTCTTCTGTCAACCACCTGTTACATCACCTGCGATTATCTCAATACCGTGTTTTTTAGGTTATTATACAAAAGTTAGAAAAACCTGTTATTACTATACTTACAGTATTCAAATTTTCACCAGACCTTCTTTATATAGTAATAAAGGATTGTGTGTATAGTAGTCCTATAGCATTACATTTACTAAACATATTTATGTTGACGCAAATTTTTTAATTTTTTTTCAGCTTTTTTTATATTTTGAATAAAAGGTGTCCTAAAAGTTTTGTTTTTTTTAGTTACCATGACGATTATACACAGAATTACTCATTATTTCATCCTGAATCAGGAAATAAATAGAATATAAATAGAATTCCAATCAGTAGTTGAAAATTTATTCTTAAACATTTTGGTGAAAAAAAACAAAAAACGCATATAAATTTAGTAAATAAGTTATAAATGCAATATTTTTGTACCTAAATCTTCTAATTAAGTCGAGTATAAACAAAATATACTAACTAGGTTGACAAAAATAAAAAAATAAAAAAAGTTGGAGATAGTGGCGTATCCCCAACAACGGCCTTTTTATTACGTATTTTACAACTTAAGCATTAGGCTAAAGTTTTTTAAGTGTGTAGATACATTTTCAGTGAGAGACTTTTAAATAACTATCTATTTAATTGTTGTTTTAATACTTCTCTTCGGGGGCCAAAATACATTTAAAATATACACTTCCTGTTTTGTCATAGTTTGAAGTAAGTTTCTAAGCCCTGTGTCTTGGGACTATATAGGGGTGGAATTCCATAGTAACTAAGTTATCACTACCATCGTTTTGGGACATTACCTAAGGGGACCCAGGCGATTATTAAGCCCAGAATTAATTGTAGCATAAAAATACAATACCATAAGCAACCAAGATATGAGGAAATTCGCAAGGTAGCTCTACTTAATGAATTATATCGAAGCTTTTCGCATAATATAGTAGGCCTAATGCGGCAATTTAGTATTCAGTATGTGAGAATTTAATAGTTTGTTTATAGAAATACACAATTACTTAGACTAACAGTGATATATTGTTTTAAAAAAATTCCCCTTTGTTCTACAAAGATAGAAAAACCAATTAAAACCCCTTTAGCCGGAAGTCCTGCTCTTGTATAGTAAAAAATAAAAAATAAATTAATTGTTTGATTTCGATTTGTTAATTTTCCATAAAGTATTTAGATGTTACATAGTTCCTATGCTTTGCATTTGTCCTTTACCTACTTCACAAGTAATAATGTTCCATTGGTCTGAAAATGTCAGACTCTTGTATATAGCTTTGACCTGATTCATTCTTTAGTTTCAGCTTACATTGGATAGTTTGCTTTGGTTAAATTAGTCATGAATCTCTTGTTTGACCAACTTAGGATATGTAATTTTAATGTGTATGATTTTAGACGTTTTGTTTCCTAAATTTACTTTTTGGCCAACAAAAATAATTTATAGTCTGAATTATATCCCTGATTATATCCATTATTTTTCTGAGGAAGTATGGCCCTATGATTGTTTTAATAAAGCAAGTAAAGAGTAACTTGTAGCCACTAATTTTCTAAAAGGGGGTGGGTCTTCTCTAAGCGGTAACTTTTAAGTCCGTTATCTAAAAATGTAAATTATTTTAAGATTGATCTGAAAATAATCAATATTAATCCAGGCCAATAAGTTACTGAAACGTAACGATAATTACTTATGTGTTGTCAATTTGAAAAAATCCTAGGTTTATTAGTCTGTTTTGGTTAATCTGGTGAAAATCGAGATGTATAACACAACTTTTAAAGGATGAAAAAGCAATTTGTCCCTGCAACACATATCAATACACTTGTAAGGTAAACTAATATTTTATACATAAAAAATATATACTTGCAGCATATGACGTTAAAAACATAACTTACCGTATGCAATCAGCAAACAGTATCGTAACATGTCGATTTCTTTAAACATTTTACGAAACATCATAACTATTTCTGGGAATAAGCTTTTGCCGTATATCTCATGATAAAGCCTTCACCCGAGACCGCCTGTGTATTGTTTTGATTTCTCAAGAGTATAAAACGATATCCATTTAAAGCTATGTATGTATATCTTTACAAACACACACACACATTTATTTAAACTAGAGGTCTTCCAGTGGTCGAAAACTCAACAAAGAATACGTTATGTAATGTACAGACTTCTCTATTTACACCGTGTGCTGTAAATAAAATATGTGACTGGAATTTATTCCGTTCATCTAATGTTATGCTTATATTTCGTTGTTATTTCGTCACCAGCATGGCAACTAAACAAACCCATGTTAACTTTCTTAACATTTTAAATTATTTTTTTGTTTATTTGTGAGCTAATTTTTATTTATAAAAGTATTCTGCACATCTACAGGAAAATATATTTCTAACAGTATACGTAGATTTTAACTGCGATGCACACGAGCTAAGAAAAAAAGTTTTCAAGAAACATGCTTGCCAATTGATATATAGGATGTGTGTATCGGCTTACACAATAACACAAGTTTTAATCATCCGATTTTAATGACATTGATACAAACGTGTAAAATTACGATTCCTCGAAATAACTAACTAGTACGATTATGGGAACTGGGTGTTTTAAAGGAAATCAATGGGAAAATTTGTATTTCCTACTTTTGATCCACATAACGTAAAATTTTACAATTTATTTTAAAACTCTTTAAAGTGTTTTAAAAAACCAAAAGTTTAGGACGTTGAAGTTTTTTTGTGCGATAAAAATATAATCAAAACTGTCAATTTAAATTCCTATGTATTGTTATGGACATTTGGAAAATTTTTATATTGCATACAAAGTCATGAACACTTAACGGAAATCCAATTCATAACATTCCATAAAGCAGAATAATTAAGTACTCATTATAACGTAATTTGTTTTAAATGTAGAATGAATTTTGGGGAAGTTTTTGAGAAAATCCAATTGATAAAGTAAAAAAAATTATATTTGGAATACATCAACAAATTTACGTAAGAATATTTCATATTTTGAATAAGCTGATGGACTTTAAAACACTTGGCAAATAGAACACGTAATGACTGGCTACGATACACGCGAAAATAACACGCACTAACGCAATGTACAATAGACTTATTGGAGAGAATGAAATGATTTCCCCTTAAATTGTGAAAGACATTCATGTATAGCAAAGTCAATAGAAAACTACGTGGTAAATGTACTAAAGATGTAGCACAAATATGGTCATTAGACACCATAAGTCTATTTTTTCACATGATGGTTGTATTATACTTATTTAAATTAAATTTATCAAAAATATTAGCTAAACATGGCTGTTGTTGTAAAAGAAGCCCGGATCAAGAAGTAAAACAATACTCTTGAGCCTAAAAGGATTTCCGGGGAAGCCATATGTTTTGTTGGGTAAATAAATACTACTGAGCACAGTTTTTCTTGTGGCGTATTATCATTCTTTCAAAATAAATACCTTCTTTTTTACTGTTTCAGGATATTGTTCAGATATTGCTTGATGCCCAATAAATAATGCTCAGCTTGTTTTCCAACAGTCCCAATGGCCTGCGACATTTAAGCAGATTGCTACTTTGCGTGTAGTACTTGCGTGCGTCAACGCTAGTAGTTATCATTGTTGACCTATTTGTCACGCTGTTTGCTGCATGATGAAGTTAGCCGAGGCACCTACTTACATACTCGAAAATTATCGATATTCTACTAATTATTGAATTGAATTTTCGTTAACATGGCTTATCCTTGTTATTAACTACTGCATAAATAACATTACCAAGACCAATAAAATGTATATTCATACAAAAATTTGAAAATTTCCTTGTAAATTGTTTTTATTAACAACCTACAACAAAAAGGCTAAACTGTATAATTGAATTTATTAAATGTATAAAATGGTCAAAGTTGTGAACTTTAGTCTAACTATACTGTCTATAGCATTGGCAGTCATGATTATTACCGTAAAACTAGTGGAAATCGCCTTAGAATATCTGGTCGTCGTTTATCCTAGCGGAACATCCTGTCAATGTGTAACTGATTACTGACATTTAAATAGGTTATCAGATCCTTGATAGCATGTTAGCTAAACTACGTCATCAGCTGTATCAGACTGCAATTATAGAAGTGGGATAATCATGTAACTACATCGATTGGGAAATATCAAATTGTTCATGCGAGAAAATCATAGTCTGATCCCATTGTTCAATTTTCCATATACCATGTAGTCTTGTTATCCAATAGTTAGCATTTTACATTTAAATGCCAAAGCACGTACATTTTCTTAGACTACAAATAATAACTTTTACCATTATCCTAGATAAACCATCTAAAATTCCCTTTTGAAATCTTTGGTGAAAAATTGTATTGATTTGTATATTTTTTTGTATATTTTTACATAACAACGGAGGTCACCGAATTCTAGGGTTCAAATCACTATGATAAACATAAAATGTATTGATCTAGGTGTGAAATTTATGTTGTCATGACTCTAGGCCTTGCTTGATGTAAAGTAAAAAAATAGCCCTGCAATCCTGAAGAGACTTTCAATGTAAAGTTGGGAAATGAAAGAACGCCTAAAACCGCCACGTTTATTTACGTTACTTTTACTATTTACTCAAGCATTGACGATAACCTTTTAATGTTTGGAAGAGATTTTAAACTGATTTTGAAATAGATGGCTGAATGGTTCATCTATCCAGGTTCAATTTAATAAAAATTTTTCTCCAGAAATTATTTCTTTGATACATACTACCCTATGGAAAAAAATAAAATAATGTTGCAGTCGTTACAAAAAACCAAAGCTATTTTTTGGTACAGTAAATTGCTGTATACTCAAATGAATATAATCAATCGATCACTAATAAACAGAGTAGGAGACAGAGATATGCTTATTGTGTTTCTGAGTAGAGGAAGACATCCGTCTGTCATTACCATCTCACATTCCACACACCTCTCTGTGATGAATTAAACTTACGCATCTCGCCGTTTATAGAGTGATTCAATTCAACTCAACTCTCCTGTAAAATGGCGTTTGCCGTGTATGCAATAAAAAATTAATAAAAATAAAATGTTGTAATGGTAAAACATATTTACAGATTATTCTTAATAATATGTGTTTTGCGAGTACCGATCAGATATAATAAATAATACTTTGGCTAAATGCCTTGAAATTTTTGTAAATTGTATATAGGGCCTATACATTATTACATTACAGATTACTTTTATTACAGAAGGAAATTTGACAAAATAGTTTAAATACAATAAAAATAAGATTCTAAATATAAAACATTAATGAAAAATATAGGTTTCATAGACGTTGCGATACTTCCTATCGTTTGATTTGGTACATTAAGTTACTAAACAGTATTATCACTTTGTTATATATTTTTATAGATATGCTTTGTGCACATCCATACATACAAAGTTTTCTGAAACCCCTTAGAAAACATTTTTTTCTTTACTCAAGATGGAACCTTATTAGTGGAAGTAAACATTTAGCTTCACTTAAAATAACATTATTTTTTCAATAACGATTCAAGATTTGATATTGTTTTCTTTACACAATACAATATCAATAAGTATTTGCGAGCTGTAAAAAAACCACTTGCTACATTTTAAAAACAATTAAACCTAATGATTTTTACTTTGCTTTGAGGAAAGTTTTATCTTTAAAATAAAAAGCTTGCAAATTATTTGACATAAACGGATTCTGAAAAATAATTATAAAATTTTGTAAGATATTTGAAAACTATACTTTAATCATTAAGTATAAAAGAACATAAATAAAATGTTCTTGCAATAATTGAATTTGCTATTGTTGTACGCGTTTCATTAACCTTCCAATGTGTTTAATTTTTTTTTTTTTTAAGTGTACTAATCAAAATGTAAATACAAAATAGTCCGATCATATCTGGTTTAAGGCACAAAACCATTTACGATTTTACCCAATAAAATAGGTTATTTACTTATTTCTGTGTTAAATAACTGCAGTCGTACAACTGCTTTTTACCGTTCTGAAGTGAAGCATTGTTTACTAAGCAAAACCCATAATCACTTTTACTCATATTGCTTCATAAACTCAAGTGGATTCGTGAAAATCCTGTTAATTCATAATCGTTCCAGTGGTCGTTATATCAAATACCTTTAACAAAAATTAAAGCATTGCGTCATCAACATAATAACAATGACGTCACATTCCGCCGCAACGTCACAAACATTAACATTGCGTCATGTCAAATGTCAACGCAAACTGGAGTGTGTTATGAAACTGCAATTATTCAAATGGATAATTTTGTTAACTAAGTGTTGTACTGAAACTTTACTTGATGTAATAAAGTTTGAATCGGCGCAAAAAAGTTTAAATGACGTATATTAAAAACTTTTAAATAATTCTTTTTATAGTATTGTTGATGTAGAGTTAGGTTTTAATGTTGGAGTTAGTCGTTTTATAATTGAAAATTGGACTTATTTAAATGTGTATGTCCATAATTAAACATATTTTATGCTAAACAATGAACCATTTCACTTAGTTTTTTTTATTTCCACTTAAGAAATATTAATTTAGCATTTAAAGCATAGCATAGCTATAATCAAAGTGTTTTTTTTTTTTAGAACGATAGAAGAATTGTAATAAATAATAACAAAAACAACAAGTGTTATGACAAAAGATACAAAAACATAGCATAAAGTTTATAATGGTATACTACACAAATGTAGCTTTAGAGGGAAAACATTATTTTGGCTAATAGCCTACAGTTAAGATACAAGCTATGATCCGCAAACCAATAATTCTGTCTAATATATTATACAATTAGTATATTTTTATTCCGAGATGCACTATTGGTTTGTATAGTCAATAGTTTATTTTACTATACTTCCTTTTTTAAATTAAAGACATGTTTAAAACTTTTATAAGATTAAAATAAAGTTATCTTACATGTTTGGCTTGGAAGAAAAATTATTTGGTTACTTACAATTTGTTGTATTCTCAAAGATACTAGTACATACCTGTAAAAATAAAGCGAGAAATTAGTAATGTTAGTGATGCAGCATAAAAGCATTTAAAAATTTTACTTTGGATTCATTCAAACTTCAATATATTTTACGTTCATTCAGATGTAGTCATTACTAAAAATAATTCATGCTCATTAACGTATGACCATTCATACGTGGTGTCCTGTGAAAACGTTTTACCATTTGATTTTATATTAATTGCCTATTATGAAACCAAATTATTAAGACTATCATTGTTTTTAAAACATGTTTAGTAAATTTTTTGTAAAGGTTAAGCTTAATATGTTTTGGAGGGACAACAAAATTTTGTTTAATTTTTTTTTAATTTCTCTCCTATATAAATTTATTTCTTGAGTTATATCATGATTCGTTTATTGCGTTGAACTTTTGAAACTTATTTTCGAACTGTTGTTTTATTGGACATAATGTTTCAAGAATGAACAGGCTAACCTAACCTACTCAAGAGCAGTGCAGATGCAACTACGCTTTGAGGTATGACTTTAAATTGTGAACAGAAAGTTAAGTGTTCCCTAAGGGTGATTGTTTTGGGTATTATAGCAGTTGGCAATTTTAGCAGTTAGAAACCCTATAGGCACCTTTCAAATGATTTGTCAACTTAGGGTTGGATAACTTAAGTTGGTTCAACTATGAGTGGGCAACCTGAAATCGTTTCACTTAAGCTGATTTACCTGAAGCAATCGCTGATTTCACTTAAGATGAATATGTAATTTTTAATATTTTTTATGACTGAAGAAATATTTTACAGTCTAACAGCTGAGTAAAGATGAGTGTCGAAACTAAAATATATTTAGATTTTTCCCTCTCATTAGTTTCAGTGATTAATCATTTTCTTTATCTGAAATAGGAGTTATTCAGTAATTTATTACACATATACTATTGATTATACTTAACACAATAACATTTTTTAGTACCCTAGCTGAAAACCCTGTGTTAGTATCAGTTTGAAACTTGCATTATTAAATCGTCGAATAATACACCAAAGTACTCATTTACATTTTCATAATAAAACCAAATGGAAAAGTTTATTATCCAAGGCTCTAAAGAATGACTTTATGCTGGCAGAAAGGAAGGTTTAAGAAACACATCATGTAGTCTGCAGGTCACATAAAGCCTTGAGTTTGCAGAGTAGTGAGTACCCTTTAAATCCTACTACACCCACTTCAAGATCTTAAGGATATTTTATTTACATACTTGTTAAAGCTATTACAGTTGTATATGTCCTGTTTGTATTATTGGTGGCAGTTATAATACTAGATATGTGGTCTCAGGTCTGCCAAATGAGCGGAGGGAACAAAAGAAGAAATAAATAATATTTGTTTAAATCAACAATTTAAGAAAAAAATCATGAATAGTACTATGTTTCATGATAGGAGTACCTAACGTCCCTTTACTGTTTTTATTTATGCTTGTAAATCTCCCTATAAAAAGTGGCTCAGTTAGCAAGTCCTATATCGTTCTTATTCTTAATGTTGACAACGCTAGATAATGTAATTCGAGGAAAGATTTTATAAATTTGCATAAGTCCACTACAGCCTGATCTATATTGTACCTGATACATAGTAGTGATCTATACAGCCTTTGCTGAGATGTACTGAAATCGCATGGGCAAGATTTATTGGGGATTCCCTTCATGAACATTTTACTCCATTGAATTTATAAGAAGATGTTACATACAAAACATATTTAACAGCTCGTTGTACAAAGTGGGTCCAATGCATTTTTCAAATTGTACTTAAATTAAAATAAGGAAATCTTCAATGTGATTGTTAAAGTCAGAAAATTTGTATATTATGTAAGCTGTAGTACTTATGCTACAGTTACAAAAGCCTGTTAAGGTATAAAATAATTCTGAAGTATCACACGAATTTTTTTTAAGTAAAGAGGTGTTTCTAAGGCCTTCTGATATTACTAGCAGTAGTCATGTTATTGTTTATGGCAGTAGTACACGATACAGGTACATTGAAGATGCTTAGCTTGTTCTTATTACAGACCATAATAAATGTATTTGTTGTAACATTATGTATAGTATTTTTGAATTTGTTCATAAGCACACATTTTCAGGATGCTTCAAACCCAGACACTATTTTACAGTAATACAGAAGCCTATTTGTAGCCTTTTATAACTACTAGCTTGACAGTTTGCTAATAATTAAAATAGCTAATTTAAATGATTTGTTCTTATAAATAAAGAAAATCAAAAATAAAATCAATAAAATATGCTACCTATTAAATCTGTGGAGTTTTGCTAGTGCCCTATAATAATCTCTGCATTCATTGATTAATTGTTTCAACCCGAATATTTTCCTTTCCACTGTATTTCGATGAGATTTAAGCTTGCTAAGAAGGGTCTTAAATGATTTTTCGTTTACATTTACGTTGTTATCTCATTACTACCATAATAACTCCCAAGCCTATTGTAAAAAATTATATTAGTTTTGAATTAATCAAATTGTTTTCTGTTGTTGTTGTTAATTAACATGCTTACCGTAATTTGAAATAACACTGGTAAGTTTGGCCCTAATATGTTCAGCCGTTATCACAAAATTCAAAGTTTGCACAAGGCCCGATCTCAAAGAGTTCCCTCTCAACTACAGCTGCAAAATGCAAAGAACTTAAATACAAATTAACCTAAGATTAAATATAGTTTTGCGATGTTTTGCACTTTTAAATCTTAAAGCTTTGAATATTTTTTTTACTGTCCATATTAAAATTTTAATATCTTAAAAGTAAGAAAACGCACTTTTAATGGAAAAAATCGTTGTTAACTAAGTATAAAAATAAAATCCAAACAATATATTGTGGCTTTTATCGTAAATATTTACGGATATCTTGCATCTTGCAACATAGCTGTTCAATTTCACGGGACACATATTCTCTAGATCTCTTCTCTTCTTGTATCTGGCAGATTAGATAAAATAGTTTTTTGTGCATTTGTTTGGATTAAATAGAGTAAATCATTACATAAAAATGTTAGGTAAAAAATCAAATAAACTGTAATTGAAATTATCTGTACACTTCAAATAATAGTATTTAAGTTCAGTCATTTTAAACTTATTTGTCCCATTTTATAAAACCAAATTAAGGTTTAATAGAGTTATTTAGATAGAGAAAATCGAAGGTGTGTAACAACTGCTATGCTCAGGATATACTTAACTAGCATATTCATATTTCTTGTGAGAAAAACTATCTATCAAATATCAAAGCAATGTATGATTAAGTTAATGTATAAATTATTAGTAGATTTCACAGATAGTGTTGGAGTCTTGTGTGTTGGACAAGTCCCAGAGTAATATTACGATATAGTGCCGCATTGCAGTCATGTTTCTTTAACAGCTAGGTTGATAAAATATCTTATTTAGTTGATATATCTTGTTTTAAAATTAAAGCAAGCTACTTGACTGCCAAATTTATTTCAGTCCATCGCAGTTCCTTTTTGAATACACATACTTTAGATTGTTATAATAATAGATGGAAGTAGATTAATAAGGAATAATGATAACAAGAACCATAACAACAATAGCTCATAGAAAGAAGTAGATAAAAAGTAAATTGTTGTATGAACATGATTTTATTGATATTGTAGACAAATATGTGTCATTTATTTTAATTAATAGTGCGATAAATTCAACTATAAAATACAAATTGATAATAATTGTATTCCAACTAGTGTTTTATGATTCCAATCATTGGCAAAGCAACTCGTTAATATTATTTTTCAATTAATTTACAATATTTTCAAAGGAAAATTAATTGACAATGACTAAATTTACTTAATGGTGTTTTTTGCATATTTTTCCAAGTTGCATTAAATTTCTTACTTTTTTAGAGAACACCCCAAGCCTTTGGCATTTTCATTAGATAAGTTAACCTTTTATCGAATTACCTATATAGGAAATAAGCTATTTGTTAGATGACCTCTTTTATTGTAATAATTAATGACATTTATGTCGCTTGTTATTGGTCCAGCAATTTCAAATTTGAAGGCAAGCACTGTAGCCGTTGGGCTACAGACGGTTGTGCTAAACAAAACGTCAATGGAAGGTTAAGTATCATTTTGTAACAAGTGGGTGACGTCACGTAATACACAGCCTGAACAGCTGTTTCTGGAGTGTACTAGTGTTGACTACTGATCACCGTGTCGCGTGCAATGAAGCTAGCGTGCAAAGTTATGTGGCGGTTACGATTGTTGACCTCATTGCCACGCTGTTTCTTGCATGATTGCAGGCTATTGAATAATAATAGTTTCTTTTGGTTTTGGCCAATGATACGGTTTATAAACTACATTGGTTTGAAATCACCTGGTTGACTTGTAAATTTTTTATGTAGCTAATAAATTGAAGGGAATAAAAAAATATCGTTTTTGGGAAATATATACTGTAGCTCATAGACTTAAAAAGTTGGTGAAAAGGGTGTTAGAGTGATGAAGTATGCATGAAAAGGAACACATTATTATATTCATGCACACTGATTAATTTATTAGTTTACTCTATGATTTTCCATAGCTTTCATAGCATGGTTTAGCACAGGTTTCAATTGTATTTATTTTGTTATTCATTCTTGATATAAAATACTTAACTTATGCCCTCATAAATTTACGATTGGTTATCAAGCTCAATAGGAAGTCTCAACAAAAGTAAATTGTTCTAGATAATTCAACCCTCAGTCATATGTTTATCATTTAGGACTTAGTTTCCATTGCCATATTCTAACTCGAACCCAATGTTCCCTGACGGCGTAGATAGTGAATTTCAGCTAGACTTAGTGACTATTAACAGTTTTACTCTAAATAGAATGAGAATTCAATCAGTTGTGTTGTGTTTGTTTTGTAGCTAGGTTCCAAAGACTGAGTCCCACTTAATATTCATGAAAGTGTTCCAACAAGTTTACACTGTTCTGAACAAATCGACATCGACGTCATCCTCTCCTGTGTCTGGATGTTTTGTCTCAATATTTTTTTCTTAGAATCATTGTGTTCCATTTCAACGTAACTGAAACGAGCTATAATCTTACTTTTGATATTTTCTTAGCCGCAGCAGTATAGTAATAAGCTTTAATAAGTATATGTATCAAACATAATGTATTACTGTTAGTTTTCTTATTGCATAAGAACCATTGCCAAATACTTACAGTAAACATACGTTTCAGCTATTCTAGTTTTACTTGGACTATTTTATTGTTTACACTCGATTAGAACTCAATTTTTACTAGTGAGACGTTTTTATCGAAATCACTTCCAGGAAAGAGTTTCATAAAAGAACAATTTATGGGATGCAATAAAAACATGTAAGTTAAAAACAACATTAGTTGAATTGATGAGAGTGTCTTTAAAATCAAAATAAAAGGAACGTTAAAGGAAAATAAACGGGAGAACGGCCACTAAAGTGAATAAACAATCTAGGAAGCCATGCGGAACTAAGGAGGGCTGGCCACTACAAGAATTGCATTTCTATTCACCAATTCCGCAGAAAAGAGCATCTCTTCTTGCAGATTAAGTTCTATAAATGCTACTTACACAGAACAAAAACTGGATCGACTAAAAGTTGTCCTGAGAAAATATTTGTTGAAAATCATCCAAGTAGAGTGTATCATAAGAATTATTTTTTGAACCTATTATTTATTTATTGTCTTTTTTAAATATATTTTTGTAACTGTATAGCTTTTTATATTTACCTAGAAATTATATTGTTTAGTATAATTATAACCATATGTTTAAATTTAAAAAACACTATTAAAAGAACTATCTATCATTGGCAACTTATAACATTTATTGCAGAGCCACAGGTACTAGACTTCAAAAGATATTGACCGTGTTACTTAATGGTATTAAAACGTAACTGATAATGGACTGCAGTACCCATATGTTGTAATTAAATGTTAGCAAAACATTTGTTAAATAGATTAGGTTTCGTAATGTTGACTATCGTGATCATATTTAAGTCTTGTTCCAGGTTTTTAAGTTTTAAACTGAAGCCATGTCGAGTTATCAAAATATTTAATTATTCTCTTTTACTTTTTAGATATACATTGACATATAAGACCGAAGGCTATGTTCGATCTCAGTGGAAAATATCCAAAGTGAGTGGTAAAATGAGCTATAAATAATTTGTTTAAAATTTGTAACAAGATCAATTTTATCCATAGCACCCTCTTGACAAAATACAGCTATAAACCCATGGTATTTTTTAAATATTCAGTAAACTCGGGTTATTTAAAACCAATTTAAAGTATTTCCAAATCACCTATACCAATATTAAAACCACACAAATCATATTTTTGAATAATTTATCTTAAACAATAAAACAAAAACATAAGTATACACTTCATATGCAATACTCCAACAACAGATCCGGCAAACCACAATATACGACGGGTCAATAGAGCCAAACCGGATGTAAAGCTGTTTTGGGATTTATCAATAACAATTAACCTAGATATGGGAATATCATTATAGATGCCAAAATTGATACTTTTGCCCCTTCCAGCCTTATCAAATAACGAATTGCATTTGTTTGAGTCAAACTTTTATGAAAGATATAAAGTTGTGCTATTCAATCATATGTCTTTTATGTTATTAATGAAATAGGTTTATCATTTATAAATAAACATTCTTAAAACCAAACTAAATAAGTAAATTTACTGATTAAGTTTTGCTAAAAAAATAAATAAACTGTTAAGGGTACAGTTATTATCGTATGGTGGACTTTTTAAATAGGAAAAAGCTGGAGAAACATATCTTGTTTATAAACCTTTTTGTTTCCATGCCAGGGTCATTTTTATGTTGTTTCTCTTTTTGAGACGGATGATCTAACAAAAAAAACATGCTCGAAGATCGAGGTCAACATGCTAGAAGTTTTATACTATGTACCTTTTGGCTTGAAACGAGAAAGCTTAGCAATACAACTCACGTTATACAACTCACGTGGTGGCTACACTTTTCAGAAGTCAATCTTTACCAAATAAGGTTCAAAATTAGATTACATAGCCTCTATGTAGTACATAAACATTAGTTGTAGATTCCTTAAACTATTTTATCAGTTTATTCGTTTACGGTTTTGTAAGATTGCATCTTGCACTACAGCTGTACCATTTTTTAAACAAGGAATACCATATTCTAAAGCACAAAATCGTGATAAGTTGCGGTTTTCAGCGTTACTACGGTCGTCACAATGTGACAAAGTGCTGTCATAAGCCTACGACGGAATATGAGGCTCCATATATTAAGATTGCTTATAAAATGAGGCGTAAAGCTGCGACCCACTTCGCATCGTTGGAACGTAAGTAATATAAACTTTACCTCATCCTATTGCTCTTTTATGTCTTTATGTCTTGTAGGAAAAGAAACGGCAATGTCTTAAATCGTATATAGTAAAACGCTATGAATTCTATCTCGTATTCTCTACTCAAATATCTTTAGACCTACATTTGTGTGAACTAGCTATTGTTGTATTTTTTTATAAAAATTGAGGAAAAAGAAACAGCAATGTCTTAAATCGTAATAATAGTAAAACACTAAGATTTCTACCTCGTGATTATACTTTAAGTTGAATAATCGTTTAGTTTCCAAAAAGTGCAATATTTGTATAAAGTTTAAAGGTGCATACCGTTTGCAGATGTTTTAAAAGATTACCTTACAGTTTTAGTGTCGATTTTTGCCAATCCTAAGCATATATTATTGTTAATTAGACCATTCTGTACATTATATAGTGACCAGTATGGGACCTCCATAGGGTGAATATTGATCAAACTCTCTTTTGTCTTAAAACATCAGATGAAAGAATGGAATATTAAAATATACATTACGGTTACCCATTATAACAGAGGAAACACCATTAAAAGCGATCACAGTGAACATAACAAGAAATATATATATATAAAAAATAATCGTGGCTTAAACAAATTATGAAATGCGCTGATCTGTTCTCAATATATATATATATATATATATATATATATATATATATATATATATATATATATTATTAGTACAGTATTACAAATGATAACATAATACATAATGACACATTTTAAAGTTATCGAATGGCCATAGAAGTTCTAATTATTTCCCCATAGATATTAAAAAGATAGATCTTACTAAGATAAATGAAATCGTATCACTGAAGCGATTATTTAAAAACAATCATTGTTTCAGATTCTACGTATAAGGAACCATGACACATATCGTAACGCTTTGTATTGTTTCGACCATTGTTTATGTGGTATGTAAAAATATTTTACATTCGAAAAAATAAATAAAATACTAGCATTTAGTTAAGTTTAAAGACTTAATTCTATGGAAATTAATTCTATCCTAGATCAAATATGACTGAGCATATTTTATGAACTCTTAAAAGGAGTTGGTTAACAAAACTGCTAACGAAATTAAATATTCTTATTGAATTAAAATGATTGTTATTCTTATCAGGAAATATAATAAAAACAACTTCATAAACGTTATGATAATAGGGTAGCGATTTGTATTGAAAAATAGTAATATTGTTTAATCCTATTGGGGAATTAAAATTTGGATCAATCTTGAAATTCAATAAACAAATTTAACCATGCAGGCATATTTATAGTTAAACTGCATATATAATTAAAATTTCTAATATTATTTCTGGTTGCTAAGGTGGCGGCAAGTGATGACTATGTGTTCTACTTCAAAAGAGCAGACTTCTTCCATTCAGACATTCTTCAGCAGACGCTACCCCAGGTTGATCGCACCGTAGACTCTCTATGTGTGAGGATGGAGACCAACTGTAGGTTTACTCAGGCTATAGAAGAGTGTGAGGCTCTGCACAGAGCAGCGCCTCAATGTCTCACTACTCAGGATAGGAAGATGATAAAGGTATGGACGGCTAACAAGGGAGAAAAGTGTTTTTTGAATATTTTTCTTGAGTTTTTTTTAGTGTAACAGAAACACGTGTTTAAATTGAACTAAATAACTGACTACATAGTTAAATGAGATCTCAAGGCTTGCATAGCATTTCACAGTGTCATTAATGTTTTTTAAATCATCACCTATACTGAATTAATACCAAGTACCAAAATTAATGGAGGTGTTTTCTAGATACAGAATAAAGGGTATGAGCGGGGAATAGTTATACAACTATTACTGTTATGAGACTAACCTAGTTCAACTAAAACTATAGTGGTAAACGTTAACTATTATTGGTGCATTTATGCCCTTATATATGCCAATCCAGTGCTAATTTAGATAACTAGACATAATATAGTTTTGTATGTTTATAAAACATTTATTTTAAGCATTGTTCTAATGACGCATTCAACATAATTCGTTCCTCTTAACCTTAACGTAAAGGCAAACTTAACTGTAGTCAGCAAACCTAAACACACATTGGACCAATGAAATTAATCCTAAGAGTGAATCTAGAGAGAAAATTTGCTTTAACCACAAGTTCGTAGAAAGTTAAATCATCTTAGAAATCTTCTTGTATTTAATGTTTACAGTAAAGGAATACTATACTTTACTTTGATAAACTGAATTTAATGGACTATTAGGAGCTACATAAAGCAGATAATTATATCATATTTACATCATTGACAACTATACAAAAAGAGGTTATAAGTTTAACAGCATTGCTTAGTTGGATTTTTTGTGTCTATATAAAAAAAAACATGAAAATGTATACTAAAATCTAAAGGTTTACATCCTGTGTAGGTGGCAAACAGATGGATCATACAATTAATTATAACTAACATTTATCAGATTTCCCACGTCTTAATCGACTTTCCTTATACTTATGCCTAGTTAAATAGTATTACTTGTGATCCACTGGTCATATCTTTATGAGAATCAAATATATTTTCAAGCAGTGTGTTTACTTTAAACCCAAAGTTGATTTTAGGGTAGTAAAAACGTTGCGTGATCTTGGATGATTACTTTTCCACAACTTAACCATTGCGTGAAAATGCCCAATAAAATCCACTAATTGGAAACTTCAGTATACAATTTATGACTGACTCAGTTTCGGCGTAAATACCTGGATATATATTCCAGCCAATCAGTTGATTAATGATTTTGCAACTGTGTAGGTTGGTTAAAGTAATTAACAAATAGAAGGCTTATGAGCTTTGATGTCACTTAACATGTGACCCATTTTAAATGGGAGATTAATCACTTTTGTTTTTTATTTTTGTTACGTTTTTGAAAAATAATATTACGTTCAAAGACCATCATAAAAGTATTAATTGTGATTTCTATAATATTTAATTAATAAGGCACTTTTAAATAACTGTTTGGATGGTTTCAACAATAAAACATCACACAGTTAAGTTAGCTATCGGGGGAAACCATTTACCAAATTATAAGAATGTATTCATTATGTATGTAGTCTACCATACTTGTGAAGATTAATGATAAATCTGTTAATGATAATATGTAATTTTCCTTGTGTTATGATATAAATTATAAATAAATAACTTCTTGATCAGCATTGTACGTGTTATTAAATTTACGGAAAGTAAATAAAAGAAACGTCTTATAACACTTAAAACATATATTTACGTTTATACTGTTACTCACAAGACGGTAAATATACAAAAAAGGTGGTAAGGATGGTACCACTTACCACCTTTTTTGTATATTTACCGGCTTGTGAGTAATAGTATAAGCGTAAATATATGTTTTAAGTGTTATAAGACGTTTCTTTTATTTACTTTCCGTAAATTATAAATATAAAAATGTTTCCTCCATCAGGAAGCAAAATCTGGCTTCGTCAACTCTCGAGAGAAATGTGTCAAGGAAGCCAACTGCAAAAAAGAAGTCACCAAGGCTGTGGAAGAGGCGGCGATTTCTATCAAGAAAATAGACACTGATAAACTCAAGGAAATCGCCACTTGTGACAAGGACGACCAGTGCAAATATACGGTGAGTATAATTCTTCATAGATCAGTGGTGAAGTGCTAACTTGATAACTTGTAGTACCTTGCATTGCATTTCTATGAAAGTTCAACAGTTTTTTAGTCACGCATCAAAAATAAATGTATGATAATGTATTGTGATTTTCGAGTAATTTATTATTTGTTTAAAAATAACCAAGTACAAATAATACCATTTTTCTAAAAAGTAATTTCATTTGGATTCCTATCACATATATATATCAGTATGTTCGAGGTAAAAAACAATTCATTGTTTTATTAAATTTTACCCAGCAAACTCTGACATTTTCACCATAATGATATCCTAATAAGGTATTAATCCAATGTTAGATGGGTAACTAGATAAACGTGGTAATGGTCGAATAATGAGAAGGTCACTGGTTAAAATCTGAGAATATTCTGAATATTTTTAATTGTTCGTAATCAGCTCCAGCTGTCCCTGATAATTGGAAGTTTAAAAAATGTTCTTTCTAAAGAACCAACTTATTTTAGAGAATAAAAGCCTTCAACTGACTTATGATTGCACATGCTTTCAGGTGTACAACAACGCACACAACGATATATTCAACCTATACTTGACGACCCGGCCTAAACTCCGTCTTCTGGCAGATCAGGACGTGGCCAGCAGTGACTGTGCCGGCGCTGTAGTGAGCTGTATGGTAGCAAGCAACGCAGAAGCACTGCGCAGATTATATCAAATCAGTGCGCAGCTCAAACAATGCCAGCAAAAATATAAGATTAGCCAATCCGGCATCCTCGGTGCTAACTCCGGCTACATGCATGCACCAGAGTTCTTTGGATATCAGAGTTGATTTACATTTTAACTAGTATTGTCTTGATCTAAAACTGATTAAATATTCAATAAGATATGTGCAATAACCTTAGGAAGAACTTTTTAATTCAATGATACTTAAATAGTCTTCCATGAACTATGAAGCCAATAGTTGTGTTTTATTTATGTAAAAATTTAAAAAAAAACCTAAACCACTAAAGGTGTGAAACAGTAGTAGACTATAAAACCCAATTAGCTACAACACATTTTACAATGTATAAAAAAATTGAATTATTGACAAAAGAATAATAGGTAATACATAAATACTACTCATTAGGAAACAAAGCATAAATGAGGAATAAAATTTTGCATTTACGTTGTCCTTCAAGTTCAATAAGAATAGTACAAAATTGAATATGAAAATGAATATTGATATGTTTATAGTTTGTTTATTGTTGAAAATTACATTAATTTGAAACTCCATTATTACAGATTTACGCATTCAAGATGATGTTTTATGTTTAATAGGTAAACGCAGACCTACTCCAGTGTATCTAATTATAATGTACTTTAACACGTTGACTGCGCGCGCCGACTTTACAGGCGCTCCCCAGTGGCGGGCGAAGCCCCGGCGCGCAACCGAATCAGCGAACGCAATTGGCATTCAAATATTTCAGTCTGACGAATCACAAAAGAGCAGTGGTGACTGTGCTGCGTTACCCCGAGAGTGGATGTAGTTCAGTGAAACACCCAAAGGTAGCAGCACTGCATGGATCCGTATCCAGTGTCTTTGTAATGTGGTTTGAAGAGAAAAAATCCCCGAAACCGGGACAAAAGCATTGCCAGACAGGATTTTACGGGAAATTTTAGTACCAACCTACACCAAACCAACCTAATGGTTAAAAATCAAAGAAATGTTTTTGATAAGATACACATGTTTCCCACTATACATAAATAAGTACAAACGTACTAAAATCAGGAAAACTGTGAATCATTGGGGTTTGTGTTAAACAGGTATATTACCCCTTACTACCTTCCACTTTTACCTTGAGACTTGAGATATATGTGTTTTTATGTATACTGATACCACGGATTAAGAAATGATTTTAATTAATTCTAGTTCATAAGCATTTTAGATCTAATACGGATTTTAAAATAGCTTTACTTGTCCAAATATAGTTCTTTAAATATTCAAAATTTTTTGTAGTGTATGTAAGAACAGCATTTGTAATGGAATAAGCTCAATCACAAAATTTTGACGTTACCACATTATACTTGAACGTGAAGACAATAATAGGTTTTATACATACCTCAGTCAAATAGTCTAACAAATATTGGAACTACTTTTTTTTATAAATTTATTAGACTATTTGACTGAGGTGTGTAAAAACCCTATTATCGTCTTAACATAACATAGTCCAGGGGCCGAAAACATGAATTTTAATACTTGAACGTAAACAGCAGGCTAGTTTTAGAGAAATCAAACAATATAACTAGGGTAATTATTAAAACAATTGAAAGTTCTTAAGATAATCAGTAGAAATAGTTTTGAGTAGCTTTTAGTTGTAACAAGGATTAAAACTTTTAAGTATAATATATCAATTATTTTAGATGGATTACCACTACGTTCGTATGTTAACCCAAGTATTAGTGAAGGATGAGTGTTGGATGAGTGGCAATAGTTTACTGTGAAAGTGAAAAGAGGTCCCATCACCCTGGAAAATATGTCTGTTAGGCTATAACCGTATTGGCAGGCTTGTAAAAATCATAATATTTTCTTCTAATTCGTTTTAAGAAAGGTTAAATGTTTGTTTTAAGTGTTAGGTTAGTTAAAAGGATGCCTTTGTTACATGCCCAGCAAGACTTGGTATTGGTTCATCTTTGTTTAAAGGCTGATATCAATATCCTAGCTGTAATGGATCAAAGTTCTGTAATGGAAGGATAGTGCACCACTCTGCCTCAATAACAGCCATTAATGGAAGCAGCTTCCAGCACAGACTTAATTTAAGAGTATACCTCTAGTAAACTGTATAACTAAAAGTGAATCACAACAAGATAATTTCTAGTAGATAACGAGTATTTATCTTGTATCATCCTTTGAAAACCAATTTCAGAACAAAAGGCAATTTTTTTACTAACTACATAACATGGACTAATAAGGTAGTTTTAACTTAAAATCTTTCAAACTATTTTGAATCATATCATGATTTTACAAGACCCATCTGGTAAATATTATTTTCTGTATTTTTTTGAACTGGTTTCTAAATTAGTCCAGGTTTAAAGCATTGTATGTAATACCGAATCCGTAATTTATCAACCGAAACGATAGTATCTCACAATTAACACGTGGACTAGATGCTTTAATGTTTTTTTTTTTTTTTTTTTTTTTTTTTTGTCAAATCTGCGTCATTTCAAACATACGGGTGTTAGCAAAATTAAAAGAAATATTTCTGAGAAAGAAATTCAAGAAGAGCTAATACACTAATGTTAAATAAAATGACGCTTGAGAACATAGGAAGATTTGTCTAAAACCCTCAACTTCTACCCATATGTGAGGTAAACAAAATGGTGCTATGAAATGGATTTTGGCGTTTATCTTACTTCATAGAAGGGGGTGTAGAATAAACAACTGTTCAAGTAAATGCATTTTGAAATGTTTATTTAAAACTATTCAATGATGACCAACTATGAACAATTCGGATTCATTAAGGCACTTTAGTGGTTTTATAGTACTGGTTTGATTAGTTTAATGTGTTCTAAGGATAATTTTAGAGTGTTGTTGATGGGATAGTACAGTTGTAAGCTTTGGATATAGATAGAGGTTTATAAATAATA
This sequence comes from Macrosteles quadrilineatus, assembly GCF_028750875.1. Taxonomy (NCBI): domain Eukaryota; kingdom Metazoa; phylum Arthropoda; class Insecta; order Hemiptera; family Cicadellidae; genus Macrosteles; species Macrosteles quadrilineatus. Next base: position 81,206,505 of record NW_026542602.1, on the reverse strand, counting down.
TCAATTATGTGTAGCTAATTATTTTTGATCAATTATGTGCTGCAAGATTTTCATATTTTTCCTACGATAAAAGCTCAATTTTTAAACACCTTTTCCATTGCACGGCTCTCTGGCCTACATGGTTATACAGTACAGTAAATTGTTATGCTATATGGTTGACAAGATAAACACACCCATTACATGTCAAACATATATCAGGTGTACGTCCATCATAATATGACATCCTGTCATCATGTGCGTTATGTAATCGAAAACTAGATATGATATACAATGTATGGGAAAGTAATTTCCATTTATACTGTGTTACATATTATCTGAGATCTTGTAAGTGTTTATTGCCAGATGTAGTATTTGACTACTAATGACATGAATGTTAAGATTTAATTTGAAAACTAATTGCAATAGGACTTTATTGTAAAGGGTGTACCAAAAAGGAAGGATCAAATTTCCAGCTTAATATAAGTGTCAACAAGGGTCGTAAAAAAGTCAACTATGGCTCATTTTGAAGCTGACATCTTTGAGTTTTTGTTCAGAACCCTTCAATAGTTTTCACCATTTTCACATTTGTTGGCATTTTTGAATTTCCAAAAGATACAGATGCTATATGGAGGTGCAGTTGAAAGCACAGTGTATTGAATGGTTTATGGAGACGACATATGTGGTGTGATTTGATTGGACTAGAAGCTTGTGATCGATCAAGTGTATCGCTCGCCGATCTAAGACATAAATAGGACTAAAAAGTATAAAGCAAAGGAAATCCGTTTAAAACAATATCTTTAGAAATTAGCCATGTGTGGTCAGAGCTGGAACACCGATTCCTTCTTCTTCTACCAAATAACGGAGAATATGTAGAGGTTATGCGGTGAATCCAAGGTAGGGAAAACTTAGAAATTTGAGGGAAGACTTGTATAAAAAGTTAACGTTTTATATTTTTACCAATACAGTGTTTATATCAGTTTAATTTTAATATATTCTTTTTGGCACACCCGATATTATAATTAATTTATATAGCTGAATATATATTAAATATTGTAATGTGTTTTTAGTTTCAGGCAAAAATAATTTCATTGATAATTAATACAAATATTCTTATAAACGTATTAATAGGTTCACTGAGATAGTAGTGGGTGTCTCTAGCAAGTGATTTAATTTAATCATATTGTCTTCCGATTTCAAATAATTGTAATTAGTTATTACATTAAAACTGTGTTCTATAAATTTTAAAAACTACAATTTTTTGCTTTTGTCTCCTTTTTGGTTACATCTAGTCTATAAATAATGAGTAACAATTAAAGTCAGAACGCTGAGATCTTTAGTATTTTATAATTTTGAGCTCAGAAGAGCCTCAAAGCAGCGCTAATGAACAGTGTAGCATGTTGAGTCAAGCTTGATACGAGAGTCGGAGGAGGAGGATGAAATTCGTTTGTCATCACCGCATCTTCACACCTACTTGTAATGAACATATTCACACCAGAGAGTGTTCAAATGTGTTGGGAATTTACTAAAACCTACTTCTGACACATCATCAAGTCAGTTGCAGTGTTATTTTAATGATAATTAAACCTGGGTTACACTTAAACATATTACTAATGTACTTATAATCAATTAAATTACTACACATATTATTAAATACCAATAAGTTACGAGGTTTGAAAATAAAACCTTAACAAGCGTACTGACTGAGAGTATTCATTTGACAAGCTTGTAAATATTAGGACTAAATATGGGACATAAATGTTCAGCCTGTTAGTTTACACAAAGAGATGAGAGAGGCAGTTATGCAACACCAAACAGTCAAACATCAATTAGGGTTTTGACACATTCTCACTCAATTGAGAACAGTTTTTTTTAATATTTATGATTTATAGTTCTTTTTCAATAGATTTCTACAGAGTATTAAATAAAATTAGATATTCTTGTAAATTTTTAGTTTTATATCTTTACATGTGTTTTTGTCATTTTAAATAAGAGTAAGCAATTGTATTTGAAACATTACTCCCTGCAACGTTAATAATAAGTATATTTTTTATCTTATGAATCAGCAATACTCCTTTAAAAATTCAAGTGCATCTCAAGTCAAAAAGTTAAATCACAAGAATTGCATTCTGAACGCTATATACAACATAAATAATACAATCAAAATTAAAATGTCTAAGGTGACTAAAACAACATTATTTTAAAATCCATATTAAATAAAAATCACACGAACCATTAAATATCCAAATAAATATATACTACTAATTGAAGTTAGTATGAAATAAAACGTGAATTGAAAACTAAAGGATGAACAAAATACAGCGCAGAAAAGAATCAAGTTCTCATCCTTTTTCTATAAACTCAACTCCTCTCACTATGTACTATAAAGTCATTGATATTACTGTAGCCAATGTTTTACTAAAAATGAATATAGTTGTCTGAGCCAGTCACAGAATGTGCTAGGGTCCAAAAATCTATTTCATACCTTATTTTTTTGTTGCTTACTAGTTTGATGGGTACAACATTTGCTATAACTTATCATAAGTCCTTCTCTAAGTTTGACTTGATTAAAAAGATTTTGTATTCGGCAGAATTTAGTAATTTAGATCAGCGCAATCCGTATGTGGCTCACATCAACTACAACGATTTTGATAAAAAAAGCTGGCTATAAATTTAACATGGGGATGGAATGTCTAGTATCAAGAATCAAGAATCAAGAATCAAGAATATTTATTTGCCATTAAATAACAGAACGTTACAATAGGCATCGTCAGTGCAGAAATACATCACAGTCAGTCTATAATACAATCAGTTTTAGCGTCTAAAAATTCATCTACAGTGTAGAAAGCCTTACTTTTTAACCATTTTGTAATTACACCATTAAATTTCTTAATAGGCAACAGCCTCACAATCTCTGGCAGTTTATTGAAGAACAACAGTTGTTGGTATTTATGGCTCTTAAAGTACTTGTGGAGTCTAATATTAGGTTTAACAAGATTACCTCTATTTCTTGTGTCATGATCATGAACTGATAACTGTTGATTAAAAGTTTCTAAATTAGATTTTACAAAAATAAGATTGCTGTGGATGAAAATTCAAGCAAGGGTCATTATATTAAATAGTGGAAAAATTGTTCTACAAGAGTCTGAAGAATCTAGCCCAACCATAACTCTGAGAGCCTTTTTCTGCCATGTGAAAGCATCTATGGCAGAGGGTGAGTTGCCCCAGAGCTTTATTCCATACAATAGATGTGTGTGGAATAGAACAAAGTAGGTCATAAGCAACACATCTTCACTGACACATGTTTTCAGTTTTCAGTGAAGATGTGTTGCTTATGACCTACTTTGGTCTATTCCACACACATCTATTGTATGGAATAAAAGTCAAAGGTAGTCAAAGGTACTATGTATAACAATATAACCATGCTTTATACTTATACTTTTTATACTTTTTTATACTTACACATGGCATATGTGTATTATTTATCTGTATTTTACTTGTATTATACTTATTTTATACGTATATGTGGTACTAAGGGCTGTTTTAATCGATTTTAAACAGATATTTAATAGAATAGAATTAATAGAACAATATTGTTTAGCATTATATTCTAACAAACCGGACTTAGGTTTATTCAGAACAATCAAGAATAACAAATCACTCGAATAACAATGTCGGTAGTTGAGATTCAACCCTAAATGTCTGAGCAGTGTTACAAAAGGCAGTTGAGGGCCTCATACTTAACCCACTGTGCTTTTATTGGCCATTATCAGAGGTAGGTACCATTTTATTGCGACATGGCCTGAATGTAGTTGAGTGAATTTATTGCAAACGTCTTTAGATGTAAAAGTGGGATATTACATGGAATTATTGCACTTTTACCCTTCAATATCTTCAGTTATGAATTATAGTTATGAGTTATTATTATTTTGACTTCAATGCAAAACTATCAAAAGACATTTTTCTCTTTTGTTCATTAACACGTTTTGGTTTTTTGATTACAATCATGATTGTGATTTGCTACCATCATTTTAGAAATTTTTGAAAAACTGGATAAAACCTTAAAAGGAGTCCTCAATAATACATTTGGCCAATACAACAAAACGTTCTGGAAATTCGAGTATAGATACAGTACGTACTACAATTCCATTTATCTTGCTATCTACGCCATCCAAGAGTAAAAAGTACTTAAACTGTTTTAGGTAAAATGGTCCAAAATATTATTAACATAATTATAACACATAATTAAAATTAATTAAATTTAACAGCACAAATCGTTAAAATATTTCGAGCTTATGACTACGAACATAATTAACATTCAAAGTTGAAATACGCCAATAAAACATCAGGAAAAATTATTCAGGCTCAATTGTTTGCACAAAGAAGAGAATTCGTACAACAGTGGCTCAAAAGGGGCAAACCAAACAATGGGCTATCTACTGAAGTAAATAAACAATACAATACAGCTTTCTAAAATAGAGGAGAGTTATCCACTAAAAGTGTTTCATTTCTCACAACGATTTATTGAATAACGATAAGTTATTTTTATATGGAATCTACTTTTATTAATCAATTCATTGAAGTAAAACACTTTATATTTATCTTATTATAAGCATCATAAAACGAACATTATGCTTTTTATTTTAAGGGCGGGGTCTATTAGTATCAATGCAAGTCGTCAAAGTGATGCAAATAAAATTGTATGGGATTTCCTGCTTCAAAAAATGTCTAATTAATTATAACACGATGCGAATTAATATAATATCGTTGTATACATATACATGTACACTTGTATGTTGATGTGTACACCAAAAAACACGATACGAGTAACACTCTTTTTTTATATCAGGCTTAAAGACACTGTCATTCACTCCATGCCAGTACCACACACCATAAACTCACAAATCCAAAGACAACAAAACGTTGCAATCATCGATCTAGGTAGAATGCCGTTGGTTGTGGGAGTTTTGTTCCTACTTCTTGATATGTTACTGTTATTTTTGTATTGTTATACTTATTTTTAATACATTTAGGGTTAAGTCTTGCTGGCAAAATACTCTTTTTATGAAATAAGTAGCTGCCAAAACACCTTAGAACTAGTATCATAATTGTTTTTGTACTAAAAAAAAACAAAAAAAAATTAACACGGCAAACTTTTTTTTTTTTTTATCTATCGGTTCTTACCGAGAAGTTTTGTAAACATGACGAGGCCATGCATGTTATGTTTTGAATACATATATTTGGATTCGAATTTTAATCTACACTCTACTACTTAACAAATCATAATATCATATTTTGGTTGACTGGTGACTGACACATTTTAATTAATTTAAGAGCTCCTTATATGAAGCTTTTCCATTTAAATGAAACGAGGTGTTAGCCCGTCCTACGTACGGGAATTCAGTAGTCAGTTAAAACCGTGTACAATTCATATCAGTTAGTTTACACATATGAAGACAAAGTTTCTTGCAGTTTTAATGTGAAAAATCATCTTGTAAACAAATGTTGTGTGACCAAATATGTTTTTATTCTATCATAATATATACCTGATATATATACCTGATACGGCCTATACGATATGCATTTTAAATCCGATAATTTTACAATAAAACAGCAATTCTGCAATTTGTATGATGTGAAAAGCGTTGAAGTGAGGCAGCCGATTCGCACAGACGCACACTGATTATAAGTAGCCTACAGTCACAGAATAGTAGTATGTTTTCTGTGCTACAGTAGAGAGAGTAATAGTCAATTGAGAAGTGTATAGACCTAGTCAACGATACTACCTTCCATAGCATACCTGCCTCTTCATTAATTACTATCACCACAATACAACTACAATACAATAAAAGGTTAAATTACCTGTGTCCGCCAGTCGATCCTTGTGCTGTGTCCTATTACAGGATATGCATTTCGGCAGAATAAATTGCCATCATCAGTCCTAATATAAGATCTTGATCTTCCCCGTAGGGTGCGTCTTGAAGTTTTGGAACACGTACACGAACTTAACACTTATATACATTACGAATAAAAGACAAATACACTGTAGGCCTACTTTTATTTTATTTACTACGGACATGTAGACGCGCGTCGGTCGTGTGTCGAGTCTCGACTGGGGTCAGACGTTACTTGCGGAGTTGACCTTTGTCCTGTCTCTGTCCTTTGTAGCTACAGGTGGCGTTTCATTGAATTTTAACAATGATTCGAATAATATGTTGGATTGTAGTGTACTTTTATCGTTCAGGAGGTTGTGGGGGCTGGTTTTAGATGCTCTATAAATTTCATATTGCTCTAGTGATGACATTACTCGACTTTTTCTACAAATGTGTAAAGGTTTTTTTTTGTAGAAAAAGTCGAGTAATGTCATCACTAGAGCAATATGAAATTTATAGAGCATCTAAAACCAGCCCCCACAACCTCCTGAACGATAAAAGTACACTACAATCCAACATATTATTCGAATCATTGTTAAAATTGAATGAAACGCCACCTGTAGCTACAAAGGACAGAGACAGGACAAAGGTCAACTCCGCAAGTAACGTCTGACCCCAGTCGAGACTCGACACACGACCGACGCGCGTCTACATGTCCGTAGTAAATAAAATAAAAGTAGGCCTACAGTGTATTTGTCTTTTATTCGTAATGTATATAAGTGTTAAGTTCGTGTACGTGTTCCAAAACTTCAAGACGCACCCTACGGGGAAGATCAAGATCTTATATTAGGACTGATGATGGCAATTTATTCTGCCGAAATGCATATCCTGTAATAGGACACAGCACAAGGATCGACTGGCGGACACAGGTAATTTAACCTTTTATTGTATGTCTTACCGATCCGGAACAACAACAACATAAAATGAAACTACAATACACAATTTCCAGTAGGTCTGAATAGAAACGACCTAAAATAAAACGATAATATCCAATAAAATTCACAGTACACATAATTTAACTTTAGTGTCCTAACATCAAAACTAATCGTCACACCTATCCTCAATGTCACTGCATTAATTGCTAATAAATAAGCGTAAACAAAGAAAAGTAAAAACAATAACAGTTTGTTTTGAAACAGCTGTTTGGTTCAAATAACATTCATTTGAAAAAAAGAACTGGTCACATGTAGCAGGAATATAAAAAGTAAACACGCTAGTAAAGCTAATGACGTAATTGTCAATGTTTATTATCCATACCGTTATCAGTTCTATCCTTGATAATTACGCACCCTCATTGAATAAATGTAAATCGTAATTTCCCATATTAGTTAATTTAAACTACAATATATTCATAGTTAAAATAAAAGTGATAATTTCACGTTTGGGGGCGTCATATAGGCACCCCCAAACGTAACCACAACTGAACACGATTTCATAAAAGGATGGTTTGTCTAATTGCAGTATCCTAGGTCAATGTTGACGTTGTGTTCAATCTATGTCATCCATCTGTTTATCTTTGTATAAAACCCGGCTGAGGTTGTGGTGGTAATTTAAAATCGTTATTCCTGATTATTCTTGATCTTCTTTTTGTGACATCAATATTTCCGGGCCTAATCCAAACAAAGTTAAAGCAGACAAACATAATTGTAAACAAAAAGTTACCATGAAGAATTAAAACATATACACATTGTTATTTTTCTAATCTTTCCTTGAAAAGTGGAGCAGTAAAATAATTTGCATTTATCCTTTTTTATTAAGACTCGTGTAAGCCTCGATTTGTCTGTGGTTTAATTAATTTTGGTCTAAACTATTTTAAACTGTGGTCTAATTATCTCTACTAATCTTATTTCCTATAATCAATGACAAAATAAGAGTAAATAAAATAACCTCATAGTTCCATAGTTTATATTTAACCAGCTGTTAGTTAAAACAAATTATATTGCTGTAAAACAAATCGAAGATTACAATGATTGCTTTAAAAAATAATTTGAACATCCTAGTATTTTACTATGTATATTTAATTAATCTGTCACAGAAGAATTGAACGTATCAATGATTAGCATTACACATAGTATAAATAAGTCAACCCTAAGTATGTCTTTACATTTTTATCCAAATGCTGAATTTGTGACACAAAAGCTGAATGTTTACAGCTGTTATGTTAAACAAATTATTTTATGCCAAAAGCTAGTTTAAAATCTTAGCGTCGGCTGCTAGACTTTAAAAAAATTAAAACTCAATTTCTAAAAAACTGGGACCCTAAACTAAAATTATGGCTTCGACATTCCCTAGTTCTCAAAATTATCTTTCTTTCAACACAAAAATCATGAAAATCCGTCGAGTGGTTGATTCAGAATCGTGAAATAAAAAAACACACTTTCGTTTTAATATTATAGATAATTTTTACTCAATATTCTTGTTTGGTAAATAATTGTTATTAGAATATGTTAGCTTTTTAAACAATGCTTCACTAAACTAATCTTTAAGCAATGCTTGTCTGCTAATAATGGAAGAGCACTGAGTTAAAAGAGAAAAAATATACCGATAATTTTTTTTTTTAATTTAATATATCAAAAGCTATCTTTTGTAATGGATATCTTTCATTCCTTATCAACAAGTAGGTTAAATAAGGACTTAGCTTGATATCGATATCTTCTCTGCAACGGATCGAATTTCGATAATGGAAGGATAGTGCATTATTGGCTCAATAACATAGATAATGGGAGTAATAGGATGGAGTAATCAATGTCTTGGTATACAATCACTAACTAGTTGTGCTATTGTAATGATGCTTCATGTTATTTAACGAAAGTTATGATTTAACATGTATACCAAATGTTAAGTTTTTTAAACAATTGCAGTGGCGTGATGCTACTAACATTAAGTAATGTGTAAAAAGAATCAGCTTTTTATTTACTTTAGCTTTTTAAGGTGACGAATTTGAGCGATGAAAGGCGAATGAATATAATGACAGCTGTGTTATGGACCAGCTGAATATTTTTTTCATGATTGTTTATTTATCACCAAAAACCAGGATAAACTAGGACTATTACCAGAAAATACCAAAAAAATTAGAATTTTTTTCTCAGGATTTAACTGATAACATCCTTATCACCAGGCAATCACTAAATCTACTCAGCTTATAGCTTATTATTGAACTAATATTCATATTGAATTATAACAAATGTTCCAGAATCTTTACAGCTTCATCGTACCAAGTAAACGAATCTATTTGTAGTTGAATTGTATCATAAACAATTGTGATTAAGACCCTTATTAAGGTCGTTAGTCGGTTGTAATTATATAACATTTTACACTCAATGGTCAATAAATCATAGCTTATGCTATACAAGAGGGGAGCGAGCTGGTGTATTGGTAAGAGCGCGGGACTTCAGTCCCTGAGGTTCCGGGTTCAAATCCCACCAAGTCACCAATGGATTTTAGCTAAGTGATAATGCCGCAAACCCTAGGTCTAGCCTGAAGTAATGTGAAAAACAATTCCGAGCTCGTGCCTAGCGTCCTAGGAAAATAAAAATGCTACACTAAGAATAGTAAATGTGTTATTGGTAATAACAAATCAATGATGTTAAAACAATATCATACTGAAATTTTTATAAGTTACAGGGACTATTGCATTTGTTATGTTGTAAACTTGTGATACAAATATTAAACAACGTGACGTCAACATTATGGTTGCTAGTGTCACCATGACATGACGTTGATATTATGTCATGTCAAATACCATTGACAGATATCTAGAGTTGGGACATTACTACAACGATGATTAGTTAAAGATTTTTGATTTATATAAAATGCATTTACCCTAATGCTAGAAATGCTCACTAAAGTGAATTTTATATTTTTACTTGTACCGTTTTTAAAGTTTGCCACTTGCATCTTGTGATAATTAAAAAAATATTATACTAGTATAATGATTTAGTACAATAATATTGTATCTGAATTTTCAGCGAGCAGTAATGAACTGTATGAACTTCCTTAAACCAATCTAGAGTCATTTTTATCTTGTCTTGCATAAAATCTAGTGCACATTTGTTTTTAAAGGTAAAAAAGGCGTATAAGCCTGTTTTAACTGTCCAACTAGTTAAACAAAACTAAGCTATGCGCATTTAGTGCAACCCTAGATGAATAGTAATTGATGCAACAAGAGAAAAGAGCATAAATATATTGATTGTAATGATTTAGTATTTAATGTGGTATAAAATTATACCTACCTGGTATTTTCAACCAAATATATTTCATCTCACCTGAAACAAAAAAATAAAGTTAACAAATCAACATATTTTCTAACAATTATAATTGATACATTATTTATTTTGTTACATATTTTTGGAGAGTTAACCACATTAAACCTTAAGTATGCTATTTTACAAACACACTTTACATTACAATACTTTGAAGTTAAAGGAAATATGGTAAATTGTAAAAGTTCACACTAATGGACATAACCAAGGTTTAATCACCTAAAACATTGTTTTACAGTAAATCGGCTTAAATAGCTATAGACTTTAAAAAAATATACAGATATTTGGTTTCCTCTTTATTCAACCTAATATCGATCTCTTTATATTCATTCCACGTACGATCTGACAGTCACAAATACACCGCTAACTGTCTGTCGCATTGCGGTGTACATTGTCTTTTATTCTGCGTTTCCAAATATGGTAAATTCTGTGAAAACATTACATAGCTAGAAGAGCTTACAAGTGATCAGACGTATTCAACACCGTTAACTTCTTAATTTTCTTTCTGTATGAAGCAAGTAAGTATTAAGTTCGAAACAATACCCTTAGGTGAATCAAACCAAAACAAGAATGCATTTGATTAATGAATTAATACATTGTGAATATATATGTTTTCATTGAAATCGACGCATATCACTTACAAATTTTATGATAAATCAGAGTATATATTTTCACGTGATTTGATTTCTTTGTAATATTTTAGGTATAACATTCGTAAAGGAAAAAGTGTATTTACTGTTATTTAAAACCAAATATGTATGCAAATAAAAACTGTCGTATTCATATTTTTTTTTTGTATTCCCAACAATATGTCTTTAAATTAAAAGAACAACATTTACATGTGGTATTTCTCTTTTAGAAAAAAATATATTTATCATTACACAATTCTAACACTATACAGGGTGATTGATATAAGTGTGCCAGCCGTTTTATTCGAAAACTATAAGAGATATCAAAAAAAGTTAAATGTTAGGTGCCTTGGATTTTTTATTTAAAAAATTGTAGTCAAGTCAAAAAAATTATTTTTGCCGCCATTTTTCCAATATGGCCGCCAACTTTGATTTTTCTTAAGGAACACCCTGTATTTTATGATGTATTCTGGTAGAAAATGTTATTTTAAGACGATTTTATACTTGTAATTTTTTTCATAAACCTAACCGTTTTAAAGATAATAATGGTTAAAGTTTTGAAATTTTTGCGTGAGAATGAGTTTCGATACAGGCCTAAGCAAGCATGCCAGCTGTTTTATTCGAAAACCATTCAAAATTTCACAACTTCAACCATTATTATCTTTGAAACGGTTAGGTTTATGAAAAAAATCACAATAATAAAATCGTCTTAAAATTACATTTTCTACCAGAATACATCATAATACAGGGTGTTCTATAAGAAAAATCAAAGTTGGCGGCCATATTGGAAAAATGGCGGCTAAAATAATTTGTTCGACTTTACTACAATTTGTTTAATAAAAAGTCCAAGGCACTTACCATTTAACTTTTTTTGATATCTCTTATGGTTTTCAAATAAAACGGCTGGCACACTTATATCAATCACCCTGCATATAACTGATCGTAAATATTTGTGAGTGTATTAAATATTAATGATTAATTCGTAACATTGGGTAGTAAGTAATTTTCAAGATAATAATTTATTAAGTTGCATGTACGGTGGCTTTCAAAGTAACAACTATCAAACAACGTCAAGTCCCTTGAATGTATATGTTTTACAGTAGTTGGTCTAAGACTTAAGTAAGGTATAAATGCTATAGATTGACCTTTAAAGCAACGATACATGAAACAGCTTACATAAAAATTAATGTTTTGTAATGTCAGTAATGGTTTTCAAACAACCTCAGAAACCTCGGCCATTTAAATTGCCGGATAACGTTTTACAGTGGACGAGCTTTTAAAACAACTCCAGGTTTATCAATGATCACAGAATTTGATTTGGATTTATTTTTATAATGTTTTCAAATTAAGAAACAGGGAAAAGGGTAACGAAAACATATGCACTACGTGCCAATGTTATATACATTTAATTGATACACCTAAAATTAAGTGATGGTAGACAAAAAAGTTGATAGAATTAAGTCGATCAGAATACTTGTCAAACGTATAAGGAAATTTTGGATATCTTTTTGAAATATAAGAATATTAATGTGTCGTGTAAGCATTTAAATTAGTTAGTGAATTCACGATATTAAAAGTAAATCAAAATCATCATTCATTCCATTTATGTATTTTATGCTCATAACTGTATAGGCCATTTTGGACTATATCAAGATATTTTTACCATGTAACATATAAGCAAGTCGGTCACGTTTTCTCTTGCTGTTATATCCTCAGTGTCTGCAGCTCTGGGAGTGTCAATATAGACTGTTTCTTCACACTCTCTCTTTAACTGTTGTGTAGACTTGACTATCCAATTTTATATTAAATTAAGGATTTCAATTCTACATGATTATAAAAAATACAATGGTGCTTAGTTATTTTCATTATTTTATAAACATATATATAATAATAATATGTTTCATTATACGCTCAATTGTCTATTTAAAGAGGTCTACTTGATAATTCGATACCTACTGTTTAGACTAAGAGATTTGGACACTTTTTTTTATTCACACTGAATAAAATCAATTGCAATAAATTATTTTGATAAGTTCTAATTAATAACCTTACTGGTATGTTATTTTGAATGCATATGTACTCAAATATCAGCTGTACCTTTATTTCAGCTTCTTACGACACAATGTCTTCGTAACATCAAATTGATGTAAAATAGCATACATAACAAGTAAACATAGCATACATAAGGTACAAGTGTACAAATAACTGCACCCATCCTCTCTAAATGCAATAAAACTTTTTTGGCGTAAATGTAAATAATTTTACACCAATAAGTTGAGTAAATAATGAATATCGTTATATTATTCAAACCAGTTTTTGGATAAACAAATTAAGAATTTTTATTTTTTCACGTATTTTTGTATTTATAAACACTGAATGCTGTTAGTTTGGTATTTTAACAGGGCAGTAAATGTTCCAATGTTTGATTACTGTTTCAAGGTGTGGTAAAATACCAACACCATTAACTATCTAGCAGCTTACATAAGGTTTTGGTATAAAAAAGAACCATTAATTAAACAGGCATCATTGCACAACACTTAGGATAATTAGTAAAACAAAGATATTACTTGGATTATTAATACAAATTATTATCATAAACAATATTTTCATTTTTAAATCAAAATGTCAACCTACATCCAATTGTAAAGGTCAGACAACTAAGGTAATCAATCAGTTAATGTATGCCTATATAGTGTTTAGTATGTATACAAGTATATCAAGTAGTCAGGAAATAGTGGTATTATTACATATTCTGCATATTTCATCAATTCGTATGCTAATCAAAGGGCGGGACAAAACCTACAACTGTCGGAGTGTGAAACTATGTGATACTGTTAGGTTAGGTTAGGAAGAAACGTTATAATAGTTTCCACCAAACTGTTACGTTTAAGTCTACTTACTTAATAAATTATTCTTATTACTTTACTTTATGGGGGGTTATTAAAATAATATTTTCTTATCTCTTATGTCATTTAACATTTAAGCTCTATAATAATATTTAATGTAAACCATTTAACTATATACGTTATAAGAGAAACAGATTGAGAGGTTGTACTTTTATTAACCATTGGGAGAGTAAGGCACTATTTTATTGCGATGTCTTGGGCATATGACCTACTTGAAAAATTTCGTTTCAATCGCAAAGGTATCTGTGATATACCACGGATAGTAATTAGGTTTATAGATTTACTTTTGTTCTAAACAAATAAAAACTGAAACATATAGCTCAACAAACATCGTATTATAAAACAGGCGTACGCCAATATTTTCATAAAACGTAATGCAATATTTAGTTTAGTTAAAAGTATTTAACAAGACAAATACCGCATCATCCCTGAAAAAATTAGAGACCAATTAAGCAATTCCACTGATACTAGTTTACTGACGTTTATAATAATTGATTCTTCGAAATGCCTAAAAAATATTGGATGTGATAGTAAAGTTTGAGAAGCTCTAAAAGTATGTTATGCTAAGTTTGGAACTTTGAAACCGAACAATTATTTTTAGTTTTATGCTGTAGTGATTTAGGCGTTGCACAACTTCAATACATTATTTATTTATTCATTCCGACGGCAATCGCCATTTTACAAAACAATTCATTAGACAAGCATTCTAATTCATTGCATGCTAATTAGGGAACGTAGAACTAACTAGGCTCTCTAATGTAGTACGGTGTTTAAAAATAATTACTCGCCTGCATTTAATATCGCAAGGCTTTTTACCAAATGATTCTTTTGACAATGATTTTCTCATAGCATTTTCTAACTACATGTAATAAAATGAGGGCATTTCAATAAGTATTACTCTATTTCAGGATAACCTCATGAAGTTTTCTACTTAACGATGAAATAAGTATTTTAGTTTTATGTTCATCTTCAAACCTTTATTTCCAGAATTATTAATTATTTTTAAAAATTGATGTCAAATTTTATGATTAACTGTAAATGTTTCAAGTTAATTTGTTTTTTTTTTTAGGTAAATTACCTTTTTAAACTTTTTTTCTATTTGTGTTATTATTTACCATTCCTTCAACCAACAATGCACACATTGTCATGAAAAATCAAAATGTGTATTTTAAAAATTATTAGTAATACAAATTCAATATGTATTAATATTTATTCATTCAAAAAATATAGAACAACAAAGGCATGGCCCGTAAAAGGCAATTTATTCAAGTATCTAAAGAAACAGTGAATGATTATTCAGATGTAAATGAAAAGTATAACTTGAGAAGCCTTTTGGGGTGGGTTGGGTTGGTTAAAGAAATATAGCGTTTCTCTAGCCTAAATAAATAAATTCAAACAAAATTACATTTTCGCGTAATTGTTTTGACATGTGAGGAAAGCACGTCAATTGAATTGCGCAAACATACACAATATGAAGTTTACTTGTTTTTTTTTATTTTTCAGCCTTTTTTAACCTTGAATTTGCCCGTCCACATAGACTACGCAACTATGCGTGAATGATACCTAGCAAAGCAAGGGGCGAACCGGTACACTAAAAGATACAGGTACCAGGATCCGAACCCACGGCATCGCTACCATGGAGCCAAAGTCCGTGGTGCTACTTTCTGAGCCACCGACTCGCCTAAAACGACCATTGTATCAATTAAAAACAAACATTTAAATCATATTATCACGTATATGTTATAACGCGAGATCAAGAAATAGCTAACATTTACTTTTTGCAACTATAAGTTTATCTGTCAGCTATATTGACACTATTCCTAATGTTATTAGGTATATCCTTAAAATTAGTTTTGTATATTTCTGAACATACATGTATATGTGACAGATGTAACGAAATAAGGAAATATATCATCATACAATAAAGCATTTGCATTGCATTGCTTTTACCAATCACAATCAAAGTAAATTTAAAGTAATATTAATACATAAACTCAATGTAAAAATCTACAAAAAAGTATGTTTTCAAACATTTCCTTTTAAGGATCTTTAAGTTGTATTGTTTACGTGCTTATTATAATTAAATTTAGCACAGTTTTTTTTATTGTCTCTAAAGTTACCATAGGGTTATGACTTCAAGATGGTTTTTATTTGCAAATACGGGTTTCTTTAAGTCCCTTATTAAAGAGAAAACCACAAACCATACAAATAAAATTACTTACATAAATACAAAACTAATAAGCGTGTTGTTGTTCAATTAAACCTTATGGAGATTACACGCATATTATAAAATCTACGTGCTCTTTGGTGTAAATTATTTAATTAATTTTATTGTTTCTTTTGATACGGAGTTGGCATATCACGTTCAAAAGTACGTGAGCCCACGATATCAATCAAGAGTTGGTATCTGTCCAATGACTTGCTAGATTTTAACACCCATAATAATATAATGGTTAAACACATGCATAGACTTGTTAAGCTAATTGGCACACAATCGCTCTCAATACGTTTACTCTATCCTCAAACCCTCTCCAAATATCACTTTCGTTCATCAATATACAGCACATTGTAACAACTTATATGAGTGAGTGAGATTGCAGTGTGTGCTCGATCCAAACGAAGATGCAAATATTTTTATATATGTAAGATGGTCGGATTTCATGTGATAATTTTCAACAACACAAAATGTGTGGTAATATAGAAAACAAAGTTAAATAGTGAAACAATCAATTGGTTGGGAACAGTAAGTTGGGAGTGGCATTCAAGTCAAATGGTTTGCAGTAACAGAAAGGTTGAACACATTTACCCTCACTTCCAATCATCCAGTAATTGTAGCGGGTTTGTTCTCACGCAAACCAAGTAGACGGTGATGGAAATATCAATACAGGACTGCATTACTAATTAAATCAAATTTAAATTGTATAATCACTTGTGGGTGGTAGATATGAATCTGAAGCTGTACAAGTATGACAAGGACCTACGAGTTTTAGAAATAGATTGACAATATAAGTTAAGATTCAAGGCCATTCGAACCCAAACTGCTGAAGCCCAAGTTAGGACCCAAGGAAGCCCACAAGAATCTCAAAGACGTGTAAAGTTGAAAAACGGGGTGAGAATTATTCTCCCAAGCAATATCAACCAGCCACCATTATGTGTAGTAACGACTCTTACCGTGAAGGTAAATAATTAAATGAAAATCCTAGCTACATTTCAAAATGGAAATATCAGGGGAAAATGTCCTTTTGCCACGATCTGTAATCATCATAGATGTATGAATTTCCGATTCATATCAAAGTTGCCAGTTTAACTCACCTATTCAACGACAATTACCATTTCGCAAAGGAAAATAATTGCAAACGTGTTATATTAGTGGGTGAGAGGTAGAATAGTTTGAAATTTTTTGAAACGTCAAAGGACAAGTATTCTGCTACGTTTCATTTAAACAAAATAATGTATTTATACATTAGTCCTTTTTTGGTTTATAGGCTTACAATGCAATCAAATACCATAAATATAGAAGAGAACTTGCTTCTTCTTTACCTTTAGGTATAAGTTATTTTACTTCACGGCATGTATTGCTAAATCGCTCTATATTTTACCTAACTGAACTTTAATATGGTCGTTAAATGCAAAACTGTGTTTTGCTACAACGATATTTATAAGAACAGTGGGAGGAGAGTCTCCATCTATAGTTTTGCATAATAATGAACGTTTATTCTGCACGTGTAAGCCGGGAGAATATTTATTTATGGCAACGTCAGAGCTCGGTAGAACTTAACAAATCAAGGAAAACATCCATTATCATTACAGTAAAAATAACTGACATTAGATATATTTTTATAAATAACGTAGTAACTGTTGTTAAATAAAAGTTTTTCTAAACTAATAAGTAACACAATTCAAATTAAGTAATAGTACAGTACTTAAATAATTTATATAGAACCTACAATAAAAGGGGTCCAGTAAAATAAGACATCGTTACTTATGTTTACATCTGTAGACAAGCTATAAAGTGCAGCACATAAACTGAAATATAAAATTACAATGACTGAATTCTACAGATATAACTCCACAAAAATAATTTTAACCAATCCAACACAATTAAACCCTCTCTTTATATTATCATTACCCATGAGTGAGTTGTTGACGTCATTTCCGGAATTTCATAAAATAAATAAGAAGTAAATATATAGCGTTATGTATGTGCGACCGTACTTAACTTGAGTGATTGATTCTAAGTTCTGTACAAACGGGTATCACTCATTTATGCGTTCAAACTAACGAATTATAGGACTACGGGAACAGGGTTTGTGGAGAGTATCATTAGTACATTGGTATTCCAAATATACAGTCTTATTATTTATATTTTAATGTTTCAATTTATTTCTCAATAATTATGTAAACAGTTCAGCTTGAAAAACAATAATGTAGTAATATTGAAGTGTTGTTGTGTGTCTAATGGTCACGTAGAAAACATTTATTTTAAAGGGAAAATTAACTGTAGTTGTTGTTTTGAAAGTGATATATTTTATGAAATCTGGCAAATGTTTCAATTTCATACTAAACTACACACTTTATTATCTTTTCTGCGTTAGCAATCCTTAGTACTCATTGAAATAAAATTATGATATTTTAATACGAGATAAATCTGACAACTTAAAAGAAATATTCCCCCCCTAAAACCAACTATATAAATGGACATTCGCTTAGTCTGCAGGTTTGCTGCAGCGGGGAAATTATTGCTATGGAACCAACGTTCGTATCAACACATAAGTTCCCTGTTATGCACGAGCTCTATGGGAATTCCTAACTAATATTGACTTTGGCTCAACAATTACATTTGATATATAGCAGTTACGTGAAATGGCATACTATCAAATCCTTATACATGGACGTGTACTAAGGTCTATGAGGAACATGTTTGGACCAACCACGATTGGATTGTCTTGATATAAAGCTTTCATCTCTGGCTTAGTTTTAAGACAAAATGATGACATACTATTGTTTCAGAATACATACAAACTAATATATCGAAATTTTTATAATCTCAAAATAACCATGTAAACAGTTCGAATACACTTATTTATTATCCCTTAATTATTTATTTATTAACACTTACTTATTTACACTTATTCCGCTTATTTATTTATTAATACTTATTTATGAGCGATTGGATACAGTTTAATATCACTACTGTGCGTTCTGCTTAAATAATCATATTACGTATAATACTTTATTTTACACTTAAGTAATAGTATATTCATACTATAAATGATAGTAGTTAATAGTATAGCTGTTATATATAGCTGTTAAAATATTATACTTTTATACTCTAATCCTATTATTCAAATATTTATAATTTAAGTTTGTGTATTATAAATCCTGTCCTTATAAAATAAATGTTTAGTATCCACTGAATAACCACCTAAGAGCATTGTAAAGCAATTATACAAGAAGAGGTAACACATAATCTGCTGTGGTAAATTCTAATCGGTAAAATAATTTATTTCATAACATTAAAATATTATGATTTATTCCCGGACGGTTTCTGCTGTACAGTAAAACAAAGCTCTTAAGTAACGTCTAAGAGCAATTCGAGGGAGAATTGCTTGCCATTACCAAGCAACCTAATAGGCTTTCTGGTCTTTTAATGCAATAATATACTTTACTTTTAGTTTTTTTGAGTGATTATACTGCAACAACATTATTGTAAAATGTTTTTGATACTTGGCTTACTTCAACAGTATATATTCAACAGTATTCAACAGTAATTAATAGTTAGGTAAGGAAGGAATTATTGTTTCATTAATGTTAACTAGGTAATATAGAAGCCATTCGAATCGTCACATACAATTTTATTTATAATGAAATATTTTATTTTTATTTTATTTATTTTTTATAATTGATAGGGCAGATTAAATTATTTCCAAGATTTCATCCATTATTAATGCAAAATGGTTTTATAAATATTTTGAAAATATTTAAAAATATTGAAAAAGGTAAAAAGTAATTACCGCTTTATTTTTTATGATACAAGTTCATAAAATACCTTTTTATATAATTATTGATTAGTAATTTATTGGCCTATAATGTGTAAAGCTATGATTTTTAAGGTCGTTGAACAGGCTTATTGAGTGCTGTATTCGAAATTTTATTATTTATACCAAATAACAATATTATATAATACATTACAAACGATAAATCAATATGCAATTACATTTTATCACAACACCATTAGTCTACAGTCCAACCGTAGCAAGAGGCATAACAAGATACATTTCATTATAATAGTTTGCTGCAATGGAATCGTTGGCTAGTAATAACCTATATTGTTGTTTTCAACTGATGTCAGACATTCTCACGCAATCAGAAACATGGCGGAATCAGCAAACGTTATTTGACATGAACGCGCAAAACATGGGAATGATTATGCCAATTTCAGGATAAAATTATCAAATATTTAGTTAATTGTTTTACAAGAAACAGAACCAACTCAATAGAGTTGAAATCCAATCAATCGAAGAATTAACATCGCTATCATTGATGAAGTAAATTAAATTTTAATGTATTTCTAAATTAATACTATTTTATCGTATATTGTGATAAAAATTGGAATACTAACTGACTTTCGTGTACATTGCAGGTATTTACAAGCAGGTATGTACACAAATATTTATTTTGATAAAAACATTAATTTAAACCTAATAATATTGTACGTTTCTTACCCAGGAGCAATGCTCTAAAATATTGGTAGAGAGTTCCGGGACACCCTGTATAACAACCACGAATACTTGAACAGAAATGGTATGGATCATAAACATAAACAAATGACGTTGCTGGCCCGAATCCTATACTTAAAGCAGATTTCGACAATTTTATTTTAAGCAATGGTTAATAATGTATATTTTCGGGCCAGTTTAGCTTTAGTGGAGTGAGGCCTAGATCAGTTAATTAATTGCAATAGGAATTTATAGTACATGGTGTTCCAAAAAATGGACCAGATTTCCAGCATTATATACCTGTTAACAATGGTGGTAGAAAAGTCAAATATGGGTAATTTTGAAGCAGGCATCTTTAAGATTTTTTAAGAACCCTTCAATAGTAGTCAGCTGATATTTTGTTGACACGTTTTAATTTCCAAAAGATACAGCTGCAATATGGAGGTGCGTTGAAAGCACAGTGTACTGAATGGTTTATAGACACAACATATGTGGTGTGATTTGAGTGCACTAGGGGCTTGTGATCGATCAAGTGTATCGCTCGCCGATCTAAAACATATAGGACTAAAAAGTATAAAGCAAAGGAAAGCCTTTTAAAACAATATCTTTTGAAATTAACCTTGTGTAATCAGAGCTGGAACACCGATTTGTTCCTCTTTGACCAAATAACGGAGAACATGTAGAGGTTATGCGGTAAAACCAAATCAGGAAAAACTTAGGCAAGAATTGTATAAAAAATTAACGTTTTATATTTTTACTAATACAGTGTTTATGCCAGTTTACTTTTAATATATTTTTTTTTGCACACCCGGTATTATAATTTATTTATATAGCTGCATATACAGGGTGTCCCTCGAGAGGTGTCTCAAATTGATTACGGGATAACGGCTTAACGTACAAGGATGAAATAAAATTATTTCCAACTAAATCGACCCCAAGGAATAACGTAAAAATATTTTTAACTTTTTTCAAATACAGGGTGTGTCAAAAACTGAGGGTCACTAGTTCGAATCTCGGAATTTTCAAATGTAAACATATGTCATGTTATACATCATTTTAAAGGTATTTGATAGACAAACATTTTGGCGAAAACCAAAATTAGTTATCTTTTTCCGTTTCAAAATGGCGGCAGTTTTTTTGAAAGAAATCTATATTTTTTTAATACTCTGTATTTTCTGTACCAATGCATTTAGCACTTCTCCGGTTGCATTTTCTCACTCGTTATGAAATTAGCTTTACTGTGATATGCAACAAGTAACGGTTTTTTGAAATAATAAAAATTCCAAAAAAATTTATTCTTGAAAATTTACAAATGCTCTTTGTTCAAAATTTTCAAATAGCAACATATGTCAAGTGGCACATCATTTTATAGGTTTTTCAATTCCTAACAACTTTGTAATTTACACTTACTTCGTATCTCTTCTAGTTTTTGTGTAAATAACAAAAAACCTAATTTTCCTATATCAAATGCATGTTATTTGGGTTTGACACTAAAGGCTTCATTTCATTTAGTGTTGAACCATGTCAAACCCAAATAACATGCATTTGATATAGGAAAATTAGGTTTTTTGTTATTTACACAAAAACTAGAAGAGATACGAAGTAAGTGTAAATTACAAAGTTGTTAGGAATTGAAAAACCTATAAAATGATGTGCCACTTGACATATGTTGCTATTTGACAATTTTGAACAATGAGCATTTGCAAATTTTCAAAAATAATTTTTTTTGAATATTTATTATTTCAAAAAACCGTTACTTGTTGCATATCACAGTAAAGCTAATTTCATAACGAGTAAGAAAATGCAATTGGAGAAGTGCTAAATGCATTGGTATAGGAAATACAGAGTATTAAAAAAATATAGATTTCTTTCAAAAAAACTGCCGCCATTTTGAAACGGAAAAATATAACTAATTTTGGTTTTCGCCAAAATGTTTGTCTATCAAATACCTTTAAAATGATGTATAACATGACATATGTTTACATTTGAAAATTCCGAGATTCGAACTAGTGACCCTCAGTTTTTGACACACCCTGTATTTGAAAAAAGTTAAAAATATTTTTACGTTATTCCTTGGGGTCGATTTAGTTGGAAATAATTTTATTTCATCCTTGTACGTTAAGCCGTTATCCCGTAATCAATTTGAGACACCTCTCGTGGGACACCCTGTATATTAAATATTGTTATGTGTTTTTAGTTTGAGGCAAAAATAATTTCATTGGTAATTAATACAAATATTCTTATAAACTTATTAATAGGTTCACTGAGATAGTAGTGGGTATCCCTAGAAAGTGATTAAATTTAATCACATTGTCTTCTGATTTCAAATAATTGTAATTAGTTATAACATTAAAAATGTGTTATATAAATTTTAAAAATTACAACTTTATGCTTGTCTGCTTTATGGTTACATCTAGTCTATAAATAATGAGTAAAAATTAAAGTCAGAACGCTAAGATATTTGGTATTTTAGCATTTTGAGCTCAGAAGAGCCTCAAAGCAGCGCTAATGAACAGCATAGCATGTTGAGTCAAGCTTGATACGAGTGTCGGAGGAGGAGGATGAAATTCGTTTGTCATCACCACATCTTCACACCTACTTGTAATGAACATATTCACACCAGAGAGTGTGGAAATATGTTGGGAATTTACTAACACCTACTTCTGACACATCATCAAGTCAATTGCTGTGTTATTATTAATGTTAATTAAACAAGAATTAAATTATTTCAAATATTTTTTTAATACAAATAAGTTACGAGGTTTAAAAATAAAAACCTTAACAAGCGTATGTACTAACTAAGTGTATTAATTTGACAAGCTTGTAAATATTATGACTAAATATGGATCATAATGTTCATCCGGTTTACACAAGGAGATGAGAGAGGCAGTTATGCAACACCAAACAGTCAAACATCAATTAGGGTTTTGACACATTCTCACTCAATTGAAAAAAGTTTTTTTAATTATTTATGATTTGTAGTTCTTTATCTATAGCTTTCTACAGAGTATTAAATAAAAGTAGATATACTTGTAAATTATTAGTTTTACCTTTACAGGTGTTTTTTGTTATTTTTAATTAAGAGTAAGCAATTACATTTGAAACATTACAACCTGCAACTTTAATAATAAGTATATTTTTAATCTTATGAATCGGCAAATCTCCTTTAAAAATTTAAGTGTATCTCAAGTCAAAAAGTTAAATCACAAGAATTGCATTGTGAACGTTATATACAACATAAATAATACAATCAAAATTAAAATGTCTAAGGTGACTAAAACAATATTTTAAACCCCATATTAAATAGTAATCACACGAACCATTAAATATATAAATAAATATAAGGTCAATATGCACATCAAATTAAAGGTCATTTTTAGTAGAATACAATGCCATAAACCGCACTTTAAAAGGTTGACCCTGCACAAAATGACAGTTGTTCAAAGATTCATTTAATTTACATTGCTATTATACGCTTTATCCTCAGGGGGCACAGCCCTAGGAATCGGAAGAAAATTGTTAACGTAAGCATAGGTCGATATGTACATCAAATTAAAGGTCTTCACTAGTAGATTACGATGCCGTAAATTCAAGCTGAAAAGAATTCCTGAGTAAAAAATGGCAGTCGTTCAAAGATTCAAAATGGCGGATTCAAGAAATCTTTGAACATCTGCCATTTTCAGGATCAACCTTTTGAAGTGCAGTTAGCGGCATTGTATTCTACTAAAGAAGACCTTTAATTTGATGTGCATATTGACCTATGCTTCTATTTAAGATTTTCTTCCGACTCCTTGTGGGCCGTCCCCCTGAAGAGTTATTGGATCACTGAATATGTGTTAAAATATAGTTTTATGCCCTGTAACTTAGTACCAAGTATTGTAGCTCTATCTGCATCATTTCTTTTAATATTTAACTGTCCAGGGACTTTTTTACCACCCTGTATACTGCTAATTAAAGTTGGTATGAAATAAAAAGTGAATTGAAAACTAAAGGATAAACAAAATACAGCGCAGAAAAGAATCCTCATCCGTATTCTATAAACTCAACTCCTTTTACTATGTACTTAAAGTCATTGCTATTACTGTAGCCAATGTTTTACTAAAAATGAATGTAGTTGTGTGAGCCAGTCACAGAATGTGCTAGGTTCTAAAATCTATTTTATACCTTATTTTTTGTTGCTTACCAGGTTGATGGGTCATAACATTTGCTATAACTCATAAGTCCTTCTTTAAGTTTGACTTGATTAAAAAGATTGGGTATTCGGCAGAATTTAGGAATTTAGATCAGCGCAATCCATATGTGCCTCACATCAACTACAACGATTTTGATAAAAAAGCTGGCTACAAATTTAACATGGTGATGGAATGTCTAGTAGTCAAAGGTACTATGTATAACAATAATCCGTAGGGGGCTCACATCAACTACAACAATTTTGATAAAAAAGCTGGCTACAAATTTAACATGGGGATGGAATGTCCAGTAGTCAAAGGTACTATGTATAACAATGTAACCATGCTTTATATTTAAACTTTTTTTTACTTTTTTATACTTACACATGGCATATGTGTATTATTTATCTGTATTTTACTTGTATTTTACTTATTTTATACTTATATGTAGTACTAAGGGCTGTTTTAACAGATTTAATACAAGTTGATTATCTCAAACAACTATCCCACAATATAGTAATATACAGTATATAATAATATTTAGAACAATATTGTTTAGCAGACCGAACTTAGGTTTATTCAGAACAATCAATTATAACAAATCACTTGAATAACAATGTTGGTAGTTGAGATTCAACTCTAAATGTCTGAGCAGTGTTACAAAAGGCAGTTGGGAGCCTCATACTTAACCCACTGTGCTTTTATTGGCCATTATCAGAGGTAGGTACCATTTTATTGCGACATGGCCTGAATGTAGTTGAGTGAATTTATTGCAAACGTCTTTAGATGTAAAAGTGGGATCTTACATGGAATAATTGTAATTTTAACCATTCAATATCTTTTGATTATTATATTTTACCTTCAATGCAAAACTATCTAAAGATATTTTTCTCTTTTTTCATTAACACGTTTTGGTTTTTTGATTACAATCATGATTGTGATTTGCTACCATCATGTTATAAATTGTTTAACAAACTGGGTAATCCCAATATTAAAAGGAGTCCTCAATAATGTATTTGGCCAATAAAACAAAACGTTCTGCAAATTTTAGTATAAATATGTACTAAAATTTATATATGTACTAAACGGTTTTAGGGAAAGCGGTCCAAGAAATTATTAACATAATTATAACACACAATTCAAATCAATTAAATTTGACAGCATAAATTGGTAAACTATTTCGAGTTTATCACTATGAAAATAAATAACATTTAACGTTGAAATACGTCAATAAAACCTCTGGAAAAATTATTCAGGCTCAATTGTTTGCACAAAGAAGAGAATTCGTACAATAGTGGCTCAAAAGGGGCAAACCAAACAATGGGCTATCCACTGAAGTAAATAAACAATACAATACAGCTTTCCAAAATAGAGGAGAGTTATCCACTAAAAGTGTTTCATTTCTCACAACGATTTATTGAATGACGATCAGTGTTTTATACTGAATCAATTTTTTTTTAATTCATTGAAATTAAAAACTTTGAATATAGGCATAATAAAACGGACATTAGGTTTTTTATTTTTCAGGAAAGGTCTGTTAGTCTCAAGGCAAGTATTAAAAGCCACACAAATAATACTGTATAGGATTTCCTGCTTCCAAAAATGTCAAGTGAATTATAACACGATTCGAATTAATAATATATTATTGTATACATATACATGTACACTTGTATGTTGATGTATACGCCTACAAACATGACACGGGCAACTCAATTTTTTCTATCAGGCTGAAAGACATTGTCACTCACTCCATACTAGTACCACACAGCATAAACTCACAAATCCAAAGACAACAAAACGTTGTACTGTGCTAATCGATCTAGGTAGAATGCTGTTGGTTATAGTAGTTTCGTTCCTACTTCTTTATACGTTATTGTTATTTTTATTGATAAACTTATTTTTAATGCATCTAGAGTTAAGTCTTGCTGCCAAAATACTCTTGTTATGAAATAAGTGCCTGCCACAAACCACCTTAGAACTAGCATCATCATTTTTGT
Source organism: Macrosteles quadrilineatus (assembly GCF_028750875.1). NCBI lineage: Eukaryota > Metazoa > Arthropoda > Insecta > Hemiptera > Cicadellidae > Macrosteles > Macrosteles quadrilineatus. The sequence continues at coordinate 81,179,914 of NW_026542602.1, read as the reverse complement.
GTACTTAGAAAAAAACTTGTAATCTTTTTAGCGATTGGTTCTTACCGACAAGTTTTGTAAACATGGCGAGGCTATGCATAATATATATTTTGAATAAATATATTTGGATTTGTATTTGAATCTACACTATACTACCTTAAAAAGCATTAATATCATATTGTGGTTGACGCTGGAATGTGACTGACACATTTTAATGAATTTAAGAGCTCCTTATATGAAGCTTTTCATTTAATTGAAATAACTTCTACTTAATATTCTTGTTTGGTAAATAATTATTATTAGAATAGGTTAGCTTTTAAAGCAATTCTTCACTAAACTAATCTTTTAGCAATGCTTGTCTGCTAATAATGGAAGAGCACTGAGTTAAAAGATAAAAAAATTACCGATTAAAATTGTTTTAATTTAATAAAACAAAAGCTATCTTTTGTAATGGATATCTTTCATACCTTAGTAGGTTAAATAAGGGCTAAGCTTGATATCGATATCTTCTCTGCAACGGATCGAATTTCGATAATGGAAGGATAGTGCATCATTGGCTCAATAACATAGATAATGGGAGTAATAGGATGGAGTAATCAATGTCTTGGTATACAATCAGTAACTAGTTATACTCTTGTAATGATGCTTCATGTTATTTAACGAAAGTTATGATTTAACATGTATACTAAATATTAGGGAATTTAACAATTGCAGTGGCATGATGCTACTAACAATAAGTCATGTATAAAAAAATCAGTTTTTTTTTACTTTCATAGGATAAACTCCACAAGGTTCTAACGACAACAACGCACCAGGGTTTGTATTTTAAGATGAATATGAGCAATAAAGGGTGGATGAATATTACTGATCAGCTGGGTATTTTAGCTATAACCATTCATTTGAAAAAAAAAAAAAAAAAAAAAAAAAAATAGGGAAAACTGGAACTATTTACATAACTAAAAGTATTTTGAATTTTCTCAGGATTAAACTGATCACTAGACAATCACTAAATCTACTCAGCTTATAGCTTATTATTGAACTAATATTTATATTGAATTATAACCAATTTTCCAGAATCCTTACAGCTTCATTGTACAAAGTAAATTAACCTATTTGTAGTTGAATTGTGTCGTAAACAATTGTGATTAAGGCCCTTCTTAAGGTCGTTTTACGGTAGTAATTATATAACACTAGTGTACCTGTTGCTTTAATTTGAGCAATTGCAAAGCATTACAGGCGTTATTTTAAAACGAATGACGGTCATAATTTCCGATGACTTTATAAAAGTCGACTCAAAGATTATGGAAATACTTACGATGTACACAACAGTTAGATATAATCAAAATTGTTTGTAAATATCTTATCTTTTTTCAAAAGCTGATCTTGTTTTTTAGAGTTTTCTACAAATGTTTTCCACTCATAGCCGCATTAGGTTCTCTATAATAACGATTATAAATGAAGAAAACAAACATCATTTCTATTTCTTCTAATTCAGTTTTATTTTTAGTAGGCCTATATCACATTGTCCAGGATTCTCGCTTTTTTTCATTGTAAATGGGAATTTAAAGGCCACTGGGGCAGAGCCCCAAGGGAATTTACCACGTTTCTCTTTTGATGGCTCATCTACAGACCAAAGACCTTTCTTTAGAGACCCCTGCCAAGTTTCTACGCCCAGCCGTTCTCTCAAATTAGCTGTCACAAAGAAAAACAGTTTCAAATTAATATATAGACTAGTGTACATGTTGCTCGAATTCGAGCAATTTCAAAGTATTACAGGAATTATTTCAAAACGAATAACAGTCATATTTACAATGTGTTTAAAAGAGTCAACTCAAAGATTACCGTTGTGTAACTCAGTCTATGTTTATCTTCGTTATTGATAAACCTAAAGCATTCCGGCCGGTTCTCTCCTTCTTAAAATGCCTCGCTGTACAGGCAACACAGGTCATGATAGAGGACTAATTGAGAACGAAAAGTCGTTTTGGGGTAGTGCTAAAGGGCGCATTGAGCCCTTTAATGCTGTGATGAGTTAAGCCTATTACCATAGATTAAAAGAAGTACTCCTTTTATCTATGCTATTACGCAGCACACTGTTCTGTAGCTGCGGTCGTTATCACGATTACGCTTCCTGTCTATGTTTCCTTGTCGTCGCGTCGGAGCCATTAAAAAAACAACAAATAAACAAATTATAGCCACACAAAACAAAGATGAATGCACAAATTTAAATTACAATCATGCTAACTCAATCCGTCATAGCGACACAAAATAATGATAAATACACAAATTTAAGATACAACCATGCTAACACGATCAGTCTTGGGGGTTAAGTTTACACAAACTCAAATAGTAAATAAATGTACTCAATGCGTTTCATTGAATTGAAAAATAAATAACAGCAATTAAATTATACAGCTGATCAAAATGTAAACAATTATGTCCTTCATAAGGATAACATGGAAACTTTCAAAGCCACTGGGGCAGAGCCCAAGGGATTTTTTCAAAAATAAAAGGCCAGTTTGCAAATCTACGCAACACGCTCTTTCCAATGAGACGTCAATGGATAAAATCGCTTGAGAAATGGCGGAGGAGTTCAACCGACAAAGTTTCATGTAGCGTATTAATTATATAGATTTTACGCTCATAGGTTATTAAATCATAGCTTATGCTATACTAAGAGGTGAGCGAGCTGGTGTAGTGGGTAGAGCGCGGGACTTCAGTCCCTGAGGTCCCGGGTTCAAATCCTGCCAAGTTAATGGATTTTAGCTAAGTGATAATGCCGCAAACTCTAGGTATAGCCTGAAGTTATGTGATAAACAATCCCGGGCTCGTGCCTAGCGTTCTACGAAAAAATGCTATTACTAAGAATACTAAATGTGTTATTGGTAATAGCAAACAAATCAATAATGTTAAAACAATGTCATACTGAAATTTGTATAAGTTACAGTGACTATTGCATTTGTTATGTTGTATTGTGTGATACAAATGTTAAGCAATATGGCGTCAACATTATGGTAGCTAGTGTCTCCACGCCATGACGTTGACATTACGTCATATCAATACCATTGACAGATATCTAGGGTTGAAGCATAACTGCAACGATGAAGAATTAAAGAACTCTTAAATGATTTATATAACATACATTCCCTTTATGTTAAAAATGTTCACTAAAGTGAATTCTATTTTTTACCTGTACCGTTTCAAATTTTGCCATTTGCATGTTATGATAATAAAAACAATATGCTAGTATAATAGTACAACTAAGTATAGTAGTAGATTTAGTATAATAATATTGTATTTGATTTTTCAGCGAGCAGTAATGAACTGTATGATTTTCCTTACCAATCTAGAGTAATGTTTTTCTTGCTAGTGTAAAATTGTTTTGCCTAGTAAAAAGGCGTACAAGCCTGTTTTAACTGTCCGGCCAGTTAAATTAAACTATGCTCTGCACATTTAGTGTAACCTTAGATGAATAGTAGTTGATGCAACAAGAGAAAATACCATAAATATATTAATTGTAATGATTTAGTATTCAATGTGGTATAAACTTATACCTACCTCGCAGTTTTACCCAAATACATGTCAGCTTACCTGAAACAAAAAAAAAAGTTAACGAATCAAAATATTTTTAAAAATGAAAATTGATACATTATTAATTAATGACTTATGTTTGGAATACAAATTTACATACACTTTACATTACAATACTTTGAAGTTACAGGAAAGGTAGTCAGTTGTAAAAATTTACACTAATGGAAATAACTAAGGTTTAATCACCTAAAACATTGTTTTACAGTAAATCGGCTTAATTACTATATACAAAAAAAAACTATTATTGGGTTTCCTCTTTATTCAACCTAATATCGATCTCTTTATATTCATTCCACGTACGGTCTGAGAGTCACAAATACAACGCTAACTGTCTGTCGCATTGCGGTGTACATTGTCTTTATACTGTGTTTCCAAACATGGTAAATTCTGTGAAAACATCACATAGCAAGAAGAGCTTACGTGATCAGACATTTACATTTGTTTCTGTTTGAACAAGCAAATAAGTATTTAGTTCGAAACGATACCTTCAAGTGAAACAATCCAAAGCAAGTATGCATTTGATTAATATATTAATACATTGTGAATATATATGATTTGATTGAAATCGACGCATATCATTTACAAATCTTATGATAAAACAGAGTATACATTTTCACGAGATTTGGTTTTTTATAAAGTAATATTTGAGGTATAACATTTGTTAAGGAAAAAGTGTATTTACGGTAATTTAAAACCAAATATGTATGCAAATAAAACTTGTCGTGTTCATTTTTTTTTTAGTTATTTCCCAACAATATGTCTTTACATTAAGAGGACAACATTTACATTTGGCATTTCTCTTTTAGAAAAAAATATATTTATCATTACACAAATCTCTCAGATTCTATATTATATAATCGTTAGATATTTGGGAATGTAATAATTATTAATGGTTAAACTGCAACATTGGATGATAAGTAATTTTCATGATAATAATTTATAAAGTAGCATGTACAGTGGCTTTCCAAGTAACAAGTATCAAGCTACTACCTAAAGTACCTAAAATGTATATGTTTTACAGTAGTTGGTCGACGACTTAAATAAGGTATCAATGCTAGAGATTGACCTTTAAAGCAACGATACATCAAACAGCTCACATATACATTAATGATTTCGTAATGTCAGTAATGGCGGGGAGCGAGCTGGCGTAGTAGTTAGAGCGCGGGACGTCAGTCCCTGAGGTCCCGTGTTCGATCCCCGCCAAGTCACCAATGGATTTTATCTAAGTGATAATGCCGCAATCCCAAGGTCTAACCTGAAGTAATGTGAAAAACAATCCCAGGCTCGTGCCTAGCGTCCTAGGACAAAAAAAATATGCCAGCTATTGGGTTTCAAACATGCTCAGAGACCTCGGCCATTTGAATTGCCGGATAAGGTTTTACAGTGGGCGAGCTTTTAAAACAACTCCAGGTTCATCAATGATCATAGACTTTAATTCAGATTTTATTTTTAAATGTTTTCAAATAAAGCCACAGGGAAAAGAGTAACATAAACATATACATGATATGTTACATGCAAAAACATTATATACATTTAATTGATACACCTAAATCAAAATAAAGGTAAAAAAAGTTGATAGAATTATTCTCTCGATCTGAATACTTGTCAAACCCTTATGGACATTTTAAAAATCTGTTTGAAATATAAGAATATTAATGTGCCGTGTAAGTATAAAAATTAGTTAGTGAATTCACGAAATTAAAATTAAATCAAAATCATCATTCATTACATTTATGTATTTTATGGTCATAACTGTATTGGTTATTTCGGAGTAAATCAAGATATATTTACCATGTAACATATAACCAAGTCGGTCACGTTTTCTCTTGATATCCTGTAGCTCTGGGAGTGTCAATATAGACTGTTTCTTCACACTCTCTCTCTCTTAAGCTCTTGTGTAAACTTTACTATCTACATTTTATATTAAATTTTGGATTTTAATTTAGCATGATTATACAAAAATGCATTGGCGCTTAATTATTTTTGTTATTCTATACACACATATATATATAATAATACAATTTTTAATCATATGCTTATTTTTATATTCAAAGAGGTTTACTTGATTATTCGATACCCACTGTTTAGACTAAGGTATGTGAGCACTTTTCCTTAAATGCACCAAATAAAAACCATTGTAATACATTATTTTGATAAGTTCTAATCAAATACCTTACTGGTGTGGTCTTTTGAATGCATACGTACTCAAATATCAGCTGCACCTTTATTTCAGCTTCTTAGGACACAAAGCCCTCAGAACATCAAATTAACGTCAGATTGCATACATCAAAAGTAGGTACAAGTGTCCAAATAACTGCACCCATCCTCTCTAAATGCAATAAAACTTTATTTGGATGGCGTAAATGTAAATAGTTTTACACCAATATGTTGAGTAAATAAGAAATATCGCTATATTATTCAAACCGGTTTTTGGATAAACAAATTAAGTATTTTTATTTTGTCATACATTTTTGTATTTATAAACACTGAATGCTGTTAGTTTGGTATTTTAACAGGGCAGTAAATGTTCCAATGTATGATTACTCTTCCAAGGTGTGGTAAAATACTAACACTATCAACCATCTAGTTATTAATAAAATTAAACCATTTATTAAACTGGCACCATTGCACAACACTTAGCGTGGTTAATAATACAAAGATATTGCTTGGATTATTAATACAAATTATTATCATAAACAAGTTTTTTTCATTTTTAAATCAAAATGTCAACCTACATCCACTTGTAAAGGTCAGACAACTAATTTTATACACAATACGTTATCAATTAATCAATCAGTTAATCAATCAGTTAATGTATGCCTATATACTGTTCACTGTGTATGCAAGTATATACAGTAGTCAGGCAATAGTGGTATTATTCCACATTCTGCATAAATCATCAATTCGTATGCTAATCAAAGGGCGGGACAAAACCTACAACTGTCGGAGTATGAAACTATGTGATACTGTTAGGTTAGGTTAGGAAATAATAGTTTTCACCAAACTGTTACGTTCAAGTCTACTTACTTAAAAAAATATTTTTATTACTTTACTTTATGGCAGATTATTAAAATAATATTTTCTTATCTCTTATGGCTTTTAACATTTAAGCTCTATAATAATATTTAATGTAAACCATTAACTATATACATGATAAGAAAAAGAGATTGAGAGGTTGTACTTTTATTAACCATTGGGAGAGTAAGGCACTATTTTATTGCGATGTCTTGGGCATGTGACCTACTTGAAGAATTTCGTTTCAATCCCAAAGGTATTTGTGATATACCACGGATAGTAATTAATTTTATAGATTTACTTTTGTTCCAAACAAATAAAAACTTAAAAATATATCTCAACAAACATCGTATTATAAAACAGGCCTACGCCAATATTTTCATAAAACGTAATGCAATATTTTGGTTTAGTTAGTAGTTAACAAGACAAATACCGCATCATCCCTGAAAAATTCGAGACCAATAATTAAGCAATTCTATTGATACTATTTTACTGACGTTTATAATAATTGCTTCTTCGAAATGCAAAAAAAAATATTTGATATGATAGTCAAGTTTGCGAAGCTCTAAAAATATGTTATTTTACGTTTGGAACTTTGAAACCGAACAATTAATTGCAGTTTTATGCCTTAGTGATTTAGGTGCTGCACAACTTCAATACATTGCATGCTAATTAGGGAACGTAGAACTAACTAGGCTGTCTAATGTAGTACGGTGTTTAAAAATAATTACTCGCCTGCATTTGATATCACCAAACTTTGTACCATATTATTATTTTTAGAGTTGGCAATAAGAATTCAATATGTACTATTAATTTTTCACTCTTTGAATATATTAAAGAACCACAAAGGCATGGCCCGTGAAAGGCAATTTATTCAAGTATCTAAAGAAACAGGGAATGATTATTCAGATGTAAATGAAAAGTATAACTTTAATATGTTAATTATTAACACAGTAACAGACTTTTAAATTGTATTAGCACGTATATGTTATAACATAAGATCAGGAAATAGCTAACATTTAGTTTTTGAAACTAAGTTTATCTGTCAGCTATATTGACACTATTCCTAATGTTATTAGGTATATCCTTAAAATTAGTTTTGTATATTTCTGAACATACAAGCGTATGTGACAGATGAAACGAAATAAGGATATATATCATCATACAATAAAACATTTGCATTGCATTGCTTTTACCAATCACAATCAAAGTACACTTAAAGTAAAATTAATACATAAGCTCAATTTAAAAATATACAAAAAAGTATGTTTTCAAACATTTCCTTTTAAGGATCTTTAAGTTGTATTGGTTACGTGTTTATTATGATTAACTTTAGCGCTGTTTTGTTTAATCGTCTCTATAGTTACCGTATGGTTATGATTTCAAGATTGTTCTATTTTCATAACAAAACAGTAAATCGTTTATCGAATTTTTTGAATACGTTTTTCCTTTAATCATTTATTACACGAAAGAGAACAACCACAATCCATACAAATAAAATTTATTACGTACATTCAAAACTAGTGTGTTGGTGTTCAATTAAACCTTATGAAGATCACTCGATGATTATTAAATCTACGTGCTCTTTGGTATAAATTATTTGATTAGTTTTGTTGTTTCTTTTGATACGGAGTTATCATAGCACTTTCAAACGTACGTGAGTTCACGATATCAATCAAGGGATGGTATCGGTCCGATGTCATGCTAGATTTTAACAACCATAATTATATGTAATTACCAAGGCAAAAATGTGGTTCGGATTTCACTATAAATTGTAGGTCCCTTACTTGCCATTAGCTGTATGGGCTATTAATTAACAGCTGTGTCTAAGGAATGTCGGCCTTAGTCACTAACAACACTACAAGATCGCGCCACTCATCCTACACTCATCCCCATTCATACTTGGCTTAAAATACCTACTTCGTATGGTCGCCATTTCATAGAACAGTAAAAACAGTATAAGCCTAATGGTTAAACATTATGCGTAGACTTGTTAACTTAATTGGCACACAATCTGTCTTAATAGTTTACTCTAACCTCAAACCCACTCCAAATATCACTTTCTTTCATCACTATACAGCACATTGTAACAACTTATACTGTATAAGTGAGTGTGATTGCAGTTTGTGCTCGATCTAAACGAAGCTGCAAATAGTTTTATACATGTACGACGTTCAGATAGCAAATTTTCGAACATAAAATGTGTGGTAATGTAAAAAAACAAGGTTATTATAGATGCGAAACAATCAATCTGTTCTGAGCAATAAGTTGGGAGTGGCATTCAAGTCAAATGGTTTGCTGTAAGAGAAAGGTTGAAAACATTTACCCTCCCTTCCAATCATCCAGTAGTTGCAGCGGGTTTGTTCTCACGCAAACCAAGTAGACGGCGATGGAAATATCAATACAGGGAAATACACGACTGTATTTAGTAATTAAATAAAATTTAAATTGTGTAATCACTTGTGGGCGGTAGATATGAATCTGAAGCTGTACAAGTATGACAAGGACCTACGAGTTTTAGAAATAGATTGACAATTTAAGTTAAGATTCAAGGCTATTCGAACCCATACAGCTGAAGTCCGCGTAAAGGAAACCAACAAGAAATTCAAAGACGAGTTTTAGTTGAAAAATTGGGTAAAAATTATTCTCCCAAGCAATATCAACCAGCCACTATTATGTGAAGTAACGACTCTCACCGTGAAGGTAAAAAGTTAAATTAAAATCCTAGCTACATTTCAACATGGAAATATTAAGGAAAAAATACTCTCTTGCTTCGATCTCTAATCATCACAGAGGTATGAATTTCCGATTCATAAAGTTAAAGTTGCCAGTTTAACTCACGTATTCAATGACAATAACCAATTCACAAAGGACAATGATTGCAAACGTGTGGGCTTGCCTTAGTGTGCGAGAAGTATGAAATTTGTTGAAACGTCAAAGGACAAGTATTCAGCTAACGTTTCATTTAGAACAAAATAATCTATTTATACATTAGACCTTTTTAGTTTATAGGCTTATACTACTATCAAATGGCATAAATATAACAAGAAACTTGTTTCTTCTTTACCTTTAGGTGTAATTTATCTTAGTTCATGATATGTATTGCCACATAAATTGTTAAATCGCTCTATATTTTACCTGACTGAACTTTAATATGATTGTTAAATATAACACTAAGCTTTGCTACAGCAATATTTATAAGAACAGTGGGAGGGAGTCTCCATCTATAGTTTTGCATAATAATGAACGTTTATTCTGCACGTGTAATCCTGAAGAATATTTATTTATGGCGACGTCAGAGGACTATAGAACTTAACAAAACAAGGAAAACATCCATTATCATCACAGTAAAAATAACATACATAAAGATATATTTTTATAAATAACGGAGTAACTGTTGTTAAATAATAATTGTTCTAAATTTTATACACATTTTTGTGTAATAAGTAACACAATTCAAATTAACTAACAGTACAGTACTCGTACAATTTATATAGAACTTACAATATAAGGGGTCTAGTAAAATAAGACATCATCACTGATTTTAACATGTGTTAAATGGTTATAAAGTACAGCACATAAACTGAAATTTACAATTACAATGACTGAATTATACAGATATAACTCCACAAAAATAATGTTAACCTATCCAACACAATTAAACCCTCTCTTTATATTATCATTACCAACGAGTGAGTCGTTCACGTCATTTCTGGAATTTCATAAAATAAATAAGAAGTAAATATACAGCGTTATGTATGTGGGACCTTTAACGCACGATAACTTGAGTGATTGATTCTAAAGAAGTTCTGTACAAACGGGAATGACTCATTTATGCCTTCAAACTAACGAATTATAGGACTTTGGGAACAGGGTTTGTGGAGAGTATCATTAGTACATTGGTATTCCAAATTTACAGTCTTATTACGTATATTTTAATGTTTCGATTTATTTCTCAACGATTTTGTATTCAGTACAGCTTAAAAAACAATGATGTAGTAATATCGAAGAGTTGTTGTGTGACTAATGGTCACGGAGAAAAACATATCTTATAAAGGAAAAATTAACTATAGTTGTTGTTTTGAAAGTGTTATATTTTATAAAATCTGGCAAATATGTTAATTTCATACCAAACTACACACTTTTTTATCTTTTCTGCGGCAGCAATCCTTAGTACTCATTGAAATAAAATTACTTTATTTTAATGGGAGACAAATCTGACAACTTAAAAGGAATATTCCCGCAAGAAAAAGAAACTATATAAATGGACATTCGCTTAGTCTGCAGGTTTGCTGCAGTGGGGATATTATTGCTAAGGAACCAACGTTCGTATCAACACATAAATTCCCTAATCTGCACGAGCTCATTGGGAGTCCCTAACTAATATTGACTTTGGCTCAACAATTACATTTGATATGTAGCAGTTACGTGAAATGGCATACTATCAAATCCTTACACATGGACGTGTACTACGATCTATGAGGAACATGTTTGGACTAACCACCAAATAGGTCATATGATTGGCTTGATTTAAAGCTTTCATATCTAGCTTGGTTTTAAGACAAAACATAATATTGTTACACATATTGTTATATTGTTGTTGACATAATATTGTTACAGAATAATTTAAAAACTAAAATATCGAAATGTGTATAATATCACATAACTCCAAGTAAATAGCTCGCATAAAACACTTATTTGGGGTGATTAGATACAATTTTATAACAATACTTTACGTTCTTTGCAAATAATCATATCAAATATAATACTTTAGTTTTACATATTAAAGTAGTTGAGCATATGATTCAAATGCAATACTGTATTGGAACCACATCGATAACGACTTTTCCCTATTAATATGGTCTATAAAGCCTATTTTATTTCGTTAAGTAGATTCCCTTTTCATTGTATATCAGAAGTTGATTTTTAAAGTAAAAACATGAATGCTCTCATTCAAAATATGGACCATAAGTAATTGTAATTGCTATCTGTTCTACTGTTGCTTGGTGTCAGTTTTCTTTCCTTACGATAGTATATTGCTATTAACGAAGATAATTATATCTGAGAAATAAGCGTTAAGGTTGTATAGCTATTAAAATATATAATTGTGTACTCTAAGCCTATTATTTGAATATTTGTAATTTAAGTTTGTGTATTTTAGATCCTATCCTTATAAAATTAATTTATAGTTGAATTAATTTACAGCAATTTACATGATGTCATTACTTTACGTATTACGTATTTATGTATTACTTTAGTGTATTACAATAATATTGAATGTAGCCTGTTATAAGACGTAACTATTATCCTTTTAACTATTTGTAAAAGTGTAAACATTTATTTTAATATACAATAAACCGGTTAAATGCTACTTAAAAGTCTGATTTGCTAAAAAAGACTTAAGTGCAACAACAAAACGGTTCCCACAGCAAAGGAAACAGCTAAATATCAGCCTATGAGCGTTGTAAAGCAATTATACAAGAAAAGGTAACACACAATCTGCTGTGGTAAATTCTAATCGGTAAAATAATTTATTTTGTAACATTAAAATATTATGATTTATTCCCGGACGGTTTCTTGCTATATAGTAAAACAAAGCACTTTAGTAAAGTCTAAGAGCAATTCGAGAGAGAATTGCTTGCCATTACCAAGCAACCTAATAGGCTTTCTGGTCTTTTAATGCACCAATATACTTTAAGGTTTTTTGAGTGATTATACTGCAACAACATTATTGTGAATTGTTTTTTATATTTGGTTTACTTCAACAGTATACAAATATCAATATCAACATAGATACATATTGACATAGATATTAACATAGTAACATTTGAATAGTTAAGTAAGGAAGGCATTATTGTCTCATTCATGTTTATTAGGTAATATAGAAGCCATTCGAATAGTCACATACATTTGTAATTATAATTTAATATTTTATTGTTTTTTTTTTTTTGTTTTTTTTTATAATTGATAGGACAGATTAAATTATTTCCAAGATTTGATCCATTATTAATACAAAATGGTTTTATCAATATTTTGAAAACGTTTACTGATAGTAATTTTACCTAACGTTAGTAAAACTGGTTTAAGTGTTCTTATAATAAACGTCAAAAATTATATGAAACAATCCTTTCTGTAATCACATGCTCCTTATAACATCATCTACCGCACACTTAATCACAACATAAGGAAATTCACATAGTATGTAGCAACTATGTACTCCATCGTATTAAATTTATTGGTTTGATACATTTAAAATTGCTGCCATAGGCTGTTCTTATTTGTGGTTGTTTTATTTTATTTTAAACAGTTATCTTTCTTTAATATTTGTAACTTGTCCAGGTTAAAGAACAAAACCTCTTAATGTGTTTTTTTTTTATGATAAGAGTAAAAAAAAATATTATACCGATATATATATCGATTTATATTTTAATGACTTATCATGTGTTCAGTTGTCGTTTATAAGTCCGTTGAACAGGACTAATTATTGGGTGATGTATTCTAAATTTTATTATTCATACCAAATAACAATATTATATAATACATTACAAACGATAAATAAATATGCAATGAAATGAAACCAAAACATCATTAGTCTACAGTCCAACTGTAGCTAGAGGCATAACAAGATACATTTCATTATAATAGTTTGCTGCAATGGAATCGTCGGCAAGTAATAACCTATATTGTTGTCTTCAACTGATGTCAGACATTCTCACGCAATCAGAAACATGGCGGAAACAGCAAACGTTATTTGACATGAATGCACAAAACATGGAAATGAATATGCCAATTTCAGGATGAACTTTTCAAAGATTTAGTATTACTGTTTTACAATAAATAAAACCAACTCCATGCAGTTAAAAGTCAATCGGTTAAATAACCGACATCTTTATTAATACAGATTTAAATTTAAATTAATGTCTTTCTAAATTAATACCATTTTATCGTATATTGTGATAAAAATTGGAATACTAACTGACTGTCGTGTACATTGCAGTGACGTAGACAAATATTTATTTTGATAAAAAGATTAATTTAAACCCAATAATTATGTTTTGAACTTGATCTTTGGCGCGAACAAAGATCACCGTAAAGACAGAAAGATTGTCAATAAAACGCAAACCGGCTTAAACAAATTGTTTTTTTTTTGTTACGAAATAGTGTAGTCTTTTGTATCTTTCGAGTTCATGCAGCACATACAATTTATTTTAGTTATTATTCTTAACAAATCTTGATAAAAAGGGCGTAATGATTTTTATAGCTTTCTTCTCAAAGTATTAAGAATTATAATGTCCTGTTTTAAAGTGGAATGAATACTTTTTTTGGAAAACCCGTAATTTGCAGATTTTAATTACTCAACTTTTATAAGAATGAAAAAAAATAATAATATGACTTTCTAATTTTTTAAATTTATTACAATTCCAAAGTAGCCTAGTGCTAGCAAAGCCAATATCAGTATAATACTACTCGCTATGCAACCGCTGACATGCAAGATTTGTATTTTCAATATATTTTGAAGGGGACTTAATTTACTTGCGTTGTTATAATCATTAATCAACAATTATTGATTGGCAGAATAAAGATAAACAGTATAAAATATGACATCTTGAATTCAATCAATGAAAGTGCAGATTAAAAAAAATCTCAACCTATGAAAATTTTAATCTGCAACAATTTTTTTAAATTTGACTCACAAAGCAATATTGTTTACATTTTAGGTGCATTTTCACAATGATGGTACTAGAAACTACTTGAGATACTCATGTACAATAATAAACACAATTGAAATGAGTTTAATTAATCTATTCTACTTCGGATGTTCATTGCACGAAACGTAATAGTTATTTGGAAACTTAAGTCATTAGTAGTAAACTAATCTCAAAGTCGTAACTTGCAGCAAGGTAGGCCACTGCCACGCGATCATTCTGGTTATAGCAACTAGCGAAGTTACACTGCTGAATGTAATGAATTTTGTTAAAGATTTGTTTCTATTAATCAATACCCAAATATTTTGCACGAATATTGATGATATTTTCATTATATTATCAAAAAGAAAAGAGAGGTTGAATCTGGTTTAAAAGAACGACGAGTTGTTGGTCTGTCCTACGTACAAGAATCGAGTAATCAATTAAAACTGAATATACAGTAATTCAGAACAGCAAAATACAAATTATGGCAGTTTTAATAAAAAAGTCATCTCGTAAACAAAATATGTCAAGTGATCACCAATTTATTTTATCCAATTATTGGCCTATACAAATTATATCCGATAAATTGACAACAAAACAGCAATTGCGTCCGTTTAAAAAGCCTTGTAAGTGATCTTAGTGGTCGATTCACACACACTGGTTTTAAGTGCAGTAGCTACATATCACCTCCATTGCATACTATCACCTGCCGTACCTTATATTAACCTTCATAGCCATTGAAACCAAGAGAATTATAGCCTGTATTCTCTTCTATCTCCAGACTCTTCTAATGTAAATCCCACTCTGGGGATGTATTTCACTACTTGGTCTTCCAGGTGGCCGTCCTCCTTATGGTACTAATTAGATTTTTTTTTTTTAGTTAATATATCTTCTCTCCACCAAGCATAGACTACCCATCGAAGCCTTTTACTTTAACTAATAACTATATCTGGGTGTTATTTCCCTCTCTGTTCTTTCGTATTTCAACCTAGTAGACTAATAAAACAATCAAATAACTACGAAAACATTTTCAAATAATGTTAAGCAAATTTAAAACCACAGTGCACTAGATATTTGAATAAAAATCTGTCCGGTGTTTATAAAAAGAAAAAGAAAGTATTTTGAAATGGTAAAGAATCTTCAGCGGCTGTTTGTAATTAACAAAACTAACATTGCTCTTATAGCGGGAAAATTCAATATGGCCGTTTGCATCCATGGATTCCCTTTGATAACAATTCAAAACTACAAAGAAAATGTCTTATCTCACAAGTGCCCTAGATATTTAAATAATTATAATCACTACGGCGTTTAAAAAAATATTTTTAATGATAAATAAATCTTTAGTGCTACTCCGCTGTTTGATACTATCCAAGATAGCCGCTAGCCTTCAAGGACTTAGTAACTGCAACGTGATCCCTTCTACATGCACAGTAATGATTTTGTAATGTCTGTAATAAGGTTTAAACCCCATTTCGAGACCTTCGGTCACTGGAATTACCAGATCGCGTTTCACAGTAGGCGACCTGTTAAAACCACTTCAAATATTTTATTTTAAGGTTTGTCGGTGAACTAGGCTCTGAATTACCAAAATAGTATCTGATAAGCTTGTTTATTTTAAATCACTTGGCAAGACATATTAAAATTTACTTAGGAAATTATAATTTCTTGTATAACGAAGAAAACATTGTATATACGATTATATCCCATTTCAGCTTATGTACGAGTCTTTGTTCATAAATATTTCCGAAATAATAAACAAATGTATTAACAAATTAAGACCCACAAATCAAAACAGTTGTACAATAAATTACCTGATTAGGCATTATATTTTATATTTAGGTCAACCCGGACTTAAATATTTTTTAAAAATCGTCAATAACAGATGTCTTATATATTTTTACTGAGTTAATTTGTTATTTCTCAGAGTATTTTTGTAAACTATTCACAACGATATTGAACCAAAAGTTATTACCATATCTGTTCTTTCTAAATCTAAATATCAAATAGATAGAAGTTGTTACTGCTTTATACAATTGTCATTTACCTGGTTATTCTAATACTGAAGGAATGCAAGATATTTTAATCATGTAAGATAAACAGAAGACGGTCACGTACTGCTGCCACAATGGTCCTGTGATCCTATATCACTGGGGGTAGCTTTTAATATTTCACAATCTCTTACCAATCTATTGAATTGACCAACCATTTTCCTTTCTAAGGTAGGCGTTTTTTTATCACTTACACCCACACACATTTAATATATGGTCTTGGATAAATGTAAATGTCGTTTTTTTTCGGAAATATTTCATAATCACAATATAATTGTTAGGACCAAAAAAGTGGGTAAAGGTCCCAATGAAAAGGAGTAGATTAATAGTGAAAATATTTATTTTTCTCTTCGTAAACACACAATGTTAATGTTTCTTTTTCAATGAACCCCTAGTTTCATAGGTAACTAATGGCAACCACATTTATTTTCGTTACTCAACAGAGTTAGACATTAAACAGGTTGTAGAGTGAGAAAATGTTAGTTGAACTAATATTATTAATTTTCTTAGCTAATTTCTAAAAATTGCGTTCAAATGCTTTGATTTTTTTGGAACTTCGAAGACTCTTTGAATCTATCACAACACCGTTCCTATAGGCCGAAGGCCTGTGAGTACCATTAAATATTTTATTGCTCTGTAGTTATTTATTAACCTTTTTGCAATCCAGGTAAAAAGGCCTCACTTCTTACAACACTTTTATCATCCTAATCGGTGACTTTAAAGTGAAATATTACCGCTATCATTCTGGTCAAAGCTCTCATAGGATAGATCACTGATTCTCCAATCATCCGTTTCAAGCCTCAGGCGTCAATCAAAGCAATCCTGGCTAATTTGACTGTATTCTAATCCAATCAAAGGGTTACCAATATCGATTAGGGTCTATTAAATGCAATTAGTCTCTGAAATTGACTGCAAATAATGCTTGAATTAATTGTAATCTTGTCCATAACTAATTTGCCTAAAACAAAATACTTAACTTAGTTCAGCTGGTTCAACAATGATTGAATATAAAAACAGGTTTAAAATTATTTTTATTTTAACCGACTTAAAATTTTAAATTATAATTTGGGCAAACTAAAAAGACAACTGTATATTTATAGTTATGGTGGGAAGAATTGATAACCTAGAGTGAGGGACTTCGGTCCCTGGTTTGAATCCCACCAAATTACATATGGATTTTATCTAAGTGATACATATTTTGGTAGGGATGTTTTTAATGGAGAAAAGCTTTTATGAGCAAGAATAAAAATATCTGCATTAAAAATTGGGTTGCTAACAGCACAGAAATGCATTAAAAATATTATATAATTAGCTATAACACTGATTAATTTTGATGTTTGCCATTTAAATTATTTCTGATTAATAGTTTCATATTTATCATCTTTACAGTCTTAAATATTTAACACCACCACAGCAATCAAATTAGACTGTGTAAATGTCCATTGATCGAATGTTCACTTAAATAATTTCCTGTAAATAATAATCATAGCAGATTCATTTTCTATTTAAATAGAATTAGGTTTTCCACTATTAATTGTATATTAAGTTAAATGTTATTAGCTCAATATAATATAATTATGATTGTTGTATAATATGAATACAAAAGGATATTGGTATGTTTTATGGTATAAATATGCTTATTTTATATTTCCTGTAAAACTACTACCAATATAATTTTAAATTAGTGGTTAAGTAAGAAGTAAGCCTATTAAAACACATAGCGTTCAAAGTTTTTGATTCACATTTTATTTTACAAAACGATTTTTTTTTTATTGTATACATATTGATTAAGTCTGGATACTGTTTAATATATAATATGTGATTAAAAAAAGATTAAACAATAAAAGGTATTTCAATACCAACATATTTTAAATTAACTTTAAGAATGAACAACTGCCCTAAGTGTTGGTAAACATTAAAACGCTTTGCGATAGATACATTAAAGAACCAAAAACAGAAATTTGTTTTCTCCTGAACTGAATAAGCGATGTAAAAGAAACTCGAAAAGGAAAAGAGTTGACCACTAAAACCACTTTCTTTTTCCACCCGAACCTCTTCAACGCATTAAGTTTGTATTGGATTTTAAGTGAATATATGATTAACGGCTACGAAATGCGTTTTAAAAATATGTTGAAATTGAACTTATAATGTTAAATATAGATCTGTTATGTGTAATATTTGTAATAAAGATTTTTTTTCGCATTATTAAGATTATGCTTCTAGTACGTGGAAAATGGTTTGGATGCAATTTGAAGGGGTAGAGGTTGTATTTAAAGCATTTTATAACTTATATATTGCAATTTTGTTTGTCTTTTGAAAACAATACATTAGCGAAACAGAAATACACAATGTAATTTGTAACTGATTATTCGAATATTAATTTCATGATGAAATTTTTAATGACGTATTCTGGTTCGAATGAGTGCCTATCGTATTTTTGAGGTGGTATAATATAGTAAAATAAACATGGTGGTTAGTTAGTATAAGGGGGCTTAAACTTAACAATTTATGTCTTACAGTATGAACCGTTGACCTATCTAAAAATGAAACTATCTGAATTAATACAACAGCTAAGCTTCATTAGGAATACATGAATAGTTCGTAAAATTTACCTAATTATTTACAATTCAAAATTAAGTTCTAGTTAAATCTTGAATTGCTTAGGTGTTTTAAATTTTAAAATATTTGTAATAAAAAATGTAACAGGTATTAGTGAATTTTACCAATATTCTCTTCTGTATATATGCACATACAATGTTAATATTAAAACCGCAAAAGTAATTAGGCTAAAAAACAACGCATTTTTGCATCACCTCAAAGGATGTAAAATACCTCTGTCATAAATATTAAAATATATATGCCAAAAGGTATTTTAATTACTCTTTTAAATGTGACATGTTTACATTGTTTCAAACCATATTGTGTCACTATTGTAGATTTTTACATGCATAATCTTCACAAAAAAATTTAGTCTTTAAATTGTAGAATACTGATTAATTCAAGTGAAACGTGTTTTAAACTCGGAAAATTAAAATACGTAAAACTGACAGAAGCTTTATTACAAGCTTTAATAATTCAATTTTTTGGGATTACGTATTATAAACTAAATGCATTAGTAATAACATCCATTTTGCAATATTGATTTGCTTCGATTAAATTAATTTCTTCAAACACCAAAAAAGTGTATTCGACAAAAAGTCACAATGTTTATTTTAGTGAATAAATTGGGAACAGAACACATTTACTTAAGAACCACTTTTAATTAAACTTTTTTAAGAACAAACAGGATAACTTTATCATTCTGTATGGAAAACATTAATCAAAAATAGTTAGGTAAAAGAAGACTACAGATCCGTTTGATTAGGTAATTTAAAATAACATATGACCCAATCATTATTGTAGGGAAGTATTAAATGTGGATAATATCTTGGCTAATCGAACATTATTTTAATCACCAGTCTCAAACTCCATGTGTATCCTGTAGTAAAATAATCAAATCTGTTTATTTTGGCTGTACTTTTAACCGATCAATTGGCAAATGGTTTTCATCAGGAGCAATTAAATGTTAGTCCACTGCATATTAATTAGTAAATAGATATAATAATTGATTGTGCTATTTACCACATGTCTCATTGGGTTAATATTACACGAAAAATGTTGAAAAGCTTTTAATTGCGATTGTTTTTATCACATTTATTTATAGTTGGCAATAGTCCAAATCTCAAACAACATCATTCCAATAACATCATCATTTTTATGCACAAATAAAATGTGTTTTTTTCCTATAAAAATAACTCCTATTTAATATTGGTTTTATAAAAGAAAAATCACAGAAATCTGCCTGAGCATGAAACGGCTAATATAATACTTATTATGTTTAACATGACGAATATGTCACTAAACTTGTCACCAGAAATATAGCCTAGGCAACTCGTGTGCAACTAGTTTTATCAGTAAATGTATAAACTGTTCATTGTTTATGCAACTATGTTCAACTGTCAGGAAATAGTGGTATTATTCCACATGCTGCATAAATCGTCAATTTGTATGCTAATCAAAGGGCAGGACAAAACCCACAACTGTCGGAGTATGAAACGGTGTAATACGATTTTAATCAATGGAAAACTACGATAAGAATTGTTTTTACATCAATGTGGTTGGGCAAGTTAAATATATATCAACTGTTAGTTTTGATTTTATTTATTTTTATTTTTCATGGTATAAAATTGTATTCTTAAAGTAATTTATTTTATTTAAAATTTGGTATGTAGTAAACGTAAGCTAATATGTTTTGTTTAGGTAAATTAACTCTTATTTAAGTACTTACAAGTTTTGTAAGTCTTTACACAAAGTAGGTTGAAATGGACATTACTATATTTCCGGCTCGATAAAAACAATTTTCGTTACACATGCGATTAAACATTTTAAACTTATCAATTATTAATTACCTTATTTTATTATTCTGTATCTTGAAGATCCTGTAAAATAATCGGTGACATAACATTTACTGTAATATAACGTTAGTGGTAAGTGTTCCGCCCTGAAAGGACGTTTGATGTAAGAGATGATTCTTGAGAGTGTGTGCTTTTATTGACTATTGTGAGCGTAGGTACTATTTTATTGCAATGTCTCGAGGGTATGGCCTAGTTGCACGATTTTATTTCAATTGAAGTGATCTCTGCGTACTCAACACAACCTTATTCAATGACTTATCACTTATAAAACAAAGGCTGTCAATTGTACTACGTCCAAACACTCTCGTATTATAAAACATACTCCTTGTACTATAGTGAGAAGCAATTTGTTTAGGGTTCAGTTTATGTAAGACACAATAAAACATTGTCTACAAAAAAAAAAAAAAAATGATTGCTACCTGTTTTTTTTGTCTTTGATAAACTCTTTCAATCTTCGTAATTGTGATGAAATCCAATTTCAGTTTCAATTATGTAAAATGTAACTGTAAGCTTGATACTTTTTAACCAATTGAGTCATTATTAATATATGTAGTCGTTGTAAGTATAATTGTAATTGCTGCATACATTAACTACATGTTTTGTTTTCTAATCAGGGATCATAAGTCATAAACAATCATACAATTGACCTACTACTGCAGTAGGTTTTTAAATTACTATTCCCCTAACGCTGTTCAGCTTTAGGCCTATAAACTACAGAATTATGAATATATTATTTCAATATTTGAATGTATGTAGCTGTAATGCAAGCCCCTAAAATAACCATTCCCATTATCATAATCATAAATTGTATATTCGTGTATTCGTGATATTCATGTAACTTAATGTAGAGTGTTTAAGATTTACATGAACCTTATCAAGCATAATTTTTACGATTGTATGATGTACAGTAAGTTTTTGTGTCTTAGTTTTCTTTCCAATTTTTGTATTTTTTACATGGGTTTACGTCTAGTACGTGTGTAAATTTAAAATTTTATTAGTTGTCAAGTAAATAATCAACACTACTTTTATTGTAATTCATTTTTTAATCATACAATTGGTTTAACAATTGTAGAATTTTTATTTGTGATTACAATGCCTTAAACTATATAATTTTAATATATTTTCATTCTTTGAAAACAAGTAAAAGAAAAGGACAATGGAAACAGGGCCAGCCAAAATAATTTATACAAGTATCTAAAGAATCAATGAATAATTATTCTGATGTTAATTCACCTTATATTTCGTTCCAAGGTAAAAGAAAACGTTCCAGGCAAATTTTGATATCCAATTAAATATTGTATTGTTGCTGTCAAACAATAGAGGTCCATTGAATTTAAAATTGTGTTTATTGTTGCAAATAATAAGAAAAGGTATACTAATTAAAATTTAGAACCTTGTGTGATATTGGGTACATGGAAGTATTTGCGTTTATCAATAAAACAAGTAATATACAATAAGTTTTTCATTTATTTAAAGGAATAAAGTATCTATTATAGAAAGTATTAACTTTACAATATTCTTAATGTCTTAATGTGTGTATTATATTTCAATCTTAGTTTCAATTATCAATTGTTCTTTCTTTTGTACATTTTTTAAAATTATACATTATAGATGGATAACAAGTTTAATTAATATTTAACACATATCAATTAAAAACTGGTAAAGCAACATATTTTCCCAATGTTGTTAAGATAAACTTAAAGTTGATATTAAGTAATGCTCTTAATGAAAAATGCAAATAGAAAAGTATGTTTTGAGATATTTCTTCCGTAAGACCATTACGTTTTACAGGTTGCATGTTTGCTGTAATTGATTTTATCTTTGCATGTCCACAAAGTTACTGTGGAGTTACGTCTTTTAGATTCCCTATTCCAAACAAATACAGTAAAAAGTATGCATGTATTAAAAAAACCATTAACAATTTCTTACTAATCTTTATGAACATCATTAATTAATATTAAACAATATGTCCTCTTTGGAGTAGAACAAATCATTCGTATTACCTTACTTTTTTCTGTTTGATGAAACTATAATAATATGATTTAGTTTCAAAAGTAAAAGATATTTCCTTATACGTATTACAAAAGAAGCATTAAAAATTGATAAATAAAACCTGTAACAGAATACACTAAAATCTTGTTTGATTTGAGGGGTCTGCAATACATTAAAAAGACCCTACGATATAACTAAAAGCTTGGTATCAGCCTATTGACTTCCGTATAGCTTACTTTCATAGAAAACATAGATTTTTACAGGCGTGGGCCTAGCACTTTTTGTGTCTGTCTACACCTTTGGAATTTTTTATTTTTTTTTTTAGTAGGGCTGTCTAAGCACGATCTTTTTTCAATACATCGGCAATCTTATCACCATTATTCGCCACACAATATTTTTTAACAAGTTTATGCTTTCTTTAACAATTAATTGGACAACAAAAAATTCAGAGCCTCTCCCATCACTGTACGCCATCACCAAACCAAGTATTAATCAGTTTCTCTGAGTTGGTGTTATTAAAGTGTATTTGCGATCTAAACAAAGATGTGATAACAATTGTAATTTCTCATATATACGAAATTTTCTTACCAAATAAGTGATTAACAATTAGGTTTCTTAGAGTGTGGACTTGATATTGTGGCAATCATGCAATGATTTTAGAAATAGTATTGTACAGTGTCCTACCCATTATTATAATATGACAAAACAGTGTGGAGATAACATAAACCGAAAAATCGGTTAGTTATAACCCAAACTTTACCTTCCTAATCTAGCATAAATTCTAAACACTTAATACAGCTCCAAATTTACATGAAGCCTAACCTAAAATCCCTAAATGCCTAAATAAGGTAACCTTCAGACATGAATTTCGGATTTAGAAAAGCGTGTGTTCCAAAATTATCATAAGTGCCTAAAATTGCTTAATGAATAGCTGAAGTCCATAAATACTGACAGTGCCTATTAGATAAATAAATGATTGTCAATTTATCCTGTGCCTTTGAAACTTTTATTGAATGAGTGGCTATTTAACAACTATGTGTTCTAATTAGGAAATTGTTTTTAGCTGCATGATTATTTTTTTATAGAAATTCAAATGGAACTTATTTACACAAGTTCGACGCCACGGTTGAATTAATTATTGTGATTTGTTACACTTATGTAATATGTAGGAAGCCAAACTGGTTAAATAGTGAAACAATCAATTGGTTGGGAACAGTAAGTTGGGAGTGGCATTCAAGTCAAATGGTTTGCAGTAACAGAAAGGTTGAAAACATTTACCCTCCCTTCCAATCATCCAGTAATTGTAGCGGGTTTGTTCTCACGCAAACCAAGTAGACGGTGATGGAAATATCAATACAGGGAAATACAGGGCTGTGTTAAACCTAGGAATGAAATATATATTATTAAAACCTGTAATTTATTGAACTCGTCTTACTCAATTATATGACTAGGTCACAAATATTAGTACCCCCTATTAGACCTATGGTCCCTGTGTTTATATTTGTATCTAATATAGAATAATGTGGAGCACTGGATAATATTTTGTGAACTAATTAGGTACAAGTATTAGAAGAGAGTGAGGGCGTGGAAATCTATAGTTTTGCATAACAATGAACGTTGATTCTGCACATGTAACTCTCGATGAAATTTTTTTTATAGCAACGTCAAAGTTCTTGAGAACATTGCTGAACAAAAAAATGTAATATACATTTCGATTACTGTGGAAATGACATATTACAGGGATAAAATTTGACAAATACATTTGAACTGTAGTCAAGCTTATATACCGAAGCAACTCTTTTTCATTACATCATGTGCTTGATGCGCGGATCCAAGCCTCTCCTCACGATGTTTTAACTTCCTTAGAGTTGTAGAAAAAGTCGTACCAACTGTCAAAAAAATTTGTTATGTATTTAATCTGAAGATTATATCAACACTCTGTTATTATATGTTGGGATAAAAAGACCTAATATTAAATAAGATTTTGCAAATTTAAAAATCAAGTTGTAAAACTACTCTTCCTTTAAAGTAAAGCAAAGCAGTTTAGAAACGTCTAAGAGCAACTTAAGAAGGAATTGCTTGCTATTACCAAGTAGCATAATAGCCCTGCTGGTCTTTTAATGTAACCTTATCTTTTTAGTTGTTATACAATGCTCATACTGCAACAGTATTTTAATGACTCTATTTATATACTCTCTTTTATATTCAATAAAATTATATTAATACAGCTTGTAATGAGAACATCATTGTCTTAAATTCAACAATATCGTCACAGAAGAAATAGAAATCGCCACATACCATATTATTCTGTTACATCTTTTGTTGTATATTAAACAGAAAAATATACATTAAGAACATTTAGAACTAATGCTCAGAAATGGTTTCACAATGTCAGTAATGTAATAATATTGTCATTAATGACGGTAATAATGTCAGAAATGTCAGTAATGTCAGTAATAATGTCAGTAAAGTCAGTAATAATGTCAGTAATAATGTCAGTAATGTCAGTAGTCCTATGACCTATAGAGGTTATAGGATTGCCAATCAAGTTGCGACAAGCTTCAATCCCTCCCCTCAGTACACTTTGAATAACTAAAATGATACCTTAGTTAGTTAGTTAGTAGTTTTTAGTTAATAGTTAGTTAATAGTAATTGATAGTTATTAGTTAATATTTAGTTATTATATGAAATGTCGAGGAAAACAATATCAAAACAAAAAAATAACAAGGTATAGTAATAATTTACTAATTTGCTACTAAGGCAACGTGTATAATATGTTTGAACTACTGGAACCAGTAAATGTACAAGACATACGGTATTTAATTTAGTAAGTACATATAAATAGCTTGTAATCTATGATAGTTATTTAAATCTATTTTATCTGCCTAAAAGTAAACAGTAATTTTAAATTCTAATTTAATTTAGTTTAATTCTAATATTCTAGTAAACTTATTGTATAAATAAGAAACAATTTTACATATAAAAGTGTTAATTCATTAGTTTTATGAGAAATAATAGCAGCATATATCAAATATTTCAAACACAAAAAGTTGGTAGTGAAACATATAATTTTATTTAATATTAGGTTTGCAAGTAATGCAAAGAATTGTTTTCCTATGTTGAACAAGCATTGGCATTATGATTGTTACCTATCAAACTGAATGTATTTGTTTAAAAATCTTTTAGTAACAGTTGATCTAATTCAACGGAATTACATTTAGCCCTCGCCTTGCCCAGGATAAAAAATCAATGCTTCTTAATACCAAAGGAAAACATATGATTTTATATTTAATACTCTTCTTGGTTATCTATGAAATCGAGAAGGACTTCTAGATATTACAATCATAAAATATAAACTCAAGACGGTCAGGTACAGCTGTCACAGTTATGGTCCTCCTGTTTTCCTATCTCACTGGGAGTAGCTTTATACACCAGCCACCCTTCCAAATGGACTAACTTAACCATCTTTATTTGGCACGTACGTTTTTAAGTACTAGCACACACGAAGAAATTATTTATGATCTTGAATTAACTAAAGCACAATACACATTGAATTATGTACATTGGGAGAAAATAATATTACGTGCATTTATATTTTCGATGCCTAAGCCACGCATTAAAAAGTATGAATTGAATACAGATTTTGGTGGTAATAGTACTTACCTAGTACCAATAAGATTGCAGTTTGTTATTAAAAACAAACTGGTTAACGGTTCAAAACTGGACCAAACAGTTTTTGATCATTTGTTAATGTTTCTTACCAAATAACGAACTGTTCTTCGGATAATTTGTTCGGATATATCATATCATCTAATCGTTACTGTTTTTAACTTATCTTAAGAACAAGATATGTATCCTGGAGTAATGAAGTCACAAAACCCAATATGATTAGATACTATTTTAAGTATACAACTTTTAAAAAGCTTTAACCAAAAAGCTCACCTATTGTTTTTTTGGATACGACTCTACTTTCATGTGTTACGACAATTTATTTGCTTTTATTTTCATTATATTGGAAATTTAGCACTGTGTCCAGGCTGTAGACATTTTAAACCATGTTAGAATAACTATTTGTTGTTTATGTTGGTCCGTCTCATTACCAAAATGTGTGTTCAGGTACTTATAGTTTAGCGAATTTCCCTAATAGGGAAGTAGCTATTACCGTAGGTGGCACGGTAAGACCTAGACCCGGGACCGATTTACTTTTTCATTTTGATGTCCCCAGAGGCCAAAAACACCATTCGTTCAAATTTTTATATATGTATATATATATAGATTTATATATATATATATATAGACTTTTATATATATATATATATATATATATACGTCCGTGAACACGATAACTTGAGTAATTTTTGTCCGATTTTGATGAAATTTGGTTTAAAGGTGTAAAGCGGGATAAACTTGAATGAGTTCGCGAACCAGCATGATCGGACCATGGGAACGGGGTTTTACGGGGGATTTTATGGGGTAAAATTTGGTTTTTCTCACTTTTGACCCTCAAAACACAAAATTTCCCAATTTCTCTTTAGACCTTTTTAAAGAGCTTAAAAAAACAAATAATTTAGTATATAAAAGTATTTTTGTTCGATTATTAGTAACCGTGAAAATTAAAAGAATTGTAAATTTAAAATTCCCATGTTATTCTTATGGAGAATATTGTCAAATGTTGTAGTTTGCTTGTTTATGGATATATTTTGATCAAATTTGGAAAATTTATTTATTATATACTAAGCTATCAATATTTTACTCAAAAACACACTTTATTAGTTTCCTTGTAGCAGCAAACCTAGGTACTCATTAAACCTAATGTTATTAAAATTTATTTAACTAAAAATCAATTCAGACAAATGGAAATTCGCGTAGTCGGCAGGTTTGCTGCGGCGGGGGTATTTTATTAGCTTGACAGACTCTGTTGATCTTTCATTACATCATTGAAAAAGAACTTAGGCGTATTTGACATTACATATACCACAACATCTGTAATATTTTATAAACCTTTATGCAGGTAAGGCAATATCTTAAACAGCAGTTTAGACAAAAAGACCTCGCTTCTTACAAGACTTGAATCATCCTTTCAGACGGTAAATTTACAGTTAAATACTGCCCCGTTGTTTTATTTGAGTCACTTCTTTATTGGTACATTGATCGGTCCCTGATTGTCCAACCATACAAGCCTAGACAGTCAAAGCAATCCGTACCAATTTGTCTGTACCAAACCTATCGATGTGTTTCAATTTGTCCTCGTCTACAAGCTACGATCTATGGTATGTAGTACAATGTGTGGTATTGGTCAGTGTCAATCAAATGCATTATAATCACTAAATTCTATCGTTATCAAATGGGTAACAGAATTGTACTACTTGCCATTACTGTACTAACAATTTTGATATGTACACAATTTTAACCACTAGATATCTATGTCAATTTTGGGCTTTTAGACAGGTCAGTACCTCTTTTTTTGTTAAAACTAGACTCAGGCTAGCATTTATGATAAAACTATTTGCCTAGGCTTAGGTAGCAACTGAATTCAGTGAGTACGAAAACCAAAAGGAATAGCCAAAAAATATGAAGCAACATTTTATCCCTCTTTTACCCATTTTCAGGAAAACAGATTTGTCTGTGTAATCTATCTCAGTGTAAATCATGTAATTAAAACGATTCTTAAAGCAATTTATTTGCTGTTACAATAATTAAAATAAAATGGGAGTATTTTAAATATAATTTTTGACCAAAAAAGCTCAGTTGTCAGGAAAAAGTGGTGTATTTCTTCAATTTGAATGTTAATGAAATTGCAGGGTCATATCTAGAATATTCTAGGTCGCCAACACTACGTGGTGCAATTACAAGCATGAATATGGTTAATTTAAACAGCCTGTTTAAAAACTAAATTTGATTAAATCAATAATATACTTGTATTTATTAGGTTAACCGTCTTAAATCATCAAAGTTAGGTAGTTGATAACTCAATCTTTTACTAAACGTTAACCATACGTTTCATTTCGTTATTTGGTTTCTACTGTACCTATTTAACTCATTTGAGCACTAAACTACTAATTTTGTGCTCTACAAACATAATTGTACGAAGCTTCTTTTTAATGTTTTCCCAAACAAAGAATTTCTGTCAACATTATTAACCATGAAGGGGATGAATCGTGCTTATTCCAACACGCACATTTCAAACTTTTGGATGCACCTTTTTGTCAACATTTTCATTTAGTAAATTGTCATAGTTTAGTAAACAAATTATTAGAATGTCAGTATTTGATGTTAGGTATAATTTTGGTACAACTTTAATTAATCAAGAATTGTAATATTGATAAGGTTATAGAGTGAACAAATAACATAAGGCAAATAGTGGAAAGGCAATAGAGTAAAGTCAAAAAAGAATGTATTTCCTACTGAAAAAATAAAAAAGCAAAAGAAACGTGAAATACGGGATGGTTGGTCACGACAAGCATTTTATGGTCATGGACCGTTATTTAAACACATTTAGATTGGATTAGGTTTTAAGTAAAGATAAGCGAGTTTAAGTTTAGTTTATAACACGGAGCTTTCATAACTACGAAACATGATTTTTATTATGATTTGATTAAAAATCAGGTAACGTGAATATAAATGGTTAAAAAATATACATTATTAATACAAATTGTTTTTAAATATTAATAATAAATTATAAAGGGTAAACTCTAAGATTTGTATAAGCCAACAATTTGTATGCTAATCAATAAATATGTCTGATGCCCTGTAGTTGTCTGTATTTGCCGTTATTACTTGATGTGATTTTTTTGAAGTAATTTAACAATTTTAAGTAATAAAATAGAACAAGGGGTGATCCAAGGGGACCAGTAGGAAGACCAAAGGCCAGGTATTGGGATCAAGTCAGGAAAAATATGGAAAAAATGAGACTAGTAGAGGAAGGTTTGGAGGACCGAGAGAACTATGGCGACACCGTGTTGAGGAGGCCAAGTACCAGCTTGGGTACAAGTGGCCATGGCAGTAAGTAATAAAATAGAAAAATAGTGGTGCGAAATACTGTATTACTATTTAAATACAGTAAATATAATTATGAGGTACAAGAAAAGGTGTCATATATAAATTTAAAAGGCAAAGCCCTCACTGACTGACTGACTGACTGACTGACTGACTCACTCACTCATCACTAATTCTCCCACTTCCCATTTACCTAGGAGGCTGAAATTTGGTACACTGATTCTTTAGGCATTAAATAGGAAAACTAAGTGGTTTTTATTCTGATCGGACTCTCGGGCTCCACCCCAGTGGCTCTGGAGTTTCCCATTTTAACCTAATGAGTAGGCCTACTCATATTTAAATGGAATAAATGAATCTTAACAGCTGTTTCAATTAAACAAGTTGATTCTGTTCTATAATGTTCAATAGCATTAATTACAATTTAATTTACAAGGAATACCAACAGAGTGCAGCACTATTATTTTTTTTAACATTTGGCAACAGCTAATTTTAAACCAAAAGGTGAGTGAGCAAAGCGAACGAACTTCAACCCGGAGGCGAGTTAGCGTAGTGAACGAGCTAACCTGAAGGCAAGTGAGCGCAGCGAACGAGCTCCAACTTAAAGGTGAGTGAGCGCAGCGAACGAACTTCAACCAGGACGTGTGAGCTCACCGAACGTGCTCCAACCTAAAGGTGAGTGAGCGTAGCGAACGAACTTCAACCAGGACGTGATTGAGCCATGCGAATGAGCTCACATATGAAGTTAAACGGGGCAAAGCCCGCGGGTACA